>NC_132866.1:37921175-38256175 GCF_048164855.1 Canis lupus baileyi | reverse complement strand
CCATGCATTCTAGTTCATAGTATTACCTGATTAGTCACCAGAGAAAAACTCAGAACAGGAAGAAAGGCCTTTGGAGGCTTGGAACCTCCAAAGGAGCTAACTTGCCAAGATTTCTGCAGCCAACAGTGCTGTAATTTATTGTAACTCATGGAGCTATTGCCAGGTATCTGAAGCAGACACCACAAATGAGCACCCAACAAATAAATGTTCATCCGCCATCAATAAAACCAGCCGTTTTTTAAAAAAAGATTTTATTTATTTATTTATGAGAAACACAGAGACAAAGGCAGAGGAAGAAGCAAGCTCCCCACAAGGAGCCCGAATTGGGACTTGATCACAGATCCTGGGATCACTCCCTGAGCTGAAGGCAGATGCCCAACTACTGAGCCACCCAGGCCTCCCAATGTGACCGGCTTTATCATCAACATCATCATCAATATCATTGTCATCATCCACAACCCTGTCACACACACACACGCACACGCACACATATCTCTCAGCTCCTCCCAGACCAGTTTGCACCCACAGCCCTCACCCATGACTCTCAGCTTGACCTGCACTGGGGTCCCAGAGCTATCCTTAGCCCTTCCCTCCTGGATACTTATTGGAGCCAGTCTGAGCACTTTCTCTGGGGCATGCTGTTGATGATAACCTCTGGCCCCAAACTCTGCAACACAGGGGCCAGACAACAAAAACAAAGCAAGTCAAACATTCTCAGACAAACGGCTTTATCGCTAATACTTCCTAAATAAAATAATAAACATGAGCAAGGGTTTGAACTTTCGTTTGGCACTTCTGACAGAAAAGACAGAATGATGAATGGTCAAAAAGAGCTGATAATACTTGCAGTCCTCATAATTAAAAAGATGGTTCAATCTGAGAGAGGTGTTCCAGTCACCAGAAAGATCTTTTCGCCCAATAGGTTATCAATCCATCGATCCGTCTGCCTGTCTGTCCAGGGGGAAGGCATGAGCCATGACAACCTGTCGGTTTCATTCTAAAGCAGAACCTAAAGTAGCCACGTGTGTTGGGACATTTCACAGGAAAGGTTTCGTTTTCGGGTTTTCTTGCTTTTAGGAGAAGATGCCCAAGATAAGGCAGCGAGGGGTGGAACCCGTCAGAGCCACGGCCAAGGGGCTTTGGTCTCAGTGAAACCGAGAGATGGGGAGCAGACACTGCAAGGGAGAGAGGCCGACAATTGCTGGGTTTTATGACCCGAGCACACCTGGCCACACTGTGCACCTTCTCATTAAGTTCCCCTTTCCCAAGCTCGCAGACATGGACATGGTCTTTGGTGGTCCTGGGAGGATGGGCACGGCTTGCGGGCGGCCGTTCCCACGCCGTGGGGGAAGGGTCCCGCGCTCCCTGGAATGCTCCTCGCCCCTCTCCTGGGAGGGGTCACGCAGGCGGGCTGGGCTTTGAAAACGCAGGGGGCAGGGGGCAGGCAAGGCGAAGGCGGTCCAGCCAGCCACCCGGGAGACGCAGCCAGCTAAAGGACAAGCCACTAACGCCACGGGCGAGTTTCCCCCGAGGCCGCCTCACACGCAGGACCGGGAGATGGTGGCGGTCCGACCGCCTTGCACCCGGAGGACCAACGTCGAGCAGGCTCCGGGCCAGCGAGGCCGGCGTTTTGATGTCCTGTTTACACAGCGCAGGCCTCCGCGGCATTGGAATCCGCGTCCGGGCAGCCTGGGGACTGCGCCGGTTCCGCCGCATGTTTGTGCAGCTTTGGCCGCCGCCGCCCCCGCTCTGGGCCGCGGGCCCCGCGGGCTCCCCCGCGCGCTGGGGAGCGAGTGCACCTGCCGCAGCCGGAGCCGGGCCGAGCCGAGCCGAGCCGAGCCGAGCCGCGGCCGCGCACATCTGCGCCCTGCAGGGAGCCCGCGCGGACCGAGGCCTCCAGGCCCCCAGCAGAGCAGCAGAGCAGCAGAGCAGCACTCGGGGCCGGGCCTTTCTCTCCCTCTGTCCAATTTCAAAGCACAGGACAGTCACTTTGTGCCCCCGGACGGAGCAAACCAAGGTTAAATTATAAACTAGTAGCCAAATGTGATTGAATGGGGAGTCCTGGGCACCGCCCTCAACGCTGCGCACACGTGAACTCCTGCTTTACAAACAAGCAACCAGCAAACCCCCGAGGTCACCCCTGCAGGAGCCAGGGACTGGTGCTATTGGAATTGAGCCTGATTCTGAACCCTTCCTCCCGACTACCTGGTTATTCCAAGTTTAAAACTGTCATCTCCAGCTCCTGTTGGGACCACTTTCCCTGCCTCCCCATCCCGCATGCTCCATTTCATTCGCTCAGTGAGGCCAGCATGGGTTGCAAAGTTCTACATGTGTGGGGCCTCAGAGACAAAGCTCCAGTGTCTGTCCTGCAGCCACAGGGCTTAGCTGGTCTCCCGTTGTGGGAACATCCAGACCTGCAGACAGGCTTAGTATTTCCTCCTTCAGATGGCGTCCTGCCCGAAGCCCAGTGCTCAGAACCCATGCAATCAAAAGCAGATGTGCTATCATGGAATCCGAAGCTCTGGGGTTGGATGTGACCTTTACGATCACATCAAGTTCATCCCTGAGGGCCCTGCTCCAGGCTGTTCTGTGAAACCTCCCCCACCTATTCACCCTGACAAGTTTTAAGTATCTGGATTACAGGCATTTCTACTCCAGTCCAAAAATGAGGAAATGCTCTTATTCCCTTAAGAGTCTGATCACTTACCATCTTCAACCTGACTTCTATGTCTCTTTGAACTTTAATATCCCCTCAGCACCATGGCAGTCTACGTATTTAGGAACACCAGCAAAAGGTAAACGCTGGTGGAGTTGAAAAGAGTCAATATTTCTTTGAAGCCCATGAGTTCTTTTTGCAGGCATCCTCTTGTTCCTGAAAACTATAATGAGACTCTTGTACTACTTATCATCCTCGTCAACAGCAAACATTTTTTTTAGCACCTGCTACATATTCATTCAAGTTAAAACTGGGTAGAGAGGGTGGTACAAATATACAAATCTATGTTAAAAATATCATGCATTGGGGATCCCTGGGTGGCGCAGCGGTTTGGCGCCTGCCTTTGGCCCAGGGCGCGATCCTGGAGACCCGGGATCGAATCCCACGTCAGGCTCCCGGTGCATGGAGCCTGCTTCTCCCTCTCCCTGTGTCTCTGCCTCTCTCTCTCTCTGTGTGTGTGCCTATCATAAATAAATAAATAAATAAATAAATAAATAAATAAATAAATAAATAAATAATTTTTAAAAATATCATGCATTGCCCCAAGGAGCACACAAGAGACACACAGACCCAAACATCCTTGGTATTCATGTGATACAAAATCTGAACGGGAAGACCTATGACAAAAGCAATGATTTCTACTCAGGCACAGTGGAAATGCTTCAAGCAGAGAGTGACCTTTGACATTACAGTTGGAAATAAGGGATACATTCACAGGTAGAAAAATCACCCACAGAGGATGCTTTCTGAGCAAGGAAAGGACACAATACACAGTGACTTGAGAAATCAAGAACGTTCTGCCATAACCAGGGATTAGAAGGGACGATGGAGATTGGGGGAGAGCATGGAGTAGGTGATGGGGCAACTGAGTCATGTTCAGACTCTGGAAGGTCTTGTGGTTCAAGGAGCTGGATATTCATCTCATCCACTGCTTTCTCCCTCAAGATTGGTGTCCTGTCCATTATGTCAATGCTATGGGAAGAAATGGATGGGTTGCCTTGACAGCAGTGCGGATGCCACAGCTTCTTTTCTTGGCTGTTTGTTCCTTTAGGTGAAGAAAGAAGCTCCTCCGAGGCATGTCATTCCATCTGATCACCTGTGCTGCCTTGAAGGTCAGTTAAAAAGTAGCCCTGCCCGACACTCTGTCCCCTTCCTTCCCATCAGGGCCAGTGAGCCTTCTTTCCCTCCACCATCGCAGACACTATATATGCTTTTACTAAGGCATTTAACCCATTTATCATGATGATTTATGGGCCCAATTGTCCTTTTCACTTAAGTGAGAATTTGTCAAGAGAGGGATGGTTTCTTACTCTTCACACCTCACAGGGTCACTTAGGACAGTGTTAAAGAGACCCATTTATTCAGAATCACTTAGCACACGGGAAGCACACAACAACATTCATAGGAGGACAGGGGATGAGAGACTGGGTGGGTAGAGTTTGGCACTTTCTATCCCCAATGGACCCCCAAGGCCATCCATGTGAGAAATTGCTGGAACTCGGGAGGTAAATAACTAACAGAATATGACTACTATTAATGGGGCCCTGGTCCTCCTCCCATGGGCTCTTCCAATGGAGACAGGTTCCAAAAGTACGTATGACCACTTGTCCCAAACCAAAAATAAACATGGAATGAATGCCTGGAAACTCAGCTTCAGTTTGGCCTTGGGTGGGCTGCAAGCATTCATTAAGTATTTTTTAGGGACAAGACGTTCAGCTGGCTATCATGAAGGATGGGAAATGAATCAATCAGGCTCAGATGAGATCAAGTTTCAAAGTCCCTAGAAGGACAGGTAGAACCCTAAGGAATGCCAAGGATTAAAAAGCTTGCCTCCAGCTTGGGAGAAAGAATTGGGGCCTACACTATGGTAGAAGGTGCCTATATACTTCTAAACCATTGTCCTCTTGTGCTGTGATATTATTGTATTAGCTGAGAAATGAGTCTGTAGAGCATGAAAGAATAAATCTCAAATCACGGTGGTAGAATTGATAGATACAAATGAAAACTGGCCTTGTGTACTGATTTAAACATTCACAATCTCTTAAACCTGGAATCTGTGCTATTGACATTCTGGTCTGGTTCTTTCTTTGTGGAGCTCTAAATATGGTAGGGTGTTTAAGAATACCCCTGGCCTCTTCCCCAAGAGACATCAGTAGCATCCCCACCCAAGTTACAACAACTGAAACAAATACTGCCAAATATCCCCGGGCAGTGGGGCAGCAAATCACCCTCGGCTGACAGCCACTTCCTTAAGCCCAGATAGCATGCCCACCACTCCAGATGGCCCTCATTCCCACCAGATACCTCTGCATGCCTTCATCTGCTATCCACTCTGGCTCAGACGGTACCCAAGCACAACAGATGCTATCCCCATTGACTCTCAGATGTCTCCCCTCTTAGTCATCACAAATAGGGTGGCTCTTTGTTCATTCAGCGATCAGTTCCCGTGGATGACATCCATGTGCATTCTGATGTCACCACCCCACTCTGAGGTCACCTTTCCTGTCACTTGCCCTCTGTGCTCACTCCTGCAGCATAACATCCATTTGAAGTGGCCTTCCCTCATCTGGATGTGTCCTACATTGACTCTTAGCAGACCCCACATTCTGGATTCTTAGAAATACATTCCATGTCTCAACTTCTGTCATCTGTAACTGAGCAATTAGAAAGATCTAGTTAAGTCCCCATCAGGGTGTTACCTAGCTCTAAAGGCTATGCAGGAGGAAAGAAAACAAGCATGCGATCCCCACACAACCTCTTCCCCTGCAATGGCTGCCCTGTGCAGCTGAGCTCCCTGAGAAGAGGAGTTCTGGGTGGCTCTTCTACACAGAGAGGAGTCTTTAAACTCAGTCTCTTATTTGGGGGCACCCAAAGGCCCCAGGCATCTGCTAGATGCCTAGACCTACAAACTAGGCCAGTTTTCACACTAACATCTAAAGGCAGTACTTGGTGGAAATCTATGTATTTTCATAGAAATCCTGGTGAAACCTCCAGCTGGTTTGCATACATCATTGGCTTGCTCTATCAAGCCTCCCAAACAAGAGAGAAGCCATGCCTTCCTGTCATACTTTGACATTTCAATGGGGCATGGAGGCTGAAAAGTCCTCAGTGTGTTTGCCAAGGACAGAGATTTATTTCAGAGAACTTAAGGGGCCATGAAGAGAATACTCAATAACCCTTAACAATTCCACACAGTGTGAGCTGAAGTCTACGGTGCGCTTCGAATCTAGTGGCTCGTGCTTACTCAGCTGAAATGTGTTCACACCCGGAGTGCCAACAACAACAAGGAATTGGTCATCTTCTCAAATATTCCTGACCCACCCCCACCCCCGCCCCCGCCATTGCTCCAGGTGGACGGCTACCAGGAGTCACACATCTCGTGCTCTGAAGCAGCATACGGGCTTCCTGGAGCCCCAAGCTTGCTAACCGGACCCACAATGGAGGCAAAGGTCCACTGCACCCCAAGGAGGAGGAATGATGCTGGCCTGAGTGGTGTCAGGTGGTCCAGGCCGCTCCTGGAGTGAGGAGAGCAGCACCCCCCAGCCCACTGAAGGTGATTCAATGAGCAAATGATGCCCCGTGGGTCTCAGGTACCTGGTTCAAGGCCCTTGTTGCAAGGGTGCCCTTCAAACCTCAGTCTCATCATCTGGAAAGTGGGGCCATGCTCCTGTTGATAGTAACCCTGACATCACATAGCCATGTGATGATGATTAAGTGGGACACAACATGTGTGCTATGATTACAACTCCAGAAACACTAGTGTTTGTGTGCTTAGCACATGCATAATGTTTTAGGTGGATCATGCCCTAAGCTTTCCGAGAGCATTCGCATTCTTGTTCGGGGCCAAGACAGAGCATACACCAAGTAGGAGAAGCAGCTGCAGGAGGCCGTGAGGCCCACAGTCATCCTGGGCCTGGAACTCATCCTAAGTGAGCTTCTCACCCACATGCAGCAACATCTCCAGCAGGTTCCACCAGAGCACAGAAACCTTTTCTCCTCTTACTCTTGGTGTGAGTCATCACTAAATGAAAACAAAATAGAAAGTGTCACTGTTTATTGTTGCAAGTTAGAAGTGGTAATGAGCCAGTTCAAGCCTGGAAATTGAATCTGATTCCACTTCCCAGCCCAGCCCAGATACTGCTGCACTTGTTTCCCTTCACCCCAAGCTGCAAAAGCTGCCTGAATGATGTATACCCATGTGTCTTTATCTACTAAGTGGAGTTTAAATTCTTGGCCATTTTTATTAGAAAACAAACGAGAATTTGTTTGGAGGGACACATCCCAAGTTCTGCACTTGAATGTTAGGTGCCCTTTATGTTAACTTCTTTGCCATATTGGGTCAAAACACCCTGAAATAAAGTCTCTTTCTCTCTCTCTCTCTCCTTCCCTTCTTCCCTCCCTGGAGTAGTCACTGGAACTGCATTCTCTTCACAGGAACTTACTGACCTACACTAAATAAACAATCTGTGAAACAGTCAGAACCATAGAGATAGCAAAAGGTCTAGAGATATATTGATGTTTGGAGTAGGAATTCATGAAACTTGATCGTGGCAGTTTGCCTGAGAAAGAACACAGACGCTTTCCTAGGTGTACGATACTTACACTGAGAAGTGAAGATAGTGTTTCATTTGACCCATGCAGATGCAGGTAGAAACGGAGGAAATTAAAAGCAAAGCAAAACAATCAGGTGCTGTAGTGACAAAGAGAACCATTTCCAAACTCGAGACCAAATTCCCTCCTCGGCATGGGCCACTCATAGGCAGTGCCGAGGGGTGTCAATGGATCAGATGACGAAGATGATGACTGCCAGGCACGGAGCTCTTTGTGGGGAGAGAGGGGAGGGAGGGAGGCCGTGAAAGTGGTCAGTTCCACCGGCTGGAGGCTAAAATCCAAGAATGAGCTGTTAGAACTACTGAGCTCACTGTGATGTGCATTTGAGTAGACCTTTTGAAGAGACCATGGGGCAGAGGTCTTCCAATCTCATTGCTGATCAGAAAAAGAGGCTGTTCTGTCTCCCCAACACCAGAACCTCTCAGGCTGATGCATGGAAATAGCCCCATTCTTGCCCTCTCCTTGCACCCCAATGGAGACATTTGGAATCTCAGACTTCAGGAGAATTCACTGATTCTATATCCTGGAGGGACAGATGCCCAGCATAACCCCAGCTTTCCAGCTAGGCCATCCCTGCACTAAAACAACAGAACAGAAAGATTCCTGCGAGCATCCCTCATCTCAAAACATGTTTCATTTAAAATAATAATAATGATAATAAATAACAGTAACAGGGTCCTGGGAGAATGTTACAAGGATATGATCCAATAAGTAAAGGGTTGAAAATCATAGAACTTTGAAAATCGAGAGGCACTCTATAGGATATTGAGTGACATGGATGCTCCCATGTTTCACCATATTTCTTCTTTAGTAAGAATTCCCCAAACTACACTTTAAAAATGTAGCTGGGGGTGGGGGTGGGGGAATGATGATTAAAAAAAAAAAACAAAAAAACAATTGCCAAAATGCATTATGTTGGGATTTGTCATAAGATCAGCAGCAGCTCAGGGACATGCAAGCAGCCAGAGCCTCGGGAAATATTCTGTATTTGCTCTAGGAATGCTGTTAAGGGTTATATCTCACAGTCACCTCTAACAGGGTCAATGAGAAATATTTCTCTTAAGCCTCAGCACCAGGAATAGCTGTGACTGTCCTGAGCCACTGATTTGGGTTTCCTTTATGTGCACTCTGACACATAAATGATTATGTTACCATCTTTCCACTTGTTGCTAGGAAACTTAAAGCCAAATATGTGGCCTGTCTCTGGTGGTTACAGGATCTTCTGGAATGCATTTTACCTGCCAATATAACTGTTGGGTTTCTCTATTTTCCCTATCCATGCTATACCTTTGCTAGCTTCTTAACTAATATTTGTATATATGGCTGCATTATATTTTTAGCAGTCATCTTAAATCCTTTTAGGATTGAGAACATCAAGAAATCAATGGTTGAAGAAATAAGTACAAATAATGGTTTCTAGGGGTACCTGGGTGGCTCGGTAGTTGAGCATCTGCCTTTGGCTCAGGTTGTGATCCCAAGGTACTAGGATTGAGGCCCGCATCGGATTCCTCGCAGAGAGCCTGCTTCTCCCTCTGGCTGTGTCTCTGCCTCTCTCTCTGTGTTTCTCATAAATAAATAAAATATTTTTAAAAAATGGTTTATTTTTTAAAACCAACAAACAAAGGGGGACCTGAGAAGGTGTACTCACTCAAGGTTCACAACCTAAGTTCAGTGAGTACACACAACATGAGTTGGGTGGTGCAGGACATCTTTAGCAATACCAGTCAGATCATGGTGACCACTGTGACCCATTGCAGACACAATGTTTTAAGAGTAATGACTAAAGACCTCAAACACATCAGAAGAAGAAAAGATAGGAGAAGTATCTGGAAAGTTTGAGGAAGTACCAAAGAAATGTGGTTAATCTGGAAAAGTAAGGACTTGAGAGAATATTCTAAGAAGTCTTAGGATTCTTGGAGAGCCATCACATGGGAAAGAAAAGAATGCACTTATTCTATTTTGATTCAGGCATCAGAATTAGAACCAATGACTGGCAGCCGGAGGGGGTGAGGGTGCAGATTGGGGATCAATGTGAAGCGAAGTTCTGACCAGGATGTCTGTGGAACAAAGGCATCTGTGTGCAGTGCTGGGGAGTGGGGAGCGGGGGGCGGGGGGAAGCAGAGCTTGCATTGCCGGGGGGGGGGGGGGGGGGGGGGGGGGGGGCTCTCACAGTGTCTGGGGGACTGTAGTAGTCCTTCTCAAGGTTCTCTCCCCAGTGGGGGAGTCCAGACCCCACCACCCTTCCAGCTAGCTCAGTGACTAAGCAAATTGCTTTCCTTCATGGGTCTCACCATGCTCACGCCAGATGGAAGGCTTGATGTGCTAGGTGTCCCTCGAGCACAGGTAACTGCTCTATTATGCACTACACCATTTTCTAAAGGAAAAGTTTACCAGATTCACTGAGCAAAGCACTGTTATGAGCAGTAGACCTTTCGGCATCAGAGTGATTGAGACGTGCTTGATCAGCCAGTTGTGCGGTCTGCTGCTTGGCCCTGTCCCCTCCACTCCACCAGGAGAAGAAAGAAAAACACGTCCCTCCATGCCACATTGCAGGCCAAGGCAGAGTTCACTCGTAATTGCAGCGGGACCAACCTGGTGCAGGCCAGGCCAAGGGAATTAACGAAAACAAACCCAGGACAGACTCACTCGGGCAGTGCATGGATGAAGAAACCAAGAGGAAATGAAGTCAGCGAGGGTTCCTGTATGTTTATGTCAGAGTTGATAGAGCATAGTCCTAACTCCACAGAGTTTCTGATTTATAAAGTATTTTTATTATATTACCTATTTTATATTATATTGGAGGCTCTGCTCCTTGAATCAGAAAAATAAACAGCAACCCCACAAGAGCCTTTGGTCTAGATAGAAGAATATAAACTCCTACACCCTTCCTGCTCTGAACCAAGATTTCTGCCAAAAGTCAATCTGGGTTTTTGGACTTCTGGAGCCGGCCTCTGTGTATTGGGAAGATGCGGTTCACACAGAATATAAATGTTTCTGTTCTGTAAGTTTTCAGAAGGCCAAGGGTTTAAGGTTTGTTTGACAAAAACCAACAAAAACACTGTTGCCTGCTGCTACAGAAAATGTGGGTTTCCTATTTTGGCGGTGTAGCGGCTACATAGCTCCACTTTGGCACAGCCAATTCCACAAGCGGACAAGATTTTATCAGCCACTCTAGTCTCCCGCCCTTCTTTGGGGATCGCAGCCCGACAGAGAAGTCAGGGAGCACAGGTCCACCTTCCCTACTTCACATGCGTTTTGTTTTTTCAAAGAAGCAATTCTTCCACTTGAGCAGATGCCAGTTCCAACGGAGAGAGCTCGCCTGGGGCTTTTCTGGCTCCAAAGAGCTGAACTAAGTCATTGTTAGCAGTGAATTAGTAAGGCTTTATGCTAAACATGTGTTACTGGACTTGGAGCATGCCCCTCCCTCAGTGGGTACCTGGAATCTTTCTGTGTGCTCTCAGCATTGGCACCCAAGGTGGGGAGGTGCCCAGGCCCCTGCTGGTGGCTCGGGGGTGCAGATGAAGTAGCAATGCTTTTCCTCCGCAGCTCTCCTCATGGGGACGTATGTGGACACATGCTTTCTGCTCTTTGGCCTCAGCTAGCAAACTCCTGTTTATCTTCCATGAACAGATTAAAAGCTCAATGTCAGAATGTTTACACCCGTTAATTGGGTGAGTACATGCCTATATGTACTTATGGCCCTAGGACCAGGCACTTCCCTGGCACAGTGCTCGCTCCGAACCTGTCCCGCGGGAAACCCCGCTGAATGATGAAGGACAGAATGAACAAGTGAGTAAAGCAACATATTATCGGTACAGATGTGAAATGATCAGCAGCTCACGGTAAGGCAAAGACATCAAACAATCTAACCAACCTCCACTTCCTGCCTTATGATGCTTGCCCTCAGTTTCCTGCCAGGATCTTGAACTAATACTCCTGCTGAATGAGACCCGACAGTGTCGGCATCACCGCTGGGAAGGAGACGAAAGCATTAGATACCTCCACGGCTACAGAGCTCGAGATTCAGAATGTCTAATGGCATTTCCATACCCCTCAGTAAAACATGGTCCGGCTGTACTGAACCTCCCTCTTGTTTTTAAATTGTAAGTTAAATACACAGAACATAAAATTTACTATCTTTTTTTTTTTTTTAATTTTTATTTATTTATGATAGTCACAGAGAGAGAGAGGCAGAGACACAGGCAGAGGGAGAAGCAGGCTCCATGCACCGGGAGCCCGACGTGGGAATCGATCCCGGGTCTCCAGGATCGCGCCCTGGGCCAAAGGCAGGCGCCAAACCGCTGCGCCACCCAGGGATCCCAAAATTTACTATCTTAACCATTTTTAAATGTACAGGTGGGTAGCGGTAGGTGCGTTCCCACTGTTGAGCCACCCTCACCACCATCCAGCTCCAGACCTCCTTCCATCTTGCAAAACTGAAACCCTGGCCTTAAACACGGGCTCCTGGGACCCGTCCCCAGCCCCTGGCAACCACCATTTCGTTTTCCATCTCTATGATTTTAACTACTCTTCAGTACCTCATATTAGGGAAATCACACAGTATTTACCCATTAGTGACTGGCTCATTTCGCTCAGCATAAGGTCCTCCAAGTGCATCCTTGTTGTATGAGCCTCCCCCCACCTCTTGTCCCTTTCTGTACAGGATGGAGATGGTGCCTCCCTCTCCAGGTTTTCCCTCTCTTCTGGAATCCCAACTCAGATTGGAAGGAAGCCGGACTGGCTTTTTAGGATGGCTGGATGGTGCCTCATTATGCTGTGAGCTAAACTCTGCTTATAAAAATGGGATTTTGCTGTATAACTATGGAAAATACAAGCTTAAGCAAATAGGCATTTTCCCCATTCATGTTAGAAGGTCAAGTTGGTTAAAAGAGAAAAGGCTGGGGCAGATCAGCTGGTGGCCCAATTAGAAAGCTCAGAGACGGTCCAAGCCTGTTTTCACTCTCCCAAATGAGGAAAAGCAGCAGCTAAGGCTATGTGCAGCCGAGGGCCTGGGAACAATGCACAGTCCATCTGGGCCGGCTGGGCTTTTTAGTCCTGTAGCCACAGGATTGAGGAGATGCCCAGAGGGAATGTGTGTTTCCACAGTCTCCAGGCGTCACGGCGGCCCACCCAGCCGCTTGAGGGCCCAGCTGAGAAAGACTGCACATGGTGGGTTAAGACCAGAAGCCCCCTAGTCACATTCCTGGGTGTGCCCTCTCTTTTCTCTCTTCTACCTTGTGGGAGCCCTTTGCTTTCTCCTGGCTGAGGGAGGAGAAACCCCCCAGCGCCTGTGCACACCTCTGCACCGCAGTGGCCTCTGAGCTGTGGACCAAAAAGAGCATTGCTGAGGGCTGGGCGCAGATGGATGACGAGCTGGGGGAGAAAAGCCCATCCCACCCCAGTCCCTTCCAGGCTCCACGTGGCCAGTCCAGCCACCCCGGGGCTTGGAGTTATCACAGCATTCACACCCCAGAGTGGAGGGTGGCACTGGGAGAATCAGCAGGCACTGGTGTGATGGCCTGACCTAGCCTGGTCCTTGAGCTGACCCATTCCCTGCAAGTGACCCGTGGGGCAGATACAACTGAGCAGGCCTTTGAGATCCAGGACGCGGTTTTCTGCCTGGCTTTGAGCTTGGAGTGAGGTGCTAAGAGGAGTAAATGCCAGGAAAGAAAGGAGGCAGGGAAGTGTCAGGCACAAAAGGGACACCTCTCAAGGAAGACCCTCCAGGCCCATGCTCAGCTGACAAAGAGGCCTGGGAAAGGCATGTGACCAAGGACCAGAGCCTGGCATCTCTCAGCCCAAGTCTGTCTATCTGTCTCTCTCCTGATCAGGCTGAGCCTCCATGCTTGCTCTCCTCAACCAAATGCACAAATTAAATCATGCTGAACTAATACCCCTAATATCCAAAAAATCCATCAACAAAGTTCAGTTGTTGCTTGAAAATCGCTCCCCCAAGGGAGTGGGTGTGTTTAAAAGTACTTCATAAATTATCTAAAAGGAAATCAGAATCCCTCTAGTTCTTAGAAAAGTCCTACAAAGACAACAGGACACATATGATCTCATGCTGCGTGCGCGTGCGCACACCTATGCAAGTTTCACCCCAGTCTGGTTGGTCAGCATTTCAGGGGGAAACCTGACCCTCCCCATGGCCATTCCCTTCCCTTCCACCCCACGCTGAAATTTTCACTGGCCAAATTTGCAGGATCTTTTCTCTGGGCTTGTTTTCTTGATAAACAGTCAGTGCACAGTGTTTGAATTTTTTAATAGTTTCATTGCTTCATAGGTCCTGGGAAAACAATGCCATGGGGGGAACCTGATAAATGAAGCTGGAAATAATTGAGGAGTGAATAAGAAGTTGGTTTTATTCTTACTCCTTGAATTCCAGGAAAACAGGGACATGGCACGGTCCTGTGCAGAGCGAGTGCCTGGCAGCCAGCCCAGCACACAATGGGATCATCATAGGGTCACCAGCTCCCTTGGTGATGGACAGCGAGAGACAGCAACCACCCAGGCCCTGGAAGTGCTGAGCCGCAGGCAACTGACAGGGCAAGCGCTAGCTCCTCTTCTTCTGCCCAGCATAAGAGTTCAAAAAGGGACCTGGATGGAAGAACTGAAGACCATGTTTTTATGAGGGAATTTGCTACATCACCAGAAAGTGGATTCTGGGATTGGGGAGGAGAAGTCACCCTTAGAAGCCATGAGACATCCTGGGGAAGACCTGGGTCTGAGAGGCAGGTGGCTGGGCCTAGGCCTGCCTCTATCTCTTATCAGATATGCCCCTGGGTCCTGGAGTCCTTCGGTGTG
Source organism: Canis lupus baileyi (assembly GCF_048164855.1). Lineage (NCBI taxonomy): Eukaryota > Metazoa > Chordata > Mammalia > Carnivora > Canidae > Canis > Canis lupus. The sequence goes on along the minus strand of NC_132866.1, from coordinate 38,242,044 downwards.
ACCCAGTTCCCTCACCTGACAACAAGAGGACAATTCATGTCTTTGGGAGCGTGCAAGTAGTCATGGAGAAAATGTATTTGAACAGTGAAAATTTAGAAGTGGGCAGCTGGACGGACAAGTTAGGCCCCGTATGCCCAGGGGCTCCCTGAGGCTGTTGCCTCCCAGCAAAGTAGACACACTCCAAATCATGAGGAGCCAATGGCTGACCAACACCGGCCCCAACATCTTCTCTTTAGCTCTGCCAAAGTGCCCCAAATGTGGACATGTCTCAGCATTGGCCTGTATTTTGTTTCATGCATATTTCCTTCATTTATATTTTTGAAGACCCAGTGGGTGCTTTAGGAAGAGCCTGAGATGCACAGAATTGGGCCAAAGCCATCCCAGGCTCAGACAAGAGAACTAGAGCAGGGGCAGAGACTGTGGGGCGGCAGCTTTAGGCTCCATGATGAGAGGGGCTGTCTAGCGGTGGCACTCCAGCACAGGTGCTACAGCCCTGCAAATGCTCGCACAGAGCTGGGCACCAGGGGATGGGTAGGGTTGACCATATAGCCAACCACGGTTTTCCCATCTCCTAGCCCCGTCACTGAAATTTCTTGGCACCGTAAACTGATCTCAGTTTTGGAAAATTTCCCCTTATCTTTATGTGTCTGACAGAAGGAATGTAAGAATACTGAAAACAATAAGGGACTCTGAACTCTAGGAAACAAACTGAGAGTTGGTGGAGTGGAGGTAGGTGAGGGGATTGGGTAACTGGGTGATGGGTATTAAGGAGGGCACGTGATGTGATGAGCACTGGTTATATGCAACTGATGAATCACTAAGCTCTACCTCTGAAACTAATAATACACTATATGTTAATTAGTTGATTTTAAATGAAATTTTAAAAATAAAGAATAGTGGATATAGGAAAAAAAAAGAATATTGAAAACTAGATATTTTAAATGGTATCCTTGGGCCAATGGCTAAGCTTTTCCTCTCAGTCTCCCTCTAGAAAATTCTCTCTCTCCAGGGTTGTTTAATAGGTATAGGATTCTTATCCCTTCACCCAGAACATTGTGGGGTGGTTACAGAGTCACAGTACGATGGACGCATCAGAGAAGGGACAGAGTCTGTCTTATCCACTGCTGCTCTTTTAGGGCCCAGGACAGCATCGGGCATAGCACTCATGCTCAGTAAATGCATTGGTTGGACAAATGGCTACTTGTGGGCTGCTCATCTCTTTAGATCTTGGAACAGGCAGCAGACAATGATGCAGGAGACCCTACACAGACCTTTCCAGGGAGGTCTGGAATGTGGCAAGTAAGGTCTTTCATCTTTACATCTTAACTCTCTTTGGGGAAACTAGAATATTTCCACTTTCTCTCTAGGTTTCTGTTGACACTTAGCAAAGTATCCCCACTTCACTCCATGCAGGGGTAAGGAGTCTGCCCCGTAGGATCTGGGAACCTTAATTCCGAAGGGGCTGGGCCTCAGCAGACTTATAACCTTGGCAAATTGGCTTCTGTTTCTGTGCCAAAGGGCACCCAGGTCAGGAACTGCTATAAAAATGCTCTCTTGCCCATATTGACTTCAGCTACTGATCCTAGGCTTGTTTTTTCAGATTGAACAAAGGATGGAGAACATCCATTCCTGAGTCTCAGGAGCTTAATGTGGTGATGGTTAATGGTTCAGTAGCCTGGACCCAGAGTAGGGAAAGACATATATAATGGATGCTGCTGCTCCAATGTGCTTCAACTTTACATTCGCCAAATGCTGTGAATGCAATGTTATCATGTCTATTTTATATATGTGTGATAGCGACGCAGACAACTTGGTAACTGGACCTGCCTAGAACTAGTTGCAAGACTGGGGACTCTATCTTTGCCTGCAACTGGGATGTCATGATTCTCTAAATCCCTTTCTGAAAGAAGCACTCAGGGGGTATTTCATGAATGTGTCAGCCCAAACACAGCCCAGGAATAGTCCAGTCAGCCAAAAAGCAGTGTGTACCCATTGCCTTGGCCTGTGACATTTCTATAGGACTAGACTAGAAATCAGGAGACAAACAGTTGGCTCCATCTTTTGAATTTCGGTTTCTGTGACTTTAAGATAGTCCCATCATCTTCTGGCACTTGAGTTACCTCACTTTTCATGCAATGTGTACCTTTCTCCCCAATCTCCTCATCTGAAAATCAGGAAGCTGGGGTCTCAGAAGTGAAATGACTTGTCTAGGCATATGTAGAGCCATATTTTAAGTCCTGGCTTGACCAACTGCAGGTCTATGATCTTTTCCATACACCAAGGTTTACTTACTCCCCAATAAGGAAGCTTGTCGCCACTTGGAAAGGGCCACCATGCAGAATGCCGGAAAGGACACAAAATTCACTTTATTTTCCCCTTCTCAAAAATTATGGCTTACTCTTAAAATAACTATTAATGTTCCTTTCATCCCTGAATGATCTGAATTTCATCAGCTGGCCTCAGAACCATTATAACTATATCTTTATGAAGGCCATGGACATGACATGGAAACAGAATTTCCAAGGAACTACCTTGGGTGCCTAGCCTAGTAAGTAGGCAGACAGGGCTTTCACAAAGGTTTGGATCTGACAGCACCTGCCATCTCTTCCACCACCTGGCAGTCCATGATTCAATGCCTTAGAGCCACTGCTGAAGTTGGATACATTCCCAATGACAATTGTTTTCATAATAAAATTGCACCAGTGGGGTCACAATGTCCATGAAGTACATAAATGCACCTACACCTGTGTTTAAACTTCATGAAGGGATCAAAACTGAAGCAACGTCAAAGCAATGCACTTGAGCTCAAAGTGTATTTGCTTCTGGCTTATTGACTCTTTGAGGCTTTGCTTTTCTTTAGAAAGAACAAGAAAATGTTATTCTAATATCTCTCAGGACAATACAATTACATATCAACTCTAAGCTCTCTTGGTTACCTTGGCAAGCTTCTGATATATCCTTTGGCATCTTCATTACTGAATTGGGAATGGACAAACTAAGATCCACATTGCAATCAGTCTTCCTTTGGTTCAATAAAATATGGGAAATGGAAACGGAATCAATCCACGTGGCACAATAAGTGAAAAGAGCTTTGAACTAAGCATACAATCTCCTCTAATAAAATTCTACTTTGAGTTGCTTTAGTAATCAACAGGTTGAGTTGATTTTTATTTTTCCTAATGTGTGTTCACCATTTACACTTTGCCTTAAATGAGGCTTCTTATTGTATTTTTTAACCTTTTATCTATTTATGACTTCTTAGATTTTTTTACAGATTTGGAGAAGATTGTAAGAGATTTTTTTCTGTCATACTTGTCACAACTCTTAATTTTAACTTTATTAGTGTTTGTAGAACAGAACCTTTAAAACTCCTTAGGCCCTAAAATTTTTTAAAGATGTAACATCTTTATAGTTTTTTATATTACTTTAATACTTAGAAAATTCTCATTCCTATAGTCTTAAAATGTTTTGTAATTTTATTTTATTTTTTATTATTTTATCCAAATTGATTTTATTTTATTTTATGGAGTATGAATCTTTTTCTCTTAAGATTTTATTTGAGAGAAAAACAGCACAAGCAGAGGGAGAGGGAGAACTCGATTCCAGGACCCTAGGATCATGACCTGATCTGAAGGCAGACACTTAACTGACTGAGCCATCCAGGCACCCCTAATGTATAAATCTCAATGACTTTTTCCATATTGTAACAACTTACCCTCAAATCACTTTCTTTAAATGTACATTCTTCATTGATTGTGATAGTTACTCTACATATTAAAATTGTATTTAAAGAGATTCAGTGTTTTAGGTTCCTTGTCTGTACTGGTTCACATTATATTTTTAAAAAATATATTCTAATATCGAATAAATTTGGTCAAAAATTCTTATATCATGTTAGCTTCAGAATGTCATTTGAAATCCTCACAAACTTATTTCCCATATACTTATAGTATGACTTTATTAACCTTAAACAATACACCACTACTTTTCACTTAATTAATTTGAATATGTATTTATGCTCAAGGATATTTATAATAGTGTTATTTCTTAAATGGGGTTAAACTCACCTAAATTTTGAATAAAAATATGACAAATTATACTTTAAATATTTACCATCATAGCACCATTAAAATAGTATAAAGCAACATATAATGGCATAGACACAGCTCTTCTTATAATCTTAAGTAAAAGTGACAGAATGCATTGTTCTTTAAATACAACGATCTCTATAAAGTAATGCATTTATACTCATTCATTCATTTAACAGTTATTTATGAAGCTTCTACTATGGGCCAAGCACTATGTAGAGCATTGAGGTTATAGCAGTGAACAAAGCACACGCAGACCAATGGCCTCATGGGACACCCGCATGGGATTTCCTGGGGTGGGGAGAGCCAGTGGTGTGCTGGAGCTGGCTCAAACTAGTCTGCAAGAGCAAATTGTGAAATACTCAGGCATTTGCCAGCCTGTTGTCAAACAGCCATCCTTGCAATAGGCCAAAGCAGGGATACTTACTCCTCCCGCAAACATGGGGAGTGGGATGACCCCACCCTGCCTTGCAGAGACATTTGTTGTCATGGTTACCCATTTACCAGAACCCCATGGGGGGAGTCAAACAATGAAAAAGATACAGAAGTATCTTTTTGTCAATTGTCTAGTAACAGGTCTAAAGGGAAAATTTTTTTATATAAATTTATTTTTTATTGGTGTTCAATTTGCCAACATTAGAAACGACAAATACCCACCATTTGCTTCGTCCTGGATGGAACTGGAGGGTATTATGCTGAGTGAAGTAAGTCAATCGGAGAAGGACAAAGATTATATGGTCTCATTCCTTTGGGGAATATAAATAATAGTGAAAGGGAATAGAGGGGAAGGGAGAAGAAATGGGTAGGAAATATCAGAAAGGGAGACAGAACATGGAAGACTCCTAACTCTGGGAAACCAACTAGGGGTGGTGGAAGGGGAGGTGGGCGGGGGGGTGGGGGTGACTGGGTGATAAGCACTGGGTGTTATTCTAAAGGGAATATTAAAGCAGTGTGAGAAGGAGAGTTTGCGGTTGGAGAAGGTGTGGGCTTTGGGATCAGGTGACTGGGGAAGAGCTCACTGAAAAGGTGACATTTAAGTAAAGACCTGAAGAGGCTGAGGAAGTGAGGCATGCAGCCGCATGACTCTTGCGTGGAGAGGACTCCCAAACAGAGGTTAGCCAAAAGCTCGGCCAAGCTGCCTTGCCCATTTTGCAGGCAGGCAGACACACAGAGACTGGGGGAAATTTTGCTTCCTCCCCTGTGCGGTGGAGGGTTCTGCGGGGCTGACTGGTGAGAATTTGAGGTCTAAAGCAAGCGGTCTGTGGATCAAAGATGATAAGACTATTCAGTGAAACCAGGAAACCAAAGCAGAGGTGCAGCAGGAGAACTGCACCCACATGGTGGGTCTGCCTCTATGTGCAGATGTCATTTCACGCTGGGAGACCCAGGTAACCAGGTTTGAGCAGTGGACTGTGGCATCCCTGTGCTAATCAGTGGGAGGCAGGGGAGGGTGGGGAAGAATTTTCAGTAATTCTGAGCCTAGGAGGATTTCAGTTCATCACTGAGGAATTTATAGACACTCGAAGAAGAGTTGGAGCAGGCAAGGGATTCACTCAGCTTCCTTCTAAGCTTCTAGATTAACAATAATGCCAATAAATCCAACACTCCATACCCCTCTCATTCTAGCTATATCCATGCAAGTGGGGGGTGACAGTGACCCCCCCAAAAAAATGAATTGCAAAGCACGGTTCATCACTCTTCCTTTTTGAATTTAGACAAGGGAATCCATGGTTGATCCAGTTCTGGATTACAGGACCCTGGGAAAGATACATGAAAACATTAATAGAGTCAAGTGTCCAAATATATAGTATTCAGGAATGCACATAAGGTAATGCTCTTGAACATTAAACAAACGTAAGGACAAAAAAGAGGAGCCCCCAGAGGGCAGTATGGCCTGGTGGGTTTGGAAGGGCATTAGCCAATGTTTCCCTTCATTCCTCATGCCCAGCTAATCCAGACCACTGTATTTACACAGGACTATTCTAAACCAGCTTCTATTGACTTGTTGACTTAATACCTTTTGTTTTGGGTGGTCTGGTTTCCAGATTGGTTCTTGCCTTTCTGATGGCTGATGGGGTCTCTGGTTTCTCCTGGCTGCCCTAGAGGGCTCTCGACATCCTTTGGTTGTGGAGCTGGGGTCTTCTTACCTGGTCCCCGTGTACCACTGCTCTGATGCCGCATCCTCTCTGGGGGATGGAAATTATTCCCTGTGTTCCAGCTGTGGTTTAGCCTCAGAAATGTGAGTTTCTCAAGATGCTCTGCTTTGCTTTTCCTTTAAGTTGCAAAATACTTTCTTGCGACCAAGGGTTCTGTCCTATGCTTTGGGCTTATTTTGTTTGGTTTTCAAAATTGTTGCTCTTAGGTTTTCTTTTCTTTTCTTCTTCTTTTTTTTTCCCCCAGCGTTTTTCTCGGTGTCTCCCAGACCTTTGACATATGACCTCTTGTTTTGTGTGGATTTCTCATGCATGGTTCCAGGAAAGATAAGAGCTATCATGAAGCCATTTTTGACTATCAATCTTTGTGGAGTTTCACTTTACAATGTTGGGTGAAGCATTCCAAATTCAAATGAAATGATGAATGTAGAGTGACTAGCTTATAGCAGGCACTCAATAAATATTTACAGAATGTGAGATTGTTTTGTAAGCTTCCAAGATGACTTTAAAATTTTGGACAGTAATAGTCCCTCTGCAAATCCACAACATGCCTCACCTCTGTGCCATGGTTATTCATGCGCTTCGTCTGTCTCACGCAGAGAAGGGAAGTGCCTATCAGAGGCAGAGAAGCAATCTGCTCCTCATGAAAGCCCCTACACTCACCACTGAGCCAGGGAGGAGCAATAAAAGTATCAATGTCCATAGCAACACTATAATAAAGGATCAGTAAAATATAGTCCTTGAGAGAATCCATAATATCTCAGCCACAAAATTGAGTTAATATTTCTTTGAGTAGCTCTACTCTTTTTTTAACCTCTTTTGCCAAGTGAAGCATTTATGGTCTTATTCTTCATGGAGCATTGCCACTGAGATTTTCATTTAAGGATTTTATTTCCAGGGAAAAGAATGATAAACATTCCAAGGTGAAAAGATCTAGTTGTATTTTATAAATCTGCATAATGGTCCATTTCCAGAAGCTGGTAGGTTGATTACCAAAAAAATACACCAAGGGAAAAAGTGCCATTTGGATTTGTTTACACAATATTCCACACAAATCCATCTTCCCCAGCAACTATAAATTTATCTCATTTCCTATAGAAACTTATTTTTTAGCCAGCATAATCACTGTTTCTAAATAAAATCATTATATTTATTCAGCAAAACTATTTTGGTTATTAAAATGACATAAAACATTCTGAACAACATTGAAACCTGGGCATAGAGCAAGTTACAGGAAATCAAGGAGAATAATTGGCTCCAACGTTTACTTGTCTTATAAATATTTTTTCTTCTTCCATCACTTAACATTTTCTTCTTGACATTTTTTGATTGAACTCATGCAGATTCTAGCCCTCCAAGGAAACAACCCACTTGGGCAGTATGAACTCTGAAAGGTCACATCTTTTGGAGTTATCTGCCGCCAAAAAGAATGGCTTCCATTTATTTTTCAAGTTGAAAAAGTTTATTTTTTTCCTGTTCATGAAATTCAAAAATGCCCAGAGTAATTTAACTCAGACTGACCAAACAGAAAAAGCACGTTTTATGCTATGACTGGATCTGGAATGTCTGAATCTGGAAGGAGAATTATTTGGAACTTTCTTTTGGAAACCAGGCTGCCAAATGATGGATTTTGTCTCAAAAGCTGAGCTCTGCTTTTCTACTGCAATTTGTAAGGCAAGAAACCTGAGGGTTAGTAAGGCCAGAATTCTTCTACAATGGATAATTCAGGTAAGCAGCAAAAAGACCAGACCAGTGATTTCCATAACTTTCTGCTTGGACATTCCTATCAGTTTAATAAAAGAAAAATTGGAAACTATCATCCCAATTCACATGTAACAGGATGTCACAGTTGAAGTTTTTGAAATTAACAATGGGTTCGAGACTGTACACTGAAATGCCACCACAAGAATTTACAAAGGGAATTTTGAGAAGAGCCTCCATTTTGAACAAGAGCCTGACCAATGATTAATGGACTCCAAGAGTGGGGAAGAGAAAAGCATGCTGAGTCCACATCTTCGAACAGAACTAGGGACCCCACTGGAGAGAGACAGGTGATGACACTCCCTCCCTTAAGCCTTGAGATGCTACCAAAAGTTCAGAGGCTCTTGGGCTGCTGCCAGACCCACCCCTGAGACACCTACAACAAGCAGTGCACAAGATGAATAAAGCTAGCAGAGAGCCAGTCCACTCCCAGGATCTCAGCTCCAGAAGCCATGATGCTTCTGGAGACCAGCTGGAGGTCACTAAGGAGAAAGAGACAGAGTAGCAGGTGTGGAGTTCTGTCCAAAGGTCCACCTGCACAGACAGAGGGACCAGTAATAAGAATCTCCTGAATCCTAGGTATTAGAGAAGGAGTGCCAGGGAGCCCTCTGGAATAAAGAAGCATCTCTCTTGGTTAGAGCCTTTTCCAGCCAGCTCTCCCTGAAACTCATTGGTGCCAACAAAAGAAAAATCTGCTTCTACCACTGTTCAGGCTCAGAGAGAATGAACCCCCTGGCTAGGAGGCCACCGCCCTACCTGTGATCTCTCCTTCATCCTCCTCCCTGCTCCTCCAAAACAGCACCTAGAAAGTGGTAGAGACAATGGAAGCTGACCACTCTTCTCCCTGAAATAAGCCCCAGCACGGGAGGCATCAGAAACTTTGACTTCTAGTGAAGATCAAAGCTTTTGAACAATATCCTCAATTGAATGGTTGGCTGAAATGAGCTGTATTTTCAGATTAGAGCCACCATAGGTCCCTCAGGCCCCTGAAGCAGGTCTGGCTCTTGGCAAATATACATCAGCACAACCATCCAGACTGCTAAACAGTTGCCCTCCCACCCCAGCTCACCTCCAGGACCTCAAGCTTAAATCGCATAATCTGCAAATCCCTAACCAAGTGCAAAGAGATAGCTAAATCCTGGTGTCCTAGAAGCAATAAGATGAATGAAGAAGTACCTGTCACTTGTGTGCTGGGGGCTCCTGCTCAAGCATTGGTGACATCACATTTCTGACTGGAGGACCCCACATATTACCAGGCCTAATGTTTTCCTTCACTAAAGCAATATAGGTCAGTATGTTATCCTGAGCACCACCACATAAGAAGCCATTGAAGCCCATAGTAAATGCCAAGAACTACACTGTGAGGTGGCAGAGATTATCAAGACCTGGCACTTGTCTTCAGGTGGGTCCTCAAAATTATACTAGCACCCGCTGCAGCTCTCCACACCTGGACCCCACTACATGGACCTGTCCTTTGCAGCTGTCAGGATTGTGTCCAGCAACATTCCCTGCCATTTTAGGGCACCCTACCATCTAACATGCCGCAGTGGCCGCGTGGTCTTCAGACGCACACTGCATTGTGCCCCCGCCCCATAGGTCCACTGTCCATCCAGGCTACAGCTCTAAGGTAGCAGAGACCCCTGCCTCGCTCACCATCCCCGGCATTTAAGACATTTGGTACAGGACAGCTCTGAATAAAACCTTATTTACACTGATAACAGATATTTGGACACCAGCTCCCCCAGGGGCCTTCCATTCCAAGCCCCTACTCAGCTCTCCATCCTGGCAAGAACCCCACAGCTTCAATCTAGTGAATGTGGGGCCTCCAGGAAAATCTGTCCCACCAGGATGTGCTTTGAAAGCAGACCTAGGCTGCGATTGCATCAGCACTGAAACAAAAGCATCAGGTCACCATTATTCTGGCTCCTGAAAGGCAAGATGGATACATTTCAGAAGGAATTCCCACAGTTCATGTCTAATGAATTTTTATCAATCTGGAGGATATAGGTCTGCAAAGCCAGGTTTTGCATGAGGACTTTGGTGTTAAGATAGAAAGAAAATTTTCCAAAAAATTCTTCCCTTTGTTCTAATTGCACTGCAATGTTATGCTTGTGCTGCTGTGGATAAGATGGAAATGTCTCCAAACTCGGAGTTACGATTAAAAACACTTCATGGCTCCTATTGGCCTTCATAACAATTTCAATATCTGCCCACCAATGTGTGGAGTCCTCATTATAATAAATTTTTGAGGAGTCCTTTCCTTTCATTATTTTGCTGACATGTTTCCTCCAAAATAACTGAATCTACCTTTTTTTTCTGAGGCTCTTCACTTCTCTTATGTAATTAATAGTACACTGATTTTGTCATAACACATCAAGAAATACCTCAAAACAAAAAGATGTTCAGGACACAGCTCTAACTCAGAGTCCAAATTCTTGAAGGAAGACAGTTGATTAACTGAAAAGGGGATTTTTCAGTATACAACAATATAACATATTCAGTGATTTGATACAGAAGTGAAGGACATTCGAGTAATAGAAATGAATATGAAAACAGCTCATTTATTACACACTTAGGAGCAGAGAGACATGAAGCTGGACACTTAAAATACAGTATCTTATTTGATCCTCACTGCAGCACTAAATTCAGGTGCTATTATTAGGCCCATTATACAGATGAGTATAGATGAGACTCAGGCTAAGGGATTTGCCCAAAGTCACAGAGCTAATAACGCTGCAGTTCAAACCTAGATGAGTTTGATTCTATGTAACATTCTTGTTGTTTTAACTCACATGCTTATCTCATATATGAAACCCCCCTTGCATCTGCTGTGCTTTGCATCCTTTCCCCCAAATAAGTGGAGAGACCCGACTCTCAGGACAGGCGGAGTCATATTGCTCCCACTGTAATAAATGGCATTTATAAGTCATGGCTTTAAAACTAGATTTTCAAAAAAGAAAAACAAAACATGCTCATAATTTTTAAAAATGGCATGTATTCTTTCATTGCTGAATGCAGAATTTATATAAATATCCATAAGATCAAACTTATTAAAAATCTTTCTAATCTTATTTACCCTTACTATTGCTTTGCTAGTTGACTCATTGGTTTCTCCCCCTGTGGCTATAAATTTTTTTAGGATTGTAATTCTATGAATTTTGACTTCTAGATTTTGAGACCATGTTGTTAGTGACACTTAAGCTGAGAATAATTATATCTTAGTAGAAAAGACATATTTTTATTTTTAAGAACTAAATGGCTTAATTTCCAAAATGCTTTACCTTTTATTTAATGTTAATATTGCTATAATCACTTTTTGTTGGCTAGTATTTCCATGGTATATTTTTTGTCTCCGTTTAATTTTTTCTTTGCCATTTTATTTATTTATTTTGGTATAATTAACATACAGTGTTATATCAGTCTCAGGTATACAGTATAGTGATTCTATACATTTCTCAGTGCTCATCAAAACAAAGGTTCTCCCCTTTATCTATTTTACCCATCTCCCCACCCACCTCTCTGGCTACTACCAGTTTTTTTTTTCTCTATATTTAAGAGTCCGCGATTTTAGTTTGCCTCTTTTTTCCCTTTGTTCATTTGTTTTGTTTCTTAAATTCCACATGAGTGAAATAAAACACAAGCTCAAAATGTATTAAAGACCTAAATGTGAGAGCTGAAACCATAAAATCTCTAGAATAAAACATAGGCAATCATTTATTTGTTATTGGCCATAAAATATTTTTCTAGATATGTCACCTCTGGCAAGAGAAATAAAAGCAAAATTGAACTATTGACACTATACTAAAATAAAAAGCTTTTGCACAGTGAAGGAAATAATCAACAAAATAAACAAGCCATCTATGGAATGGAAGAAGGTATTTGCAAATGACATATCTGATAAGGGGTTAATATCCAAAATATTAAGTTCCAAAAGAACTTTCACAACTCAATACCAAAAAAGCAAATAATCTAATAAAAGTGGGCAGAGGACCTGAAAAGACTTTTTTTTTTTTCCAGAGAGGACATTCAGATGGCCAACAGACACATGAAAAGATGTTCAACATCACTGATCACCAGGGAAATGCAAATCAAAACCATGATGAGATATCACTATATATCTGCTAGAATGTCTAAAATCAAAAACACAAGAAATCCTAGAGGAGAACGCAAGAAGCAACCTCTTTGACTTTGGCCACTGTAACTTCTTGTTAGACATTTCGCCAAAGGCAAGGGAAACAAAAGCAAACATGAATTATTGGGACTTTATCAGGGTAAGAAGTTTTGTACAGCAAACAGTCAATGAAACTAAATGAAATGGGAGAAGATAATGGCAAATGTGACTTCTCAGCTAAAGGACTGGTATCCAAAATCTATCCAAAATCTATTTATATCTATAAATCTACTTATCAAACTCAACACCCAAAAAAACAAACAATCCAGTCAAGAAATGGATAGAAGACATGAACAGACATTTCTTCAAAGAAGATATACAAAAGGCTAACAGACACATAAAAAAATGCTCAACATCACTTGGCATCAGGGAAATACAAATCAAAACCACAATGATATACCATCTCACATCAGTCTGAATGGCTAAAATGAACAACTTAGGAAACAACAGATGTTGGCAAGGATGAGGAGAAAGGGGAACCATCTTATACCTTTGGTGGAAAGGCAAACTGGTTGCAGCCACTCTGCAAAACAGTATGGAGGTTCCTCAAAAAGTTAAAAATAGAGCTACCTTATGACCCAGCAATTGCACTCCTAGGTATTTATCCAAAGAATACAACCATAGTGATTCCAAGGGTCATCTGCACCCCAATATTTATAGCAGCAATGTCCACAATAGCCAAGACATGGAAAGAGCCCAGATGTTCATGACAGATAAGTGGATAAAGAAGATGTGGATATATATACAATATACAATGTATATATACAATGATATATATACCATTGTGGTATATATATAATGGAATACTACTACTCAGTCATCAAAAAAATGAAGTCTTGCCATTTGCAACAACGTGGATGGAACTAGAGGGTATTATGCTAAGTGAAATATGTCAGTCAAAGAAAGACAAATGACATTTGTCATTTTATTTTAGATGGAAGTTTAAGGCTAAGTCTTGTATTTCTTTGTTATAATCAAACATAAAATTCCCTTGATTTATAATGCAAATTTAGAGTTTATATTGCAATATTTGTACTTATTGTCACCGTCCTATTTGGTGCTTTATCTTTAAAAAAAAAAAAAAGATTTTATTTACTTATTCATGGGAGGTACAGAGAGAGAGGCAGAGACATAGGCAGAGGGAAAAGCAGGCTCCCTGGACTCAATCCCAGGACTCCAGGATCACGCCCTGAGCTAAAGGCAGAGGCTCAACCTCTGAGCCACCCAGGTGTCCTGATGCTTTTTCTTTACCAGGTTATTCACTGTTTCTTTACTTCTTCTTATCTTCTATCAGATTGATTAGATTTTAATTTATTTTTCCTTCTAATGGTTTTGAAGTTTGCATTCTATTTCCATTTTTGTAGTTACCCTCGAATTTTTATTTTATATACTTAAGTTCATAAATATAAAACTAATCACCTACCTCCTGAACACTACAAAAATACTGGAACACATCACTTCTGATTCTACTCTTTCATCTACCATGTTATTGCTTTTTAGCATTTTATTGCACCTTATCTCTAAGCCTTCCAAAATTTCTTTCTTTTATTTTTCAGTCAATGGTCTTTTAGATTTTCTAATATTTTTCTGCCATTTTTTTAGTCCTGTTATTCCTGGCAGCTGACTCCTATCTTGCATTTGATATCCACCTTATTACAGCCTGTCTTTTTGGTAGTTAATTTATTGATGACTTTCTAAGGGAGAAACTTACTCAATCCCTGTTTTCCTGAAAATATCATTATTCCTTTGCTTTGGCATTAATTGTTGCAGTAAACAATCTTTTGTCGGTATACTATCTTCGGGGGGGGGGGGGAATTTACGTCTCTTTCATATCTTCCAGTCTTAATTAATCTGGTATGGTTCTGTTTTATACATTCTTCTCAGAACTCCTGTGCTTCCCTAGAAATGAAAATGTATATTTTTCTTGACATCTGAAAGATTCTCAGCTATTATCTTTTAAGTATTGCTGGTCCTTCATTTGCTTTATTTTCCCTTAAAACTCACATTTCAAGAAATCAGTTCGGTTTCTTCTCCACATCTCTTAGCTGATCTTTCCATATCTTTTCCTTCCTGTGATGCATTCTGTTTGACTTCCTCAGAACTACCTTCCAATTTACTAATTCTTCAGCTGTGTATCTAATCTGTGCTTTATCCTACCCACTGGGTCCTTACGTTCAATGACAATAGTTTTCACTTAAAGAACTTCATCACTTTCCACTCTGACTAATCTTTTCATTGTGGTTTTCATTCATCCTCTTATCTCTTTAGTACTGTGAAATATACTTATACCATTGTTCTTTTCAGATGAATGTACTCTTTCCACTTTTGAAGGTGCTAATTATATTTCATTTGTGGATTCTGTCTCATTGTGGTTCACTTTCTCGAGTGGTTGGTTTACATTTCCCATTGTCAGCTCATCTTCAGTGAAGCTATTTTTTTTCTATGAGACTCCCTTGACCCTCAGGTTGTTAAAGTTTCCCTACAGCAATAATTTCACATTTGCTTCTGCTAAAAATGTAGGACTTTAATGGTCCTGAACAGTTATTTTATTTCTCTACTTGGAATTCCCACACCAGGCTGGTAGTACAAATTTGGATTGCACATCTGCATGTGCACAGACCTGACATTTCAATTCTTCATGGATGACTTTCCCCTCTCCCCTTCCCTTGGCAGAAATTTTTTTACAGAATTCTTGAGTATGTTAATTTCTATTAAACGGAAGGGACAGCTCTTTGAGGCTCTAGACTTTATGCAGGGGCCTCAGTTCTAGCCACTTCTCCTCAGCACAGTCCAACATCTGATCTCCAGTCCTACACAAAGGTGAGACTCCCAACTTCTGCCCCAAAGGTCTCTGAGCATCAAATCCTCATTTTGACTCCTGGACATTTCACTTTTTCCTTTTTTGTCTAAAGTTAGCTAAGCATTACAAATAATTTTAGTTCTATCTTATGAAATATAAAGTGCTCTTCGGAATTTCGCCACTAAATATCCTTACACACACACACACACACACACTCACTCACTCACATACATTGCTGTTACCTGACTAACTCCTGCTGCTTTTCAGGCCCCAATTTAATTTTTTTTTCATAATAAATTTATTTTTTATTGGTGTTCAATTTGCCAACATACAGAATAACACCCAGTGCTCATCCCGTCAAGTGTCCCCCTCAGTACCCGTCACCCATTCACCCCCACCCCCCACCCTCCTCCCCTTCCACCACCCCTAGTTCGTTTCCCAGAGTTAGGAGTCTTTATGTTCTGTCTCCCTTTCTGATATTTCCTACCCATTTCTTCTCCTTTCCCTTCTATTCCCTTTCACTATTATTTATATTCCCCAAATGAATGAGAACATACACTGTTTGTCTTTCTCCGATTGACTCATTTCACTCAGCATAATACCCTCCAGTTCCATCCACGTTACCCCAAAGATACAGATGCAATGAAACGCCGGGACACCTACACCCCGATGTTTATAGCAGGCCCCAATTTAGATACATTTTCTCCACTAAGCTTTCTCTGACCTTTCCACTCCAGTGACAATAGGAGGTATCCTTGCCATATACCCCCAGGCCTCCATACGTATCCTATCAGAGCATTTCTCCTCCAGTTCCTACAACAATCTGTAAGATTTCTGAGAGCAGGATTAAGTCTTGTCCCTGTTTATACCCAGCAGTTTAGCTTGAGTTAAGGCACTCTTTACATGTGCTGTGATCACCTCTCACATACTGGATGCTATCCTGGTTGAGGTAGGTGTACAGTGCCATTAGACAGAGCCCAGGATCTTATTGGAAGAGCAGATCCTCTTCTCCTTATCCCTATGGCCCCATCTCAAACTCAGTGTATTTCCTGCAATAATTTGCTTTCAGGACTTTCCCATAGATTGTGAGTTTCTTGGGTATAGGTAAGAGAAGAAGGGTGTGGAAAACAAAACGGAGTCTCTCAGTGAGCCTTAACAGGCTCTCATCTGAGGTCTCAGAACTAATGAGAAGCCTCTTGGTCCAGATCTGATGGGTCTGGCCTCATCCATTCTCTTCTTGTTTGCCTCAGTCTCCTGCTGTCCTGGCATCTGGACCAACCAGGAACTGTACAGGCTTGTTGAGCAGAGGATAAGATGAGGGGCCCAGATGCTGCTTAGAATGAGTGTGGAGATGCCATCTTGCTATTCAGATGTGAACTCCTAGCAGCATCAGTGTCTCCCAGGAGCTGGTTGGAAATCCAATTTCATGGGCCCCATCCAGAACTGCTCAATCAGATGTATACTTTTAACACAAAGCTTGTGTGATTCACTTCACATTTCAGTGTGAGAAGGGCTGACCTACAAGAAACCTAAGCTCTGTACATAAGGAACTTGGAGCCAGGTGGGTGTGGACTGAGAAAGTGCCAGGCCTGGGGTTGAAATTCAGGGTTAAGCTTCTCTCTTCTATACAGCACTTCTCCTGGACACAAAAGGTCCCATGGGATTCCCAGCCTAGTGTTAATTCACCTCAGTCTGTTCCCAGCCATAGGACCCCTCAGGCTGAGAATTCCTGGCACCCCTGAGGCCTTTCTTTATGTTCCCAGCAAAGATAGGCTTGCTCCTCACTCTGCCCAGGCACTCACTATAGGCAGAGAAGATTCTGAGGAGAGTGTTGGATTAGGGACCCCTCTCTGTCCTTCCTTCTTGGGTTGCACTGGATCCCCAGGCTCCTCTTGTGGCTCTGGGTGTGAGAAGACAGCCAGGCCAGGAGGAGAGAAGGCCCCCATATTTCAGTCAGCCAGAGCAGCCCTAACACAGTACACAGGCTGGGGGCAGGGGTGGGGGGGGCAGGGAATAGTTGCTTAACCAGACATTGGTTCCTCATGGTTCTAGAGGCTGGATATCCAAGATCAAACTGTCAGCAAGTTGGGTTTCTCCTGAGGGCTACTCCCTGGCTTGCAGCCTGTGTCTTCTCACAGTGTCCTCACCTGGCCTTTTCTCTGTGCATCCCTGGTGGCATTTCCTCTTCTTAAAAAGGACACCAGTCCTCTGGAATCACCCCCACCACCACATGAGCTCCTTTAACCTTAATCACCTCTTTAAATGTCCTTTCTCCCAATATAGTCATATTCTGAGGTGCTGGGGAGAGGGCTTTAACATACGAACTGGGATATACAATTCAGCTGTCTGCAGAGGAGGAGAGTCTGAAAAGTTGCTTTCCCTCTGCACGCTGCATTCTGCATGGCAATTCTTGAGGCTACCCTTGCCATATCCCTGCGGGGCCTGGTGCCTAGGTGATTGGGGCATAGGTTATGGAGAAGAGAGAAAAATGAATGAGGATATGGATGTTTTCTCTCTGGTCAAACCCAGACTGATCTCTGAGAAAGTAGCCCTGACTTCTGCTCTGCTGTGTGTTCTTAGCTGCTGCTGCCCCAGAACAGGACCTCCTCTTTAGCTCACAGCGAAATTTGGCCCTGTCTCCTTTTTGTTGTTTTTAAGTTAGAGTGCTTATTTTGATCCATGTGCAGTCTACCCGCTGGAACTGAAATGTCCGTGAAAAATTACTTCAAAGACACGTTTTTAAAACCCACTGTCCGTAAGTCCCCTGAGAGGGTCTATGACAACTCTGGAAATTCCTCAGCCCATTATGTTCTCAATCCTGCTTAATGGGGGAGGGGGACCATAATTTATTTTTTAAAAGATTTTGAAGTCTTCAAATGTACCCCCTGGCTAGTTGAAAGTCAAAAGAAATCTCATTTGTATTTCCCTAATGCTCCAAGATTTGATGGCTAAGAAATGCTTCCATCAAGATTTTTGCTTTGGTTTCTCCTCATTTCCTTGACTATTTATTAGCGATTCACAATTAGAATACACAGTTACCCAGAGAAGTTTTAAAAGGACTGAAGTTAAACCCTAGAACAAATTAAAATAGATACAGACAAGCTGTGTAAATAGAGGTTAAAAATAATAATAACGTGCCCCCATAGCTTGAGAGAAAAGCAGACTGGACCTCTCCTTCTAGCTTAAGGGAACGCCTTCCCCAAGACATCTGAGATTCTCCAAGCACTCGCATCCAAACAACCACCTGAAGTCCTCCCCAGATGAGAGGCAGTGAAGGTGAAGCCCCACCGTAGCCCAGGATGTGCTCTGAGGATGCACAAAGGGGCCACGCTGTCATTCTGCCAATGCCAGAAGAAGTGCCCACCGTCTAGGGATTTCCCTCCACAAGCAAAGGCTCTCTCCGATGGTTATCCCACTTTGGTTCTGTCTCAAATATGCTTGTGGGATTTGATTTGACCTTCATAGAAAAGGAAGTACCATCAGACCACATCAGACTTTATAAGTAAGCAGAGAATAGTAACAGGCTGCTGTCAGGATCCACCTACCTGGGGACATGCCAGGAGAGCTCACCACTCCTCTCCAGTGGTTTTTCCTCACTTGTTAAAAAGCTACCACACTTTTACCTTTTACCTCTCCCTTTGATGAGATTGCCAACTTCTAGGCTCCCAGACAGCTCTCCTCTTAAAATGGGCTTCCAGCCATGATCACTGTGCAAACCCACCTAATACAGAATTCTATTCCTTTATCTTAGTCGGTGGGGAAACTGAGATAGTGGCCTGGTCAAGAATCGTCAATTCAGAACAGAATGTTCTTGCCATACTACAGGTCAAAGCTTATGTGGATTTGCCAGTGGAATTGGATTCTGGTCCTTTCCTTCAGATGTTATGCACTTCCATGGATTGAGAAAGGGACAATGAGGCGGTTCCTGAAAAAGAAAGATCTGGGAGAATGAGCCCCTTAACCCGTTCACTGAGGTTCAGAGACATAAAAATATAGGCAGTGGTTGAAGATGCCCAACTAAAGTCAAAAAAAGATAAGGGAATTACATTAAGAATGAGGACCAGGGCATGGATATTAGACAGCAGTGTCATAATGTCCAGCTTACATTGGATCCCATCCTGACACAACACATTGGCGGCATATGCAAGCCCAAGGGCAAAATATATGTCTGTTGTTTAAAAAAAAAAAAAAAAAAAGAACTATAATCTTTCGGAATTCAGGTGTATTGTGTATTGCCCTTGAGACACCCCTACTGATGGATCCAAAGCAACCCAGCACCCAAGCATCAGGTGACACCAAGGGCAGTGAGCCTGCACCACCAGATATACAGCCCATGGGTCTTTAGAAGGCACAGTGTCCGTACTGTATTTTTACTGAAAACACCAGAGTTGTGCATAATTTGTATCACAACAATGGCTGGAGGGTTAGGATAAATTTATTTTGTAGGTGAGTGTGAGTCCCCAACACCCACATCAGACAAGCTGTGAGGACAGGCTGGCCTGACATCAAAGTCAAGAGTATGCTCCCATTTGGAAGTCCTGGGAACATTTATGCAGAAGTGTCCCAGGGCACCACTAGAACTCTTGCTGCTGAGGGCGGCAGTAGGAGGGGGGAGTTGCCATTGTAAAGGAATCCAGTGTTTATGGGATACAAATGTAAATGTGACTGCCTTTGTCCTCTCTAACTGATAAAGTGTGGGACTTGCTGGTTTGGCTATGCAGGTATTGTTCTCACCAGGCCACTCCTTGCTACTCTCCTGTCCTGTGTGATATGGCCCTGCGCCTGTGGATGCTGGTGTTAAGGCAATAAATGTTGAGCCTATTTTATCAAGTTTTAGTTATGGTTATTAGAGGGAGGCCTGAAAGGCCAGGTGGTTACTTGAGGTTTCCCCTGAAGGGGGTGGGGGTGGCAGGCATTACTGAAGTCAATAATTAGGAGAAAGAATTTATCAGAAAGGAAATAGGAACTTCCTCTCCCTACTAAGGCAGACAGATAAGGGACCGCTCTGCATCTCACCAAGTTCACTCTGCTTTTTGGATTTGGGAGGGTCAAAGACTACTTGTGGACCTCTGGCTGGGAAGCACAGAGACAGAGCCCACTATCTAGAGGAAACAGGAGCTTAAATGCAAAGGTCCTCAAGCATCTAGAACTGGGGAGCCAGACCACCCAGATCCATGCTACACTATGGTTCATATTTGTCTTTCTAACATTATCCCGGACTCCAGCCAAGTCTTATCTAAGTGTCCTGGCCTCGCCTCAGCTTTGTTCCTAGGAAAGGGGTAACTATCTTCACTTAAGACTGAGTCACTCAGGGCCATGGAGTCCCCTTAAGAAGGATGAGAGAGTAGGGGTAGCCACACAGAGACCCAAAGGTAAAGGTGAATCCTGATGAGACCATGTGCTGAAATAAGGAGAGGAAGAACATGCACAAAACCTACAAATATGATTCTTATTCTACATTTTCATTTTCCAGGTCTGCCAGCAAACCCCACCAGATGACCAGCCATCAGAAGGGTGGGCAAGGTGTACAGGTCCAAGGACACAGCCTGTATCTACAGAACAGATGGAGTTAGAGCCTCCTTCATTTTGAGTAGGGAGCCAGCCTGAAGCTGAGACAGGTGGAGACTGGGAGGGTCAAGTACTGGTGGGGAGGCAGGGGCTGTGTAGGAAGAATTCACCTGGGGGTAACCAGGCAATAGAGAAGTTGGGATGCCAACTGTAGCATCTTGAGGGCAAGAGAATGGACCCATGCCCTCCATTCTATCATCATTGCCCACACTGAGGAGTCAAGCTCTGGTAGTGGGAAGAAGCTCCTTTGGGATCATTTTGTCCACAGATGGAGCAGTGTAGCTGGGATAATTTAGAAGCAAAAGACCCAGGACAGGCTTCCACCTCTATTGGAAACCCTCTGCCTCCTAGAAAGTTAAACCATCACGTGTTTCCTTCCTAGTCAGTATGTATCCCTCAAATCTGGGATAGGAGCTTAAAACTTAATTGGTAGAGTTTAGAAGAATAAAGATACCTTGAAGGGGAAAAATAAGCTTTGAAAAGATAATGAAAGGTTGGTTGGTTGGTTTTAAAGCAAAGTTGAGCTGTAGGGGTGTTCTATTTTGTAAACAAAATGCCACAGCCTAAACTCAAGGCTAATGGATCAGAAACAATTCCAGGCACCAAATTCTGGGCACTCAGGCAAGAAGATGAAACAGCAAGAGCTCAACTTTCCTGAAGCTTAGAGAAGGAGCTAGAACTGATTTCAGGGCTTCAAAGGCCTCCTGCATCTATGGTAGCCTCCAGGGAGCAAGGATACCTCACCTTGTGTTGGCAAAGGTAGCAGGTTCTAGCTCTGCACTTGAGGATTTTTTAAGACAGATTTGACCTCAGCAGACTGGTGTCTCGGAGCAGAAAAATGAAAGAAGGACCATAAACAGGTCACATACCCAATCTCATTCACTCATCTGTGCCCATGTGGCCAAGGCACAGTCATCACTCAAGAAAAACCCTCTCAGGGACAGTCAAAGCAATTATCCCGTGTCATGTGGTGAGGCGCTAAGCATCTTTCCATTATCCCCATCTTAAAGACACAGAGCTGCAGGCTGAGGATGGGTTCAGCTTGAATCTTTTCCAAGTAGAAAGGCTCGATGGAGACTAAGGTGCGATTCCAAACCTCCTCCCCGGACCTGCATTCTAAGCACTCATGTGCAGAAGCCTCCTGCCCCTGTAGCAGCCCCATGTCAGCTAGTGAACCCATGCCCCTGGCAGGGCTGTGGCAGCACTGCAGGTGACCACCTTCCTAGGTGATTATGAGGTCAAGTTCAGCCATTTCCTCACTCTTCCAGACAGCAGACCCCACTCTATCCAGAATTATTCCCTTTACCTTAAGTTGTGATTTGCAACTAGGCTTTAATAAAATGCATTTAAAACTAAAAGGGTCTAGAACAGAGTTGAGTGTGGCTTTGAAGACAGATTTGGGTCCTTAGTTCAGCCTTGGTGCCCTCGCTGTACCATCAGCAGAGTTGTGAAGCATATGCTCCCTGAAGTCACAGGAAGGGCAACAGATCAAGCTGGAAGAATGGGGCAACCTCATGATATTCCAAACCCGGGCAAGCTGCTTCTGCAGACAGATACGTCTCATTGGCTAAGTACGTAGGAAGGCAATTTTTTTCCCCACTAAAAACTTGAAGACCATTCTAGATGTTGGTTTCATGGTTAATTTGCTTCCAGAAAAGCAAGTCAAATCAACTATAGGATGGAGAAAACTTCAGATGGAGTCACACCAAGGGGTCATGGATGAAGACAGAAGAAAGATGTAGATGTGCACAGTGAAGTCAAGTAGTGTAGCACAGACATGAGAGTGCAGACCCGGAACCACAACACCATGCACATCCTTTGCTCATCCTGTCTTTGTGCATGTTACTTAACCTTTTTTTTGTCTCAGTTTCCACATCCAAGAAATGGGAAAAGTATCTTTTCATGTGCTTGTTGTGAAAACAACTGGATTAACACATACAAGTGCTTAGTCAAATAGCCTGGCGCATAGTAACACTATGTGGGGTAGTTCTTCATATTGTTTTATGAAACTCTGTTCCTTAGGCACGTTTTTTCACTACTGACCTTCAGAGGGATATTGACTGCAGAAAAGATGCCAGTTACAAATTTCTGTGATCTCTTACCCTTGAGTTTGTGGATCAGAGCTCAGAAATGACTGAGGCACTCACCCTGAACTCCGAATGTTTCTGGCAGAACTTTTTCCACTCCAAGGAGTCGCCAACTGATTATATTGAATACATCTCACTCTGAGCCAGAAATGTGATAACACACATTTCCTTAGAGGGATGACCAGCAGGCTTGAAGTGAAAACACGCAAGAAGCTGATAAAACATGGAATGCATGTGTCTCCACACCAAAGGGGAGAAAGAAGAGGAAAAGGAAAGAAAATGAGGAGTAAGAAGAGGAACAGAAGTTTTCAAAGGGACTTCAGGTTCATGTTGCTTCCACATGGAGGTAGAAGTATGCATTCAGACCTGCTTCTCCACCTACGGTCTATGCTTGGTCCTTAGTGGCCACAGCCACACATAGGCTGGACAGAAAAGGGTTTACCTTTTCTGTTCACTCTTCCCCCCACCATCTGATATACCATTAAACACTGTTGATTTTGTCTAATCCTGTGCAAGCTCATGATTTCACTTCCAACCAATACCTCACTCAAGGAAATCTCACTACATCTGTCTGGATCTCCCAAGCCATGAGGAGTGGAGAGGGTGTCAGGTTACCTAGCCAAAGTCAGCTAGTCCTAAATGGGGAAGTAGAGAGAAGAGGAGAAAAAAGTCAGTATCCACCAACCAAAAATGTTCAATATGCAGCCCCCACTGCAGTGAGGCATCATTCATTCCTCTATGGCAGACAACAACTGTGCCTGTCCCTTATGGGATAGTTTGGCTTTTCGCCGTCTCAGTGTCTTCTTTTGTTGCTGCCAGTCAAATGCCCCTTTGCTCCCACTGGCTTTTCTGTCTGAGGGCTGCTGCTCCTGAACTGTCTCTCTGTGAGTCATCTGGCATACACAATTCCAATGTGTCCACATCCCTCTGTGTGTCTCATTTTTAAAATCCAAAAGAAAGAGGATTTAACTGGGTCAATATGGTGCCATATGGAGCAAGCCTGCTGGGCAGGGCTGTTGCAACAGGCCACAGCCCAGAAAACCTAAAGACAGCTGCTTTGGAACAGGCTCACACCCAGAGCCCTGTCATTTGTGGCAAGATCATATAAAATTAAAATCTTCGCTGACCTTCAGTAGTCAACGTATTAATTTATAAGTCTAGATTTTTTTGGGTGGGGTGTGACTTCAGTGGATATAGGCATTAAGGAATACCCAACTGTAAGTGATATCAGAAAGATAGGAGCGAGGCAAAGAACAACCATTTCATGAACAGTCTGAGATATGCAGGAATATTAAAGCTCTTTTAGGGTCATTTTGCACTTCGCAAATTCAGACCTACGGGCAAGCAGAACAAGAGTGTGTCATCCTAGCCATTCACAATTTTTTTTTTTTAAATGTCCTTTCTGATCAGCAGTTTATGGGAGGAGTTTCTCTACCACAACAGGTCAGGGCAGCCCCTCATGTGAAGTCAGCATTTAAACATTCAGCGGGGATGTGCTGGACCACCCAGACTCCCCCAGCTCCCACCCCAGCCGCCACACTGAATGTCCCTGTGCTTGCTGGAGTTCTGGGATCCAGGCCACAAAGATGCTTCAAGATTTCTGACTTTGATACCAATGCAACTGATTGCAATAGTACACACATCTAAAGGGAGAAACACATATTTCGGTGAGTGATAGAGGAAGTGGCTTGAGAAAATATTCCAGATCTTGTTAAAATTTTTTTGTGGCCATGGGAATCCTGCTTAACCTTTAGCTCCCTTAGTCATAAAAAGGAGATGTAGATATGCACTCAAATGTGCACATAGATTCCAGCAGAGATTAATAGGAGCAGCCACTTATAAATACAATGGCTGAGGAGGGTCATTTGGCAAGGGGAGGCCAGTTTCTGAAATTGGCTTCAGTTCTAGTAACCATAGAAAGCAGGTGAGATCATCACTCTGGCCTGACAATTCCCTTAGATTTACCCCATTATTCCATCTTGCTCTGTTCATTTTAAAAAAGTTGTAGCTAAAAGTGTGACTTTAATAGACTAGCTCAGTGGCTAATATTATTGTATTGGTCACTCCATTTCCTTCCTGGGGTAGTAAATACCTGTACTTTTATGGTGTAGACTTTTGTCAGTTCTAGTGAGTTTTTCTATGTTCCTCTGGGCTAAGAGCAACCATGGCAGCCACTCGTGACTCAGCTTCCTGTGCACCTGGGCCTGAGTCTGGTCCCCAGGGAGGTCGGCCTAGGGGAAACAGCACCCGCTTCATGAAATCAGTTTTGCTTCCCAAACATGAAAGCACTGGAGCCAAAGCCTTGACCAGTCACTGCCATGTGCTGAGCCCAAGTCTGCCCTGTGTTCACAGATGGAGCCCTCGGCTAGGTGAGCTGGCCTCACAATCTCGTCTTGGCTGCACTTGTCACACAGCCTGGGCTTTTCATGCCAGAGCCAGAAGAGCACCAGACCAGCTGCTTTCACTCTGCAAATAGGATGGAGGGGGACTTCTCCAGTCCCACTGGGACAGGTGAGCACTTGCTGGGAATCTTCAAGGATATCTGAGAGCCCATGGGCCTGTAGGAGCTCTTCACTATGCTCACAGCCTCCCTCACTCCAAATGAGAAAACAAAATTGTCCAGAAGGCCCAAGTGAAATGGGGCTCACGGGACCAGGCCAAAGTCTACTTCCAACAACCTAGACATTCAAATTCAAAAAGTACACATAATGTTAATAACTGGCTAAAAGCATTTACATACATTTTAAACTTTATCTCAAGCTCCTTTGAGTGAAATTAAAATTAGAATACAGATGTGACGGACCTGGGATCTGGCGGTATGTTTGTAAGATCCGTTGCATGCAATGCATTGGAAGTGCTCAGTTATGGAGTGGAACCGCCTTGTTTCAGAATATATGATGCTTGAGGGCTCACAATTATCTGAAAGAAAAATCCCCAGAAATAAGATGTCAACAACTTCATTTTTGTAGCCTATATTGATGACTGTGAAAAACCCTTTGGCATCAATAAAACTTGAGTGATTGCCTTTTCCAATTGTCCAAAATGAGAAGCAGACCCAAAAAGGCACTTTTCTGCCAAGGGAGATTTCTCTTAATTATCCTTGAACCTCATTTGCTACAGGCTTATAAACAGCCAGAGCCTTTCCTCCCTCTCTGTGACCCCATGCATGTGCGCGTGCACACACACATACACACACGTCCACATGTGTCTGCACTCTTGTGCACAAAATGCACACCTATGAAGACAAACTAGCAGGGCCAAGTCAATTGAGAAAGATGGCTATTGGACTTGCTAGGTAAAAACACGGACACTGCAAAGAACAGTTCTAAAATCTTTGCCAAAAGTTTTATCAAAAGAGGCCCAGTTTGCTAAGTGGTCCTTCAGCCTTTATATTTGGATAAATGGGGGTTTAAGTAACTCAAAGTGACTCGCCTTCTAAAACCACACAGAATTCTTCTTTTCCCAATAAAACCTCAAAACTCTTAAATCTCATAGAAGTAAAAAATAAAAAAAAATAATTAAAAAGAAAAGTCCCTTAGGACTAAAATAGAAAGGGAAGAAACAGCAGCCAAGAACATTATTTGCAGCTTCCAGGGGACCGCCTTTCTGTTCACATGCCCGTCATGATTTGTCAAGGAGGTTAAGGGTCCAGCTTACCCCACCAAGATGAAAAACTTGAGGCCAAGAGGTGACTGCCTGGAGCTGGGACTGAGTAGGATGGAGAAGAACACGTGTCCTTTCCAAACCACACCAAGGGTGCCTCAGTGCTGAAATCCAAGGAGCCAAAGACAGTTTTCCAAAAGACTGTACTTTGTAAGGGCAGAAGGTGAGGGGAACAAATGATGCTCCATCTCCCTCAGGGTTTTGAAGATTATTAGATTACCATTTCGAGACAGGAACATTCTGACATGATGTAGTAGTTGGACTAAAGAGTGGAAGGCTGAATCAAAAACAAATTTGTTGAGTTTGGATGTTGGGGAAGCTATTTCACTTCTCGCAACCTGACCATTTTCTTCTTCTGTTGATTCATTACCTCTACAAACCCTAACACTTTTACCATATGACTACTATTACCCTCGCTATCTTCCCAAGCTCCCTTATGGGAGGATCAACTTATGCTTGTTAAACATGTCAATACCACAATAGGAACAATCTCAGGCTTTGACGCCAAGCCAGTACCCACTGCTCCTTCCCTCTTACCCATTCTCTTTCTTCTTTGTCCTCTCTCTATCATGGTATTTGGCCCCAGTTGACCCTAGGAAAGGTTCTGCTCCCCCACCCCCCACCACTAGTGCTGAGAGTTTCGGCAAAGAATACCTTTCTGAGTATTTTGTAATATGTGAAACAAACCCTCCGTGGGGACTAGATGATATAGTCACTGAGACTGAGCTCATTTGAGAAGGACTACCCTAATCACACAAGCCCTTTAAAAGTCAAGAGTTTTCTCTGGCTTCTGTGTGGTATGTAGTCCTGTGAGCTCCAAGGGTCTCATTTCACCAAACTTTACCACAGAGCTCCACATAAAAGTCACAGGAGCCTGCTCCATCTGAGGGAGCCAGTCAAGATAGTTTGAGAGCCTTTCCAAATAAGTAGAAATATGGAACAAGCTGGCATACTTTTTTAAAAATCTGACCCATTTTTCAAGATTGCCATTGTTTTCTCAAATTCACTTTCCTTCCTTTGCTTCCTGTTCATGAAGAAAGTTCACACTCACACACTCAAAACACATCACAACACCGAATGTGCATGATGTCACCCCACAAGGACCTCTGTTCAGGGGAATTCCAAGTCAGAGGCCATGTCTCCATTAGGAGCCATTGCCAATCTCTAGCCACTGTCCAGCCTGCTGGCAAGCTGACCATCGCCACCACCCTCAGAGGATGCACACGTGGGTCTGAATGATAGCAGAAGCTGTGTTGGCAGAAGGAAGGAGAAGGGAGCCACAGGAAGACCTGTCTGCTGATGGGCTTTCCAGATAGTGATTTAAATCTTTTGAATTACCTGAGATAACACTGGTCTTACTGTTTTAATCTTTTTCTTATAGACTTTTTAATTCTAATAAATAAAAGGCTTTTAAATAGTTTTACATAAAGGTATAAAATTACCTCTGGAAAGAGAAAAAGAATTAATGCATATAAACAAACCTACACTGTTTATAATTTGGGATTGAATAAAGGCCAGGGATACTTTTGTTCTTTTGTGTACTCTTCCCCCTTCTATTTAGAAGGAATTCTTCATCTTCTTTTCTGCTTTCTCCTGCTATTCACATAGCTCTGAATACCACCTCTTTGATGAAAATATTCATTACACTCCTCTCTCTCCCAGGAAGAATGAGCTATTCTCTATAACTAATGCTTTATTATTTGTTTCATTTCCCACGGCAAAAAATTGATCACCTCTGATTATCTGTGTAAACTCTACTACTGGAGTCACTTAAGGACTTCATGAAGGCTTATAATGCTGATACCATAGGGGGGCTGCTGGTCCTGGAATAAACAAAGCATTAATCTTAGAAGCCACATGACAGAGAAAAGTCTAGAGTCTGGGAGACTGGGGTAGTCATGGTGTTGGTTGATCAGAGCAATTGAGTGAACAAGTCTTTCTCAAGAAAGTACACTGAGTGACCAGAAAGAAAGGGAAAATGTCCTGTTGGATTTTAGGTAGGTGTTGGTCTCTTAGGTAAAAGGAATCATATGCATTTCCACATCACATGGGCCAAGGATAGCAAGAGCTGACTTCTCAGCCTGGTGCTTTTCATGGTTGCTTGTACTGTCCCTTCTCCAAAGGCAAAGCTGTAGCAAGAAGGGAAAGCACTGTGGATTCGAGATGCTCCCTCCTTCCCTGAGAAGGAACTTGAAGAAAGATAGGTTCTCTGAGGCTGACTTTAAAAATCTGCGCTACAGTGATCTCTTCATCCATCCAATCAACTAGAAGGTAGGGAGCATCCACTGTATGTAGCTAAGGCTGTGTTAGGTTCTAGGACTAGAAAATTCCCAAACTTTGGAAGCATGCAATCTTCTCAAGGAAGATAAAAGAGGTCTTGTTAAGAAGTTTTCTCAAATCCGGGCAGCCCTGATGGCTCAGCAGTTTAGCACTGCCTTTAGCCCAGGGCCTGATCCTGAAGACCCGGGATCAAGTTCCATGTCAGGCTCCCTGCATGGAGCCTGCTTCTCCCTCTGCCTGTGTCTCTGCCTCTCTCTCTCTCTCTCTCTCTCTCTCTTTCATGAACAAACAAAATCTTAAAAAATAAAAATAAAAAAAGTTTTCTCAAATCCAAGGAGCAAAGAACAGCCAAAACAAGTGAGACAGGCATAGGAGGGGAAGAACCCCCAGTGGCAGGTCTGAATGTTCATCAAAGGAGATGGATGGCAAAAGCAGGTCCCCCTAGGAGGCCCTGGGCAGGGTCCCTCTGGTGATTATCCCAGGGAATGCAACTAGAAAATGCTCATCTTGAGGTTTAACTCAGAAAGTAGCCCCTAGCTGTAACCCAAGGAGAGCCAAGGCCACCTAAATTACCACTGAGGTCTGAGCACGGAAGTGTCTTAGCTGGAAGTTGCTTTCTTCAATCCAGAGAAACATGCACAGTTGTGAAAGAATTCCTTGCCAATGTTTGGGATAGCAAAGCCATTTTGGTTAGCTTTACCAAAATGAATTTATTAAGATGCTGGGGGAAAGGGAGCCACTGGGGACATTAGGGACGGAGGGACTCATTCTACTCCATTCAGGGAGGAAAGAGTAGAGGTTTCAGAGAAGAGTTAATGTATAGTTAGAGCTAGAAGAATAAATATGCATTTGTCACATAGAACGGAATGGGGTAAAAGCAATCTTGGCAGAGAAAACTCAATGAGCAAACACAAAACAAAAACATAGTAGGATGAAGTGTGACCAGAGCATGTGCTTTGAAAAGACTATAAAAAATAGGATTAGATATAGAGGGCCAGATCCCAGGGGCATTGTAGAATGTACCAGGAAAGCTGTATTCCATTGGATAGGACGGTCTTCAAACTGTTAAGGAGAATGATCTCATACACTCTAAGCACCTTACATCATAGCTGAAAGGGACTCTGTGCATATAATTTATTTTAAATATCTTAAAATATTCCAGTCTGAGCTTCTACTCAATAAAGCATTGATACCTGTTCTAATATTTAAAAATAATTCTAAGCATCAAATACAATTGATACTCCAGAATAATGTAACACATCCTTCAAGAGGCTTCAAGTGCCCTGGAGCCCAAAGAAGTGTCCTCTGGGGTGCTCAAACTGAGTTTGAGAAGAACAGTTATATGCCACTAGAATTCTCCAAAGCATTTTAGGAAGTGGAATAATTTTAGTAAATTAAAAGACCACTTGGATTATGTGATTTGGAGATGAGGAAGAGTGGGAAATACAAAGGTTGTCAAGATGGGAGATGCTTAGGATATGGTGACTGGTGGAAAATGGGAGTGAAGGGAAAAAAGAATGGGTGGATAAGGTGATGTGGATGTTGGCTTCAATGCCTTCCACTTAGGTGAGGAATGTAAGTGAATCAAGACACACACAAGGAATCTTGTCTCACATTTAGATCTTTCATCCATTTTGAGTTTATCTTTGTGTATGGTGCAAGAGAGTGGTCTAGTTTCATTCTTCTGCATGTGGATGTCCAATTTTCCCAGCACCATTTATTGAAGAGACTGTCTTTCTTCCAATGGATAGTCTTTCCTCCTTTATCGAATATTAGTTGACCATAAAGTTCAGGGTCCACTTCTGGGTTCTCTATTCTGTTCCATTGATCTATGTGTCTGTTTCTGTGCCAGTACCACACTGTCTTGATGACCACAGCTTTGTAGGACAACCTGAAATCTGGTGTTGTGATGCCCCCAGCTATGGTTTTCTTTTTCAATATTCCCCTGCCTATTCAGGGTCTTTTCTGATTCCACACAAATCTTAAGATGATTTGTTCTAACTCTCTGAAGAAAGTCCATGGTATTTTGATAGGGATTGCATTAAACGTGTAAATTGCCCTGGGTAACATTGACATTTTCACAATATTAATTCTGCCAATCCATGAGCATGGAATATTTTTCCATCTCTTTGTGTCTTCCTCAATTTCTTTCGGAAGTGTTCTGTAATTTTTAGGGTATAGATCCTTTACCTCTTTGGTTAGGTTTATTCCTATGTATCTTATGCTTTTGAGTGCAATTGTAAATGGGACTGATTCTTTAATTTCTCTTTCTTCAGTCTCATTGTTAGTGTATAGAAATTCCATTGATTTCTGGGCATTGATTTTGTATCCTGCCACGCTACCAAATTGCTGTATGAGTTCTAGCAATCTTGGGGTGGAGTCTTTTGGATTTTCTATGTAGAGTATCATGTCATCGGCGAAGAGAGAGAAGTTTGACTTCTTCTTTGCCAATTCGAATGCCTTTAATGTATTTTTGTTGTCTGATTGCTGAGGCTAGGACTTCCAGTACTATGTTGAATGGCAGTGGTGAGAGTGGACATCCCTGTCTTGTTCCTGATCTTAGGGGAAAGGCTCCCAGTGCTTCCCCATTGAGAATGATATTTGCTGTGGGCTTTTCGTAGATGGCTTTTAAGATGTTGAGGAATGTTCCTTCTATCCCTACACTCTGAAGAATTTTGATCAGGAATGGTTGCTGTATTTTGTCAAATGCTTTCTCTGCATCTAATGAGAGGATCATATGGTTCTTGGTTTTTCTCTTGCTGATATGATGAATCACATTGATTGTTTTACGAGTGTTGAATCAGCCTTGTGTCCCGGGAATAAATCCTACTTGGTCATGGTGAATAATTTTCTTAATGTACTGTTGGATCCTATTCACTAGTATCTTGTTGAGAATTTTTGCATCCATGTTCATCAGGGATATTGGTCTATAATTCTCCGTTTGGTGGTGTCTTTGTCTGGTTTTGGAATTAAGGTGATGCTGGCCTCATAGAACGAATTTGGAAGTACTCCATCTCCATCAAAATCCTAGAGGAGAACACAGGCAACACCCTTTTTGAACTCGGCCACAGTAACTTCTTGCAAGATACATCCACAGAGGCAAAAGAAACAAAAGAAAAATGAACTATTGGGACTTCATCAAGATAAGAAGCTTTTGCACAGCAAAGGATACAATCAACAAAACTCAAAGACAACCTACAGAATGGAAGAAGATATTTGCAAATGACATATCAGATAAAGGGCTAGTTTCCAAGATCTATAAAGAACTTATTAAACTCAACAGCAAAGAAACAAACAATCCAATCATGAAATGGGCAAAAGACATGAACAGAAATCTCACAGAGGAAGACATACACGTGGCCAACAAGCACATGAGAAAATGCTCTGGATCACTTGCCATTAGGGAAATACACATCAAAACCACAATGAGATACCACCTCACACCAGTGAGAATGGGGAACATTAACAAGGCAGGAAACCACAAACGTTGGAGAGGATGCGGAGAAAAGGGAACCCTCTTGCACGGTTGGTGGGAATGTGAACTGGTGCAGCCACTCTGGAAAACTGTGTGGAGGTTCCTCAAAGAGTTAAAAATAGACCTGCCCTACGACCCAGCAATTGCACTGTTGGGGATTTACCCCAAAGATTCAGATGCAGTGAAACGCCGGGACACCTGCACCCCGATGTTTCTAGCAGCAATGTCCACAATAGCCAAACTGTGGAAGGAGCCTCGGTGTCCATCGAAAGATGAATGGATAAAGAAGACGTGGTCTATGTATACAATGGAATATTCCTCAGCCATTAGAAATGACAAATACCCACCATTTGTTTCGACGTGGATGGAACTGGAGGGTATTATGCTGAGTGAAATAAGTCAATCAGAGAAGGACAAACATTATATGGTCTCATTCATTTGAGGAATATAAATAATAGTCAAAGGAATAGAGGGGAAGGGAGAACAAATGGGTAGGAAATATCAGAAAGTGATACAGAACATGGAAGACTCCTAACTCTGGGAAATGAACTAGGGATGGTGGAAGGGGAGGAGGGCGGGGGGTGGGGGTGAATTGGTGACAGGCACTGAGGAGGGCACTTGACGGATGAGCACTGGGTGTTATTCTGTATGTTGGCAAATTGAACACCAATAAAAAATAAATTTATTATTTAAAAAAAAACACACAAGGTGGGGGCAGAACAAGGAGATGCTTGGTGTACATCCTGCAGATGTTAAGCTTGGTTTCCTGTGGACCATCGGAGAAGAGATGCCTTAGGAAGACAGCAGGTTTGCTGTTTAGGAGAGATCTGTGCTAAAGGTCATACTTGGGATCCATTGGCTTTGCAAGTGGCCAGAGGAAATTGTGGGGAGAAGGATCAAAAAGAAAAACCAATGTATTTGGGCTTCCACAGTGGGTTGGGGATTTGGGAATGAATCAGATGTTCTTCCTTCCCCTGCAGAATTCAGGTTAGTGCAGAAGTCAGGAGGATCTCCTCAAGGCAGTAACTAGGTTGAGAATGGTAAGTAATAGGTAGCAGACAAACTTGGAATACTCCAGTTTGCCTAAAGCAATGGGTCAAGTTAAGAAATCACAGACACTGTGACTAGAAAAGGTAGGTTGAAGCCAGTCTGTGAATGAGCAAAAGGTTTGGAAGGTAACAGGGAAATGTCATGAGCCGGCTCAGGATTCTATGGAGTATTGTCAAATTCAACTGTAATAAGGATTTCATGACACGGTGATTGGCAGCAGGTAAAGAACAGCAGTTGTATAAAGGAGGAGAAGCAGTGAGGGCTGGAGCCAGGCAGGAGAGGCCTTCAAAATACCTAATGACACTAATGACATGGGCACCATCCATTCAGAACAGGTGCCAGCCAGGGCATCATACCAGCACAAAATCAGCCAAAGCAAGCCATTGCCAGAGAATCAGCAATAGGAAGAGGGAGGAGGAGGTACTGCAGAAAGGATCCGACCTGCCTCTGATGAGTGATAAAATATAAAAGGTTATGTAGATGGCCACCATGATGGTTATGATGTAATATCAACAAACAAGGGAAGAATGGTTTCTTGATAAAACAGAGCTCTGCTCTTCACATGTGCTTTCATGGGGCAGAAGAGAAAACTGAGGGGATTCAGATACAGAGAGACCTTGTGGGCTGGGAGCATCTGGGTCACTGAGAAGCACTGCTGGCTTCAATTTCCCGTTCATAAACTTGGCCCGTTTCAGTCTTTGCACATCACTCTCCATAACTGTGGGACCATTTGTCTTACTTTTCCATAGCAGTAAAGCTAACTCAAAAATGTAAAAACAAAAGAAAATAAACAGTCACTTTCCCATTAGCCCTAAAAGCTGATGGAGAAAGTTGGTGGCAAAGGCATTTCGGGGTCCTGCCCTGCCATTTAAGGTTCAGCAGACACTAATTTACCTTGGACAGTAGACTTCCAGAGCCAGGAGAGGTGGGGCCACCCATGCACTGTGGGCAGTGCAGTCTTGCTCCTCCTGACAACATCTGGGGAAGGCTAAAACATGTGTCCTCACACCCCGTGGCGGAAGCAGCATCGCAGGGCTCTGGAACAGAAAATGGGAAGCTGTCCAAGCTGCAAGCAGAGGTGCCTAGGGTGCTTTTTTGCCACATTCACCTTCTGTGCTCCCTTCTTCTGAGTCACAGCAAAAAGTAAGCTCAGGAGCAATGGAAATCCCCATCAAATGGTAGTCTAGCCTCTGCTTCTAAACCTCTGGCCATAGGGACCTCAGTTTCTCCAAAGGAGAACCTACCTTTGAAAATTCTGGATTATAGGAGACTCTCTCTTTGTTTACCTGAACTCCACCTCTCCCTAGCTTCTGCCTATTATTCCCTTTGGAAGGACCAAGAAGCAGTGTGGCTTTATGTGGTTCCTTCTGGAATTTTCATAGGAGTGGCATGAGGAGCCTCTGAAGGAGGCAGCAGGAATAGGTGAAGACCCTGAAGGTTGGAGACTCTGCAATTAAGCACTGATGCTTTCTGTACATGACCTCTGAGCTTTTCCCATTCAATATGCGCTATTCTCTGCTTCACCAGTTGGTTCTTCTGGCAAGTTGCATGTGTGTGTCATGGGGGAAATTCTCCCTTCCAATTTTGGCCATCTCCTCTTGGACAAGCAGATTATCTGGACAAGAAGCCAGCTAATACAAAGTGCAAACATCTTGCTTGGGTGGGGGGGGAGGGTGAGGAGGTGGTCTGAACTCACTTATTTCTGTTTGTCAGACTTGGCTCAGCAGGTGCAAAGCTGACTCCCAAGGCATGTCCCCACTTTTCTTCTGCTTTGTTCCACTGCTCTTCCAGTCACTCCTCTCAGAGAAAATTTAAAAGACCACAAGACTTACTCTTCAGCTTTGCCTTCCTGGATTCCTTTATGTCATGGAAATGAACCCTAAGCCACTCATACCCAGTGCCCCCTCTCTAGGTTAAGGGATGTTTGCACGGGTACCAACCATCTCTTATAACTCCCTGGAGCTAAATCTTCCTCTGGATTAGGAGAGATTTCATCTTCCCTTAACATCTTCCTCTAATTTGATCTATTACCTTATTATTTTTTTTACAAATATTCTTCTGTCCCCCAACCTGGTTGTTTCATCAACACCAGGATTCTTTCTCTATATTGAAGTCTTTTTCATTTGGCTGCATTGTAAAAAGGGATGTATGTAAATCTGCACCTTTCCTACAAGCTTTCTAGGAAATTTTGCCTTATTTTTCATGATGTCTTACATACATATGCATTTTTTTTAGAAATAGATCCTTTTTAAGATTTTATTTATTTATTTGAGAGAGAGAGAGAGAGCAAGAGAGCTATAAGCTGAGGGGAGGGGCAGAAGGAGAGGGAGAAGCAGAGTCCCTTCTGAGCAAGGAGCCTGATACGGGGCTCAATCCCAGGACCCTGGGATCATGACCTGAGCCTAAAGCAGATGCTTAACTGACTGAGCCTCCCAGGCACCCTTCATGATGTCTTACTTAGTACCTAGAAGTCTTTTCCTATCATTCCTCTATTGCTGATTGCACCTTTTGTCAATAACTTTCTTCATACTACTTAATTTTTTTGCAAGGGAAAAGGATTAAGTTACCTGTGTCTAGCTTTCATTTGGGATGTTTCTGTATCTTTTTAAGTGTTTTCTTTTATGTTGACATAATTGAATTATTTTTCTTAACCTCAGTGATTTAATATATGTATAATTTGTATTTTTGTTCTTAATTCTATCATCTTATCTTATGCTTTCTCTTTTGATATGCTTTTACTCTCTCCTATGTGTTTTTTTCTAAGAACATTTCCTTTGTTATCTTCTCCCAGTGACTTGGAGGCATATATCCTATTCCAAATTTACTTCTGGTCTCCTTTAAGATTTTCCAAATATGTATCTTTTGTTTTCTCTCATCAAATTCAATAAAATGTAATAATCTTTTACTCCCTTGTTAGATGAGGAATTTTTACACACTTTGATCCATTTGCTTATGCCAGTATGATTATTTTCTATTAACTTACTACTGAAATGTCATGTAACTTCTAATTTTTTTTACTTTGCAAACAAGTTTGACTCTTTATAAAACTATTTAGTATCTATATCTATGTGTATCTTTTACCATTCCTAAACATTTGCCTCTGAACTATTTTTTACTCTACCAGTAAGTTTTCCAAGAAAGGCACATGGGTCTTGGACAACCATACAAGCCTTTCTGATACCTTCTTACAGGCTGAATATAGAAATTTTGAATCTCTATATCCTTTCCCAAGAAAATCCAGAGGAATCCCTGCATCATCTTTAAATGTTCAGTGTTAGAATAGATGTTCTGAAATCTCTGGAAGATTTTTTTTCAAATATTTCCCTTTGCAATTCTCCTTTCCTCCTGCAAGGGCAATTTTGGATAATTATTCTTTGTTGTTGAAATTAAAACATTTGGGCAGGATACATATGCATGCAGATTTCTACTCACAAGAGGATCCATTGTATTTGAAAAGTCCATATTTTCTTTATAACTTCGGGAAAATTTTCTTCCAAGTGATGATTTTTTTTCTGCTCCCTTTTTTTCCTAGTTTTTATTCCACAGAATGGTGATGAGTCAGAAATGGGATGTTCCTTTTTTGGTATCCATTATCTTCTCTCATTATATTCTACTGTGTATATTCATTTTTCCTAGAAAGCCTACATAGTTTGGCTTCTGGGTCATTGGTTTTTTTCCTTTTGCCAACTTTTTTCTTCACTATTTACAGTTCAGATTCTAATTCTGTAAGAGTCTTTGGCAACCCTACATTTCTTTTATGTTTGTTCAATTTTTTATCTCAGTCTTAACCTTAACCTCTTTCATATGTTTATCTCTATCTCATATGCTTCATAATTTCTTATGTATTTTATTCAGCTATAGAATGCATAAATGTTTATATAGAATACATGTAATCAGAATATATAGAGAGAATGTATAAGGGTACATGGATAGCTTAGTTGGTTAAGCACCTGACTCTTTATTTCAGCTCAAGTCATGATCTCAGGGTTGTGGAATCGACCCCTGCATCGGGCTCTGCACTCAGCACAGAGTCTGCTTAAGATTCCCTCTCTCCGACTGACTTACTTCACTCAGCATAATACCCTCCAGTTCCATCCACGTTGAAGCAAATGGTGGGTATTTGTCATTTCTAATAGCTGAGTAATATTCCATTGTATACATAAACCACATCAGTCGGAGAAGGACAAACATTATATGTTCTCATTCATTTGGGGAATATAAATAATAGTGAAAGGGAATATAAGGGGAGGGAGAAGAAATGTGTGGGAAATATCAGAAAGGGAGACAGAACGTAAAGACTTCTAACTCTGGGAAACGAACTAGGGGTGGTAGAAGGGGAGGAGGGCGGGGGGTGGGAGTGAATGGGTAACGGGCACTGGGGGTTATTCTGTATGTTAGTAAATTGAACACCAATAAAAAATTTTAAAAAAATAGAAAAAAAAAAGATTCCCTCTCTCCTCTCCATCTGCTCCAGCTTTCACTCCCTCTCTCAAATAAATAAATAATAAAATTTTTTAAAAAGAATATGTAGAGATAATATATATACATTTTCTTCTGTTGTGAAAGATGACTCATGTAGGAAAAGCATTTCTCTCTTTTAATACCAATGTTTTCACATTATTTCATTAGAATCATAACCAAACAGGAAAAGAACTCAGGATTCTTTGCCAACAGGTGGAGGAGTATTTAGTCCCCTTTTTCTCAATTGTAAGATTTTAAACTGAATTTAGGTTGTTGTGTGCCACTTTGGACTAAAAATCTCCTATGTATCAGGAATCTAACTTGTGTATCTCTGTTGAACTGGGATGAGGTCTCCTCTGCTAAGATTGCCCAGTGCACTACATATAAGCAAAGTGTGCTCCTATTCATCTCTACTGGAGACAACTCATGCACAGAGGCAGTCCCCAGAGAGAGTCGTTCTCCTGCTCCTCCTTGTCTTCATTATCTCTACTGTTGAGTTCAATCCCAAAATGCAGCGAATCACCAGATAAACATTTCCACCCAAGTAGCAGCATCCTTAATTGTGTGGCAAGGTGGGAAGTTCCAACTGGGTGGCCAGAGCAGGGGAGTGGTTGCGTAAGGAAAGACTTAAGCATCTCAGAAAGCAATTCCTCTCACTTGGGGTTGGTGCCCAGGCTTTCTGCTTGACCCCTGGGGACCAGGTCTCTGTGGCAGAACCATACAGATGGAGGGACTGTGAATAGTCTTCTTCCTCCTTCCTCTCCAGTCATGTGTTGTATCAGAGCTTTAAATATGAGCTATGATGCATTTATAAAAGTTTAATGACTGGGCCCAGTGATCAAACTCCTTGTTTCTAGTACTAGAGGCTTTGCACCTTCTTTATTTCCCGGGAATTCCAGTGGAAGAAGAAAGAAATTTACTTAGACATAGATAGCAAGTTCCTTTTTTTTTTTTTTTTTTTGTAGTTTCAAGTTTTTATTTAAATTCCAGTTAGCTAACATACAGTGTAATATTAGTTTCAGGTGTAGAATTTATCAGTTACATACAACACCCAGTGCTCATCACAAGTGCCCTCCTTAATCTCCATCCTCCATTTAACTCTTCCTCCTCCCTTCCTCCCCTCCGGCAACCACCAGTTCATTTTCCAGAGTTAAGAGTCTGTTTCTTTGTTTGCTTCTCTCTCTCTTTTCCCCTCTGTTCATTTGTTTTGTTTCTTAAATTCCACATATGAGTGAAATCATATGGTATTTGTCTTTCCCTGACTGACTTATTTCACTTAACATTATAGTCTCTAGCTCCATCTAAGTTGTTGCAAACAGCAAGATTTCATTCTTTTCTATGGCCAAGTAATGTTCCATTGTATATCTATGCCACATTTCATTCAGAACGTGGACACGTCCTATTGCATGTATTTTATCTTTTACATGGTATATGCTTTTGTAAACTGCATCAAAGATTTTATTGAAAGAAGTATGTTACATGTCAACAAAATGATTAAAACTAAACACACAGGTCTCAGGGAAATAAGACTCTAGTGCTCAATAAAGTCAGAAGTAATTTTTAAATATACTTCACCATATCTATTCTTTACAATTTTAAGGTAATACAAGTTCTGTTAGGTTCTATTAAATGCTTTCATTGGGGTAAATTATCGAAGTCTGCCTTCTGCTTGGCTTGTCAACAGACTAGTCTCCCTGAGCATATCTTCCTGGTATGTATTGAAGAGCAACAATTTAATTTGCAAACCCAAGTTCACTCAGCAAGTCGGGATCTTAATGTCAGACCATTACCATGTTGGTCTGAGGTAGGAAGTATGTCTCTTTTAAAGGCTGACTGAAGAACAGTAAATGGACCTCTAGTTAGGGAATATTTCAAGCAAAATGCCTTCACAGGAGGAATCTTGGCCAGCTTCTCAACAGTGGAGGTCCTACCCATTTGCTGGCTGCCTCACTGGTTGAGACTTTATCTCAGACAGGTTTGTTGCTCAGTACCCCTTTTATACAGTCTTATAAGACACTGAACGCATCTGCCAGGTGCAGTGGATTCCTGTTGTACAAAGACTCTAGACTCCTGACATCAAAGGGAACCTACAATTGCAATGCAGGCATTTAAAAAAGAAAACACTGAAACCAAAAGGGTTTTTCTCTCCCAGTGTTTGCTTTGGAATTCGCCAAAGCCAGACCCAAGGAACGTGATGACATCCTAAAAGCCTGTGATTAATTCATGCTGGTCCCCAAGACTTTGCCCCCAGTGCCACATGGTGAAGCAGTTACTACCACCTGGATTTGCTCCACAGCCAGAAAGCACTTCCAAGAATTCCAGTCATCACTTGCATAGAGATAGGGTGAATGTCTTATTGTGATATTTTATGCAAATCTTTTATCCTTTCCCTCACTGAGATTCCCTTGTATAAACAACCTTGATTACCAATAGATTATTTACACATGTGATTGATTGCTCTTCTTTCGATGAGTTGTTCAATGTGGGGGTTCAGGTCCCTGTTTCAATGTTTTTGTACAAGAAAGAGGCTAAGGCGGCAGGAAATAGGAGCTCCCCAGAGGAGCAGTAACCATGATAAATGAGACTATGTGAGGCTATATACATACAGGAAACAATACAAGCAAAGGAAAGAGGTAACTCAAAGTGTTAAGTTGTATTAAATCTATAGTATTAATTTTTCTTGCCAAACTAGGCCTTTTGAAATGTATTATTCATTACCTCTAGTTTAAAAAGAATCAATGTATATAAGAAAAGGTTTATTATAATTATTTAAAGAGTATATGTAATTGAATGTGAGTTTTTCTGCTGGAAAGCATAGAAACTGCACAGGAGGGCTGAAATCATATTAAAGAATTTGTGTTAAAGTCTGGAAAATAAGAATGTCAGTAGCAGAGTGACCAAAGCCATAGAAAGGCAGAAGAGTGGTATGTCAACTTTTTTCCAGAAGAAAGGAGGAATATTTCTGGGATTATGCATGTGTGGATGGCCTCACGTGGCCTCAGTTGTCTATAAAATGAGAAGTCAGGCTTGAGGAGATGATGTGTCTACTTATGACCTCACCCACTGAAGCTTGGCCAGGATACTGAGAACCTCCTGGTCAAAGAGCTCAGCTGTAAAGAAGCCTTGACATGTGTGACCTATTGCTGGGTCTCACTACAACATGGCAAGATCATTTCTACCACAAGCCCACAGAAGAGTTCAAGTTTTCCCAGGGTGACTAGGCCTGTTCTGTGCTGACTGGAGAAAGCATCATTCTTTGAACTCTGGCTTCAGGAAAAAACTAGGGTTCTAGGATTAGGCCTCATCCAATTGTGATGATTCTGGGTCATTGGTAAGGAAGGGGCATTGCTGTATTCTTCAAGAACAGTGCTATCTCAGGGCACCATCTAAGAATGCAAGTCTAAGGCTTTTCCTGAATGACAAAGTATAGGGAGGGGTAGAAGAAAAAGAGGACTGGGGAAATACACAGGTCTGGATTTCAACTTCAAATCTGTCACAGTACTATGAGCAAGGTAATTAGTCTCTCTGAGTGTCAATTTCATATTTACAAAAACAGGATTAACAATATATACCCAATAGGGCACCTGGGTGGCTCAGCGACTGAGCATCTACCTTTGGCTCAGGTCATGATCCTGGGATCCTTGAATTGAGTCCCACATCAGTGTCCCTGCAGGAGCCTTCTTCTCCCTCTGTCTATGTCTCTGCCTCTCTCTGTCTCTCATGAATAAAATAAATAACATATTAAAAAAATATATACACTCAATAAATTGCTTTGGGATAATTATGTGAGATGCATATAAGGTGATTGACCCACTCTGTCAAGGTTTATCTTTCCCTTTCTCTTCCTGTATCTTGACTAACTGTGTATGTTGGGCTACAGCCAGATGTCTAGTAAAGAGTAGACAGTCCATAAATGTTTTGTTGAGTAAATTAATAAATATATTGTTTTTCCATGTTATCAATTAGGACTTGCCTCTCAGTGTAGTCATTCATTCAGAATAGGGTTAATGTAAGTCCTGAAAAGTTGACTATTATTTCTATTAATTCTGTTCTGGTCTTGCTAATTACTGATGATGATGCTGGTAGAACAAATAAACACTATTTAGGACTTTAGAAAGAACCTCCACCCAAGAAGATCATTCAAATCTAATCATTCAAAATAAACAATTCAATGAACATTCAAATAAAATTCAATAACATTAAAATAAAATCATTCAGGAAAATGGCAGATTGGAAAACATTCAAAGAGCATTCCTTTTTAAAAGATTTTTTAAATTTATTTATTTATTTATTTATTTATTTATTTATTTATAGAGGGAGAGAGAGGAAGAGAGAGAGTATGAGCAAGGAGAGGGCCAGAGAGGAAGAGAAAGAATCTCAAGCCAACTCCACACTGAGCACAGAACCTGACAAAAGGCTAAATCCCATGACCCTCAGATCATGATCTGAGCTGAAATCAAGAGTGAGCCACTTAATCAATTGAGCCACCCTGGTGTCCCCAAAGAGCATTTCTTAAACACATATAGCAGGTATTTATAAAATACAGCTGTTAAAGAATATCTGATTTAGAATTGGAAAAGCAATTACAACAAAAATGTCAGTGAATAAACAAAAGAAAAATGTAAAGAGCTATATGAGGAAATTTTAAAATTTCTGAGGAATATAAAGGACCTAAATACATAGAAGTTATATTATGAACTTGAATGTCATAAAAAATATCAGCTTCCATCCCATGTATTAACATTTCCTGGAACTATGTGACCTATTCCTAAAGTTCATCTGGAAATATTGCTATTGTGTATAGGCAGGAAAATTCTGGAGGAAGAGTAGTAGTAATGAGGTCAAGGTCTATTAGATATTAAAATATATGCTAAGGCTCTGGTAATTAAAAGTTTTGTTCTAGAGGTAGGAATAGACAAATTGATAATTATAAAGAGAGTCCAAAATTAAATACATAAAGGATTTTAACACATTCTAATTGCAGAATTTTAAGTCACTGGACAAAAATAGATTATTAAATAAGTGAGAAGGGGACAAGTGCCTCCAATCATAGCAGAATCAAAGCTCAGTTCTTACCTCATCCCTACATTCAAATAAATCCCAGGAATCAATGACTCAAATTGACTTTTTATATGTAAATATATTAGAAAAAAACAGGAAGATTAGACATATAATCTTTTGTTAGAGAAGATTTCTTAAGCAAGAAACAGACACTAGCACTCATAAAGAAAAAGACTGATAAATGTGGCAACAAAAACATCAATCAAAATCAAAAGGCAGAAAGATGGGGGAAATTTTTTTTTAAGATTTTATTTATTTATTCATGAGAGACAGAGAGAGAGACAGAGAGAGAGAGGCAGAGACACAGGCAGAAGGAGAAGCAGGCTCCATGCAGGGAGCCTGATGTGGGACTCGATCCCAGATCTCCAGGATCACACCCTAGGCTGAAGGCAGTGCTAAACCCTGAGCCACCCAGACTGCCCGATGGGGGGAAATTCTTAATATATAAAAACCCCTTGCAAATCAACAAATCAAACAAAAACACAGTGGGAAAAAGTGAGGAAAAATACATTAATGGGCTGTGTACATTAATGGAAATGCAAATTGCACTTAAATAGTTGAAAGGAAGCTAAACATCCCTCATCATTAAATAATGGCAAATTAAGATGTTGCTGTTTAGGAGCTCCTGGGTAGTTCAGTTGGTTGAGCAGCTGGCTTTTGATTTTGGCTCAGGTCATGATCTTAAATTCAAGACCCATGTTGGGCTCCAGGCTAAGTGAGGAGTTTGCTTGAGATTCTCTCTCTCCCTCTTCCTCCGCCCCTCTCCTCACTCACACTCTCTCTCTTTCAAATAAATAAACAAAATCTTTTTTTTTAAAAAGATGTTGCGGGCAGCCCTGGTGGCACAGTGGTTTAGCGCCTCCTGCAGCCCGGGGTTTGATCCTGGAGACCTGGGATCGAGTTTCATGTCGGGCACGCTGCATGGAGCCTGCTTCTCCCTCTGCCTGTGTCTCTGCCTCTGTCTGTGTGTGTGTGTGTGTCTCATGAATAAATAAATAAAATCTTTTTTAAAAAAAGATGTTGCAATTTTTCTATTGTTCACTCAACAAAATCTTGATAATATACAATTAAAAGAATATACAGAGACCAGCTGATCTCATTGCAGGTCAATGGGTCCTTATCAAAATAACTTGCTCACATGCTGCGAGCTTGCTGGTCTAAGGGCACCGATGGGATTTCTGCACATACTCAGGCCTAAGTAAAATGTTATTGATGCTGATTTTGTGGCCGTGGAGACTAGAAACAACTAGTCCATCAACAGAGGACTTAGAATCCCAGTATATTCCCACAATGAAATAGAGTGTATCTGTGAAGAAGAATAAATAAGATCAATATGTCCTAATATGGAATAATTACCAAGATTGATTGTAAAATGAGAAGTGTGAAATCCTCTAAAGAGTGCTCCCAAATGCATTTCTTAAAGATGACTAAATGTAATTTTAAGACATTTTTGGAAGACTGAATAAGAAAAACTCTGAAAGAAGCTGCTTTGGGAATGAACCCTAGGAGATGAGCATTCTGAAGAGACAGATGATTTACCTTCTTTTTTAAAAGATTTTATTTATTTATTCATGAGAGAGACAGAGAGAGAGGCAGAGACATAGGCAGAGAGAAGCAGGTTTCCTGCGGGGAGCTTGAGGTGGGACTCGATCCTAGGATCCCAGGATCATGCCCTGGGCCAAAAGCAGACGCTCAACCTCTGAGCCACCCAGGCGCCCAGGATTTATCTTCTTATTCTTTTTGTATTTCTTTGTATTTCCAACCATTTATGTATATATTTTCTCAATAAAAATTCTAATTTTAAAATGACATTATAGAAAGAATTCAGTATTTCTAAGGCTCTTTTGTCCTCAAACTAATACAAAACTCTGTCAGTTGAACCACATCATTTCTAAATTAGAAGGTAACATTCTGGTCACTTTGGTAATGCGATCTTTAAAGTGCATTCATATACGTTATTTCAATTTTTGGTCCCAACCACCCTCTGACATGGATTTAATCTTCTATTTTATTGCAGAAGATGAATTTGCCAACTCATTAATAGCCAGGGTCCCTCAGAGTTGTTTCCCACA
Organism: Canis lupus baileyi; assembly: GCF_048164855.1. Lineage (NCBI taxonomy): Eukaryota > Metazoa > Chordata > Mammalia > Carnivora > Canidae > Canis > Canis lupus. Next base: position 38,197,354 of record NC_132866.1, on the reverse strand, counting down.
CAAGGAGAGACTCCCCTGGAGTCACATCTCATCTCCAGAAGGCCTCTGGGGCTGCTGCAGCTGCTGCTTTCAAAATGAGCTGAGAGTCTGAAAGGAGTGCATCTTCTCCGTCACTCACCTGGGACTGGGGCAGTGCCAGTGTGAAGTCAATGCATTTGGAGCCAAGGGACTCACAGCCCATTTGCTCAGGATAACTTTGCTTTGGTTTCATAGCAATCCAGAACCACCCAGCTTTGGAGTGTCAAGGCCAATAGCCCCATGACACCTCACATTGTTTGCGCTCTTGGTCTCTGTCTGTGGTATAAACTTGCTCCCTGGCTCTGTACTGGTCAAATTCCTCTGACCATATTGCTCTGCCCCTCCTCCTCACTGCCACACTGCCTACCACATCCCTTCTTTCCTATCTTTGCCACTGGAGCATCCTTTGTCTGGAGTATCTTTCTTATGATAGGTGCTTTCGACTGTGTCCTTGGCCTCTTCACAGAACAAAGAAGCTCTCTGGCCTACACTGAAATATGACACTGTGCTGAGAAACCCACTTCCTCCCGGATACTCTCAAGCCCACAGAGAGATACTCCTCTCCTGACCTCAGAGACAGACAAGAGATTGGCTTTCCCTCTGCTTGCCGTGGCCATGGTTCCTTCTTCTTTGTAGCATATCTCACTCATTGGCTGCCATCACCCTGTCTTCTCCCTTCCTCTTCTCTTCACATTTCATCCTTGGTTGAAGACTACCTCTGCACCATTGCCTTTCTCTCCTTCCCTCACTCCCACCAACTGTCCTTATCATTGTCTTCACTTGCTTCAGTGTTCATGTGGGCTACACATCCAAGTCAAAAGTCCCCCACCACCATCCTCCTTCAGCTGCCCACTCTTGTAGTCCAGATGGGGGTACCCTTCACTGGCACGGTCCTACCTTAGACATTTTATTCCAACACTCAAAGAGAAAAAGGACAAGTTTGAAAGTTTCAGGCAAGAACTGGAAATTATAAAAAGTGGTGTGGCTGATTTGGAAAGTACCAAATCGAGAAACCAAAGATGTTTTAAGTAAGAAGAAAAATAGGAAAAACTACTTCAAAAAGAGCAAGCAGAAGACAAGGGTAGGTAGAAGACATGGAATAATTTCTTCAATATGCTGAGAGAAAATGACTGCCAATCTAGAATTCCATATCTGGCAAAAAAATATCTGTTAAGAATGTAAGTAGAATAAATACATTTTGGTTGAATGCTGAGAGATTTTATATCAGAAGTCCTGTACAAGAAGAATTATTTTGAGATATTCTTCAATCACAAGATATAAATTTGGAGGTCAAATTTAATAATGAAATATATTTAAATAGATGCTATTTAAAATCACCTAGGGAGGGGAGCCCAGGGTGGCTCAGCGGTTTGGCGCCTGCCTTGGGCCCAGGGCGTGGTCCTGGAGTCCCGGGATCGAGTCCCATTTTGGGCTCCCGGCATGGAGCCTGCCTCTCCCTCTGCCTGTGTCTCTGCCTCTCTCTCTCTCTCTCTCTCTCTCTCTCTCATGAATAAATAAATAAATAAATAAATAAATAAAATAAATAAAATAAATAAAATAAATAAAAATAAAATAAAATCACCTAGGGAAAGTGTAGAGAGAAAAGAGGACTTGGACCAAAACTGAAAGTCCCAACAGTCTGGGAATGTATTACGATGCCACCAGCTACCATCTCCCTCTTGGTTTCAGCTGGGTCTTGTAAGTCATCTCTTAAAGTTCCTCTGCAAATATACTCACTGTCTTGGAGCTCCTGACATTAAATGAACCCACCTCTAGACTTTTCATTACAACTACATGTGAGATGCCGAGCTGTTGGTGAACTCATACAACCTTGAAACTGAGGTCGTTACAACACTTGGTCTCCAAGTTTGCGTTCATAACAACCTTAAACCCATGCCACCCTTCTTTTGGTCTTTGGAAGGTTTTCTTATTCAAAACAAAACTTGTTCTAATCTTCACGACTTAAATTAGTCCCAGAGGCCCACTGTCTTCCTCATTACTCCCACAACCAACTAGCTTACAGAGAAAACAAAGGGTGTAGTGGAGGCTGTGATCTACAATCCAACCCCCTTTACAAGGCTGAACTACTCTTTGTTCCAGCTGCCAGGAGTGTTGGCAGCTGATGGCTCTCAAATGAATCCCTCTCTAGGAAACTCCTCCATCCAAAAAGGCCTCTACCTGGGAATGGCCTGAATCCAGTGATTGATTAACATAGGGATAGAAAAGCTCAGCCACCTTGCTCAAGGCAGGACTACTCTGAAGGGCCATTTCAGTACCAGAGCTCCCTGTAGGATAAACATGGAGGTTTATCTACTCTGGACACATAAACTAGAACTGTTATACAGCTGGACCAGTTCAATGTCTCCCTCTTTTCCTACTTTGCTCATCCTCATGGTGTTATTCCTTTTTTTTTTTTTTTTAATGATAGTCACTCAGAGAGACAGAGAGAGAGAGAGAGAGAGAGAGAGGCAGAGACACAGGCAGAGGGAGAAGCAGGCTCCTTGCACCTGGAGCCCGACGTGGGATTCGATCCCGGGACTCCAGGATCGCGCCCTGGGCCAAAGGCAGGCGCCAAACCGCTGCGCCACCCAGGGATCCAAGCCACATCCATCTTAAAAGGGGGAAAAAAAGTCCTCAGTTTTCTCTCTACCATCCCTACCTAGTATCTCTTTTTCCTCCCTTCACCATCCAGCTTCTGAAAGAAAAAATTTCTTACCCCTCTCAATCCTGAATTTATTGTAGTGACTCTTCCCACATCAAAATACCTCCAAAGCAGGATCCCTGGGTGGCGCAGCGGTTTGGCGCCTGCCTTTGGCCCAGGGCGCGATCCTGGAGACCCCGGATCGAATCCCGCGTCGGGCTCCTGGTGCATGGAGCCTGCTTCTCCCTCTGCCTGTGTCTCTGCCCCTCTCTCTCTCTCTCTCTCTCTCTGTGACTATCATAAATAAATAAAAATTTAAAAAAAAAAAAAAACTTCCAAAGCAGTTCTCGTGAAGGCCACCAATGACGTGTTAGTGGCTAATTCCAAACGTCACTTTGAAATAAATCGACATTGGACACCACTCCCCTCTCTTGAGTGCAGAAGATTCCCAACCTTACCTACCCTTCCCTCTTGAACCAAGCATGCCAGGCTCCACCCTCCATCTGCTTCACATCTTTATGACTCCACTTTCCCCAGGACTCCACCCTGTAGGATGATGTCTTCATGCTTTGAGTATATAACCCTCTTCGACTGGATCTCCTACCTTCCCCAAATTTCCCCTAACTCCTACTCATCTTGCAACACTCAAAAATGTTGTAACTTAATGAAAACCCCGTGCATTATGGATGAGAGACCAAAAAAAGGAAACAGTCATAATTTACAGGGCATGCCATTGTAAAATGTTTCTTAACATTTTATTTGCTTTAATATGTGTTGAACCTCTGTGAAATAATACCACTGTCTATTGTAGAATATTGAAACTCTGAGTTGAAAAGGTAAAATAACACATCTAGGGAATAAGTGGCAAAGTTGAATTTTTTTTATTGGAGTTCGATTTGCCAACATATAGCATAACATCCAGTGCTCATCCCATCAAGTGCCCCCACACAGTGCCCATTACCCAGTCACCACCCCCCCACCCACCTCCCTTTCCACTACCCCTTGTTCATTTCTCAGACTTAGGAGTCTCTCATGTCCTATCTCCCTCACTGATATTTCCTACTCATTTTCTCTCCTTTCCCCTTTATTCCCTTTCACTATTTTTTATATTCCCCATATGAATGAGAACGTACACTGTTTGTCCTTCTCCAATTGAGTATTATTCCAATACTCCAACTGAAGTATCATACTTCACTCAGCATAATACCCTCCAGTTCCATCCACGTCGAAACAAATGGTGGGTATTTGTCACTACTAATGGCTGAGGAATATTCCATTGTATACATAGACCACATCTTCTTCATCCATTCATCTTTCGATGGACACCGAGGCTCCTTCCACAGTTTGGCTGTTGTGGACATTGCTGCTAGAAACATCGGGGTGCAGGTGTCCTGGCATTTCACTGCATCTGTATCTTTGGGGTAAATCCCCAGCAGTGCAATTGCTGGGTCATAGGGCAGTTCCATTTTTAACTCTTTGAGGAACCTCCACACAGTTTTCAAGAGTGGCTGCACCAGTTCACATTCCCACTAATGGTGCAAGAGGGTTCCCCTTTCTCCACATCCTCTCCAAAATTCATTGTTTTCTGTCTTGTTAATTTTCCCCATTCTCACTGGTGTGAGGTGGTATCTCATTGTGGTTTTGATTTGTATTTCCCTGATGGCCAGTGATGCGGAGCATTTTTTCACATGCTTGTTGGTCATGTCTGTGTCTTCCTCTGTGAAATTTCTGTTTATGTCTTTTGCCCATTTCATGATTGGATTGTTTGTTTCTTTGCCGTTGAGTTGAATAAGTTCTTTATAGATCTTGGAAACTAGCCCTTCATCTGATATGTCATTTGCAAATATCTTCTCCCATTCTGTAGGTTGTCTTTGAGTTTTGTTGACTGTATCCTTTGCTGTGCAAAAGCTTCTTATCTTGATGAAGTCCCAATAGTTCATTTTTGCTTTTGTTTCTTTTGCCTTCGTGGATGTATCTTGCAAGACGTTGCTGTGGCCAAGTTCAAAAAGGGTGTTGCCTGTGTTCTCCTCTAGGATTTTGATGGAATCTTGTCTCACATGTAGATCTTTCATCCATTTTGAGTTTATCTTTGTGTGTGGTGTAAGAGGATGGTCTAGTTTTATTCTTCTGCATGTGGCTGTCCAATTTTCCCAGCACCATTTATTGAAGAGACTGTCCTTTTTGCAGTGGATAGTTTTTCCTGCTTTGTCAAATATTAGTTGACCATAGAGTAGAGGACCCATTTCTGGATTCTCTCTTCTGTTCCATTGATCTATGTGTCTGTTTTTGTGCCAGTACCACACTGTCTTGATGACCACAGCTTTGTAGGACAACCTGAAATCTGGTGTTGGATGCCCCCAGCTACGGTTTTCTTTTTCAATATTCCCCTGCCTATTCAGGGTCTTTTCTGATTCCACACAAATCTTAAGATGATTTGTTCCAACTCTCAGAAGAGAGTCCATAGTATTTTGATAGGGATTGCATTAAATGTGTAAATTGCCCTGGGTAGCATTGACATTTTCATAATATTAATTCTGCCAATCCATGAGCATGGAATATTTTTCCATCTCTTTGTGTCTTCCTCAATTTCTTTCAGAAGTGTTCTGTAGTTTTTAGGGTATAGATCCTTTACCTCTTTGGTTAGGTTTATTCCTAGGTATCTTATGCTTTAGGGTGCAAATGTAAATGGGACTGATTCCTTAATTTCTCTTTCTTCAGTTTCATTGTTAGTGTATAGAAATGCCACTGATTTCTGGGCATTGATTTTGTATCCTGCCAATTCTTGCCGAATTGCTGTAAGAGTTCTAGCAATCTTGGGGTGGGGTCTTTTGAGTTTTCTTTGTACAGTATCATGTCATCTATGAAGAGGGAGAGTTTGACTTCTTCTTTGCCAATCTGAATGCCTTTTATTTCTTTTTGTTGTCTGACTGCTGAGGCTAGGACTTCCAGTACTATGTTGAATAGCAGTGGTGAGAGTGGACATCCCTGTCTTGTTCCTGATCTTAGGGGAAAGGTTCCCACTGTTTCCCCATCGAGAATGATATTTGTTGTGGGCTTTTTGTAGATGGCTTTTAAGATGCTGAGGAATGTTCCCTCTATCTCTACACTCTGAAGTGTTTTGATCAGAAATGGATGCTGTATTTTGTCAAATGCTTTCTCTGCATCTATTGAGAGGATCATATGGTTCTTGTTTTTTCTCTTGTGGATATGATCTATCATGTTGATTGCTTTATGAGTGTTGAACCAGCCTTGCATCCCAGGGATAAATCCCACTTGGTCATGGTGAATAATCTTCCTAATGTACTGTTGGATCCTATTGGCTAGTATCTTGTTGAGAATTTTTGCATCTATATTAATCAGGGATATTGGTTTTAATTCTCCTTTTTGGTGGGGTCTTTGTCTGGTTTTGGAATTAAGGTGATCCTGGCCTCATAGAACGAGTTTGGAAGTATTCCGTCCCTTTCTATCTTTCAGAACAGCTTTAGTAGAATAGGTATTGTTTATTCTTTAAACATTTGATAGAATTCCCCTGGGAAGCCATCTGGCCCTGGACTTTTGTGTCTTGGGAGGTTTTGGATGACTGCTTCAATTTCCTCCCTGGTTATTGGCCTGTTCAGGTTTTCTATTTCTTCCTGTTCCAGTTTTGGTAGTTTGTGGGGTTCCAGAAATGCGTCCATTTCTCCTAGATTGCTTAATTTATTGGCGTATAGGGATCCCTGGGTGGCGCAGCGGTTTGGCGCCTGCCTTTGGCCCGGGGCGCGATCCTGGAGACCCGGGATCGAATCCCACGTCGGGCTCCCAGCATGAAGCTTGCTTCTCCCTCTGCCTGTGTCTCTGCCTCTCTGTCTCTCTCTGTGTGACTATCATGAATAAATAAATAAAATCTTTAAAAAAAATTATTGGCGTATAGCTGCTCATGATATGTTTTTAAAATAGTTTGTATTTCCTTGGTATTGGTGGTGATCTCTCCTTTCTCATTCATGATTTTATTAATTTGAGTCTTCTCTCTCTTCTTTTTCATAAGGCTGGCTAATAGTTTATCTATCTCATTAATTCTTTCAAAGAACCACCTCCTGGTTTTTTTTATCTGTTCTGCAGTTCTTCTGGTATCTATTTCATTGATTTCTGCTCGAATCTTTAACTCTCTTCTTCTGCTGGGTGTAGGTTTTATTTGCTGTTCTTTCTCCAGTTCCTTTAGGTGCAAGGTTAGTTTGTGTATTTGAGTTTTTTCCAATTTTTTGAGGGATGCTTCTATTGTGATGTATTTCCCTCTCAGGACTGCTTTTGCTGTATCCCAAAGATTTTGAATGGTTGCATCTTCATTCTCATTAGTTTCCATGAATCTTTTTAATTCTTCTCTAATTTCCTGGTTGACCCTTTCATCTTTTAGCAGGATGCTCTTTAACCTCCACATGTTTGAGTTTCTTCCAAATTTCTTCTTGTGATTGAGTTCAAATTTCAAAGCATTATGGTCTTAAAATATGCAGGGGACAATCTCAATCTTTGGTATCTGTTGAGACCTGATTTGTGACCCAGTATGTGGTCTATACTGGAGAAAGTTGCATGTGCACTTGAGAAGAATGTGTATTCAGTTTCATTTGGATGTAAAGTTCCATAAAAATCTGTGAAATCCATCTGCTCCAGTGTATCATTTAAAGCTCTTGTTTTGGGATGCCTGGGGGGCTCAGCTGTTTAGTGCCTGCCTTTGGCCCAGGGCGTGATCCTGGAGTCCTGGGATCAAGTCCCACGTTGGGCTCCCTGCATGGAGCCTGCTTCTCCCTCTGCCTCTATCTCTGCCCCAACCCCTCGCCCCTGTGTGTGTGTGTCCCTCATGAATAAATAAATAAAAAATCTTTAAAAAAAATAAAGCTCTTGTTTCTTTGGAGATGCTGTGCTTAGAATATCTGTCATTTGCAGAAAGTGCCATGTTGAAGTCTCCCAGTATTACTGTATTACTATCTAAGTATGTCTTTACTTTGGCTATTAATTGATTGATATACTTGGCAGCTCCCACATTAGGGGCATAAATATTCATGATTGTTAGGTCCTCTTGTTGGATAGATCCTTTAAGTATAATATAGTGTCCCTCTTCATCTCTTACTACAGTCTTTGGGATAAACTTTAATTTATCTGATATGAGGATTGCTACCCCTGCTTTCTTTTGAGGACCATTTGAATGGTAAATGGTTCTCCAACCTTGTATTTTCGGGCTGTAGGTGTACTTAGGTCTCAAATGAGTCTCTTGTACACAGCAAATAGATGGGTCTTGCTTTTTTATCCAGTCTGAAACCCTGTGTTTTTTGATGGGATTATTAAGCCTATTCACATTCAGAGTTACTATTGAAAGATATGAATTTAGTGTCATCATAATACCTATTCAGTCCCTGTTTGTGTGGATTATTTATTTGGACTTCCTCTTTCTTTTACAGAGTCCCCCTTAATATTTCTTGCAGAGCTGGTTTGGTGGTCACATATTCTTTCAGTTTCTGCCTATCTTGGAATCTCTTTATCTCTCCTTCTATTCTGAATGAGAGCCTTGCTGGATAAAGTATTCTTGGCTGCATGTTCTTCTCATTTAGGACCCTGAATATATCCTGCCAGCCCTTTCTTGCCTGCCAGATCTCTGTGGAGAGGTCTGCTGTTAATCTAATAGTACTCCCCATATAACTTAGGGATCTCTTGTGTCTTGCTGCTTTAAGGATTTTCACTTTATCTTTGGATTTTACAATTTCCCTATTAAATGTTGAGGTGTTGAACGGTTTTTGTTGATTTTAGGGGGGACCTCTCTATCTCCTGGATCTGAATACCTGTTTCCCTCCCCAAATTAGAGAAGTTCTTAGCTATGATTTGTTCAAATATGCTTTCTGGTCCTCTGTCCCTCTTGGCACCCTCTGGAACCCCAATTAAATGTAGATTTTTACTTCTGAATCTGTCATTTATTTCCCTTAGCCTTTCCTCATGGTCTTATAACTGTTTTTCTCTTTTTTCCTCAGCTTCCTTCCCTTGCCATCAACTTGTCTTCTATGTCACTCACTATTCCTTCTACCTTATTAACCGTTGTTGTTAGGACCTCCAGTTTGGATTGCATCTCATTTAATTGATTTTTAATTTCGTCCTGATTAGATCTAAATTCTGCAGTCATGAAGTCTTTTGAATCCTTTATGCTTTTTTCTAGAGCCACCAGTAGCTTTATAAATGTGCTTCTGAATTGGCTTTCTGACATCGAATTGTAATCCAAATCTTGTAACTCAGTAGCAGAGAGTACTGTTTCTGATTCTTTCTTTTGTGGTGAGTTCTTCTTTGTAGTCATTTTGCTCAGTGCAGAGTGGCTAAAAATGAGTTGTACTGGGAAAAGGAAGAAAAAAGAAAAAAAAACAAGGAGGGGTATACTCTGGTTCTATATACTGTAAATCCTTCACTTCCCCTGGAGCTTTCCAGCGCTGCTCAGCCAAGAACTTGCTCTTCCCCTGTCCTTCCAGCTGGTCTTCTGGGGGAGGGGCCTGCTGTGCTGATTCTCAGGTGTGTGTACCTGGGGAAGCTGCCCCGCCCCCTGTCAGGTGCATGGCTCAGTAGGAGCTGTTTATCCTGTGAGGCCCTTGTTCCCTGGCCGCCCCACTCCATCCCAGGCACAGGGTGACACCAGGAGGAACAACCACACTGGCAGCGGCCAGCTCTCCAGCCGTGGAGTCAGCTCCCGCAGTAACTACCACAGTCTCCCATCCGCACTGGCCTGGATGCTCCCGGCGGCAGGAGAGTCCTCGCTGTCCTGTTCCCTCCCCTGCTCCACCTGTCCCAGGGGGGAGCCCAGTATCGTGGGCGGTGTCCCCCGGCGCCCTGGGATCCGGGGCCTGCGCTGCTGGATCGCACTCCCGGGGCGCAGCTCCCCAAGGCAGCAGGGCGCAGCCCCCTCCGCCCGGAGCCGCCGCCGAGCTGCTCCCAGGGCCCCGCCGGGCGCTCCAGCCCTTTACCGAGCTGGGCCCCGCGGTGTGCGGCGCGCTCTCCCCGGGCGCCCCTCCTCTGTTAGGGACCCCGGGGGACTGGAGGCCCCCTGACCCCCTGCGGTTCTGCCCGATTTCCCTGCTGAGCGCCTTTCCCTCCGGGAAGAATCCGGTGCGGATATTTAAAGTTCCTGCTTCTCCGGGGCTGGGCTCTCCTGTCCTGGAGCCTTTCGCCTCCCGGCCTTAGCCCGGCTCCTCGGGGGGGCCCCTCCCCCACTGGATTCTTTTTTATTATTTTTTTCCCATTTTCCTACCTTGTTAGAAATGCAAACTCTTCTCTCTGTAGTGTTCCAGCTGTTCTCTCTTTAAATCTCAAGTCGAATTCATAGGTTTTCAGGATGATTTGAAAGTCATCTAGGTAAGTTAGTGGGGACAGGTGACTTGGGGACCCTACCCCTCCACCATCTTGCCCCGCCCCCGGCAAAGTTGAATTTTAAGTAAGGGTTTTAAATTCCAATACTATTTTGGGTCAGTCTCTGAACATAGTTAGCCTTAACAACCCTGTTTATAATTGGAAAGTAAAAAATATATATAAGATTTATAATCAGTTTAACAAATTTATGCATAAAAATTGGTTATCTGCTATGGATAAATAAACCAGAAACCACTTGTATCTTTCAGGTACCTTCCAGATATGTCTTGTTGATACTCAACACCCACCTGTCAGAGCCATCCCCACCACCACACTCACCAAAGACAAAGTGGGTAAAACCTTACAAACTACATGCTCATTCCCTTGGAATCTTAGCTTGTCCCCACCACTAGAAGGTCTCCTACAATATTTGGAAGGAGAAGAGAAGGAGAAGCCATCTAATTCTCCCACAGCAGCTGAGGGCAGGCATGGGCCTTGGCAGATGGAGGTCAAGGGACTTTCCCTCTCCCAGGGGGCATCATAGAGAAACAACTCACTTCGGTGTTGTCCTCAACTCCAGGGTATTGTCCCTGACTATCTGTATTGAAGCCCCAACATCTAGGCATTTTTCTGAAAGGCCCTGCTCAGGTGCTACAGATGGCTAAGACCATGGAAACTTCCTCCCTTCAGGATTTTCCAAAAGCAGCCTTGACCCTTCACAGTCCAGGTTTCTGATGCTTGCCTAAGCCTCTAATAACCTCTATTCCTATCTTATTCCTTAAAATACTTAACGTGGTACTTGGATTCTTGACTAAACCCCAACTGAAAAAAAAAAAAACCTACATACTCATTTATTTCCATAATCCATTAGAGAACAGTTTCCCAAATAATGATAATCGGAGTCCATGTGTGGATTAGACAATTTGTAAATAGTGGAAGAGTGAAGAAGAATCATTCAATTTGGGTTTGGGTATGTTTGAAATATATCTTTTCTTTTCATTTTAGGACATGTATTTTATATAAATCATGGAGGGACTGGTTCCATTATTTAAAATAACAATTTTATTTGATGTCTTACCCACAGCATAGACTTCTTTAACTCACCCAATCCATCTTACCTGCATATTCTGGGTATGAATTTCATTACACCATATGGAATGCTCTGTCCAGAGTGAAAGCTGTCAGCATGATGAGCTTCCTCCCTGACACAACTGCAGGGAAAGGCTGCATCGGAGCACCACCTTCCTGCAGACCAGACTCACTGTGTTTAAGTGGACCCAGGTTTCTTTATGGCCTATGGGCCAAGAAATATAAAAAGGCCTGCCAGGTAGATAAATCCTACAATCCATTAGGTTTTCATCATACAGACAAAAAGATGAGGGAGAAGGTACTTTCCTTTGAAATAATAGGGACTAAAGACTATTTTTTTGCATTACGTTGGGAGATAAAGCATTTTGCTTCTAGAAAAATTTCTGGGAGTGTGCAAGAGTAAACCTCTAACTCCACTTAGCTCCTTTCTGCATTGGAAAAGGATTTCAGCCACAAAACCTACTTTAGTTCAGGGACAGCTGAATCATGGTCTTCACCTGCTTTCTTCTCTAGAGCCAGGTCAGTAAGAGTTTTGCACTCCTGGGCCTGGAGAAGAACCTCTGCCCCTTGCTGCCCACTCAGAGCCTCCTAGGTGTGCAGAGTTGCATCACTCTTGCACTGGGATCTGCGTGTCCTCCCTCCTCCCTCCCTTCTTCCTTCACATTCTCTTCCTCTCCTCTCCCTTTCCTTCCTTCCCTTGCTCCCCTCTCCAATCATTTTTTAGCATTTCTATGTGTAAGTATTAGGTGCCGGGGATTCTGTTGGCTAGGATCCAGCACACCCCTTCAAGAAGGAGACTCTATGGGAGAAGACAGTCAAGCAATTACAGGGCAGTATGCTGTACTGGGAATAAGGACAGGGCACTTTGGGAGCACATGGGAGGGGCTGCTAACCCGTCTAGGGCAGTGTTGCCCAATAGAAATAGGATGCAAACCACATATGTAATGTCAAATTTTCTTGTGGCCACATTTTTTTGAAGTTTTAAAAGATTAAATTAATTTAATAATATATTTTATTTAACTAAACATATCCAATATGTTATTTGAACATGGAATTGATATAAAAATTATGCTAAATCTGCCATGTAGTTTACACTTAACAACTTAGAAATTCAGTTCTCGGTCACACTGACCACATTTCAAGTGCTGCACAGCCACAGGAGTCTGGGGAGCTGGGGAGGTGCTCCCTGGCTGAGCTGAGCTAAAGGATGGGGATGGGGATGGTGAGACAGGAGGAGGGAGAAGAAAGGACACTCCAGGGTGAAGGAAGCACATGTGCAGTGACTAAAATTTACAGGACAGAGAGACTAGCAGGTTCAGGGCCACCAGCAGGGTGGTACAGGAGAGGGAGAGGGGAGGGCTGTTTTCTGCCCTTTGCATTGTCTCTAAAGGCATCTTCCAGAAAGAAAGTCACAGAATAAAGTCCTGTTGTTCACAGAGTCCTCATTCTGCTATTTAAGGCCCTTGACAACCTGGGCCATTCTTCATCACAAATCTTAAATCGTAAGCACAAAATCCTTCCCATCATCCCCTAAACCTGCCATTCCTTCTTTATCTCCAGCTACCTGAAGTGTGGACTCACCTCTGAATGGCTGGCTGCCCCCACCACCCCACCTCCCGCTTAGAAAGCAGCAGCCCAGGCCACCGTACTAGCACAGCAGATGTTCACCATCAGTTACCCATGCCATGCAGAAGAGGGGGCAGCGGCACTTCATGTGACTCCCCAAAGCAAAGCTGAGGCCAGCCAGTAAGTGTTGGAGGACAGCTGACCTATGATCGATCTACAGAAGCCCGCTCCAGGGCAGTGCTTTCCCTGTGGAATGTTTGTGGGATTGTGGAAAGGTGCAAATTCTCGCTCAGCATGTCCAGAGTGGGCCTGAAGCTCTGCATGTCTAGTTCTGGCCTATGGACTCTGCTTTGACTTGCACTACCCAAGTCCTCTCCAGAAATGTCTCAAACACATGTGAGTTCTCTGGCACGGGAGGTATCCAAGCACAGACTGGAAGGCCATGGGGGTGCACTCTGGGATTCACAAATCCGTGATTCTTTAGGGGTCGAATTCAGGCCCTGAGGACAGCGGCAGGGCGGGACGGGGAGGGGGAGGGGGGAAATTTTCTCTATTCCTCTGCCCAGAGAGTATACAGTGGAAAGCCATGGCTGAGAATAGCGAGGGGGGCCTCCTCCTAGCTATCCTAGGGCCACCTCCACTGCCAGCCCTGAAGTTATCTCCACAGGCTGTAGGACACTCTACAGAAAACACCTTCTGGCCGTCTTCATGCTTTTCTTTGTGACTTCCTTGTCACATCTGTGCTGGCCATGAAAAGGCTCATCCAGATCCTGACCCCAGGGAACATAATGGCCCAGGGACCCTAATGGCCCAGGGCCCCAGCTTCTGGCTCAGCAGCCCAGGCTGCACGTGGGCAGAGGCCCCCTCCCACCCATGAGGTGGGCAGCAGGGTGACAAGGCCTGGCCTGCTCTTGGAAGCCGGGGACTCCTCCTCAGAATCCGGCCTCAGGAACCCTGGGGCACCCAGGACACTTCCTCCCCACCTTGTCTTTCTCCTTCCCTCCAGTCTGACTTCCTGTGGCTCCCTGGCTCCTTTTCACCCTCATTTCCCCTAATTCCCATAGTTCTTCCCATCTCTGGCTCCTCTCAGAGGACCCTGACCCAAAGTCCATAACAAGTTTCTCTTGGAGCGCAGGGAGCAGCAAGAATATGCCACCTAAACCTTGATCATCTTTGCTGCAAACATTGTCCTCAGTGCTTTATTTACTTTTATTTTTGCTTGTGGTACATTTTGTTGTTGTTGTTGTTTCTCAGAGGTTTTTAATTTTTACAAAATTCAAACCAATCCCCCAGGACATCTCCCCTAAGACTACCAAAACCTCAACTTCCTTCTGCTCTGTTGTGCTGGGCCGCATATTTGTCCCTGAACTGACTACCAGTACTCAGCGGAACATAATGTCAGCTCATTAGGAAAGTCCTCCAGCTTTCTGGAAAGCAGTTTTAATGCCCTCACCTTCCTTAAGCATCCTGGGGTCTCCCTCCCTCCCAAATGGGTCCCAGGCTGGCAACCAGGACACAGGATCCTCAGCCTTCACCAGAGGAGGTGCCGCAGGCTCTAAGGACATCTTTCCAAACAATTGCCATGCTCTTCCCAGGGGAGCATCTGGTGAATTAATTTTCTCCAAAATATTACAATTACAAAGCACCCATTCACTCTGGAATCTGATAAATATTCATTTCTCTTCCCCTAAATTGTTTTCATTGCTTTACTTCTACATTTGACTCTTTGCACCATGTGGAATATCTTTTTTTTTTTGGGGGGGGAGATACTTTTGAAATACCATCTCAGATGATTCTTTAATGATTTCTAATTTAATAGATATTAAAATTTGTGATGCTATCATGTTATATCTCCAGTAGAGAATTGCAAACACCTTGTTTGTTTTTTGCTGCCTAAGCTGTGAGGACTCAGAAGCATCAAGCTGTCCCAGGTCTAGAGGGGCTAAAACCTGGACCAGGTGCCCACCAGACAGACCCTGGAGGAAGCTGGGCTATCTCAGCCAGCTGAGACTTAGTGTGCTGATGGAGGTCAGTCATCAGCCTCGACAAGGCCACCCTCAGAGGATGGTAAGTGTCTTGGCAGGGTGCAAGAACATAGCTCATGAGGCCAAGGAGCACCCAGTAGACAGTGATCCTGGCAGGTAGGTGGGGACTCCAAAGAGACCAACTGTTAGGGAGGAGCCAAGACAGGGAAGGGTCAGGGCAGGCCGTGTCCCCAATAGGCCTGGAAGACCCCTCCTCTAAAGGTGAAGGGACCATTGCAAAACCCAGCAGTCTGAGATGAACACCAAAGTGCACCAGCAGCAAGGTTGACAAGACGCTGAACCATCGAGAATAGGCAGTGCCCCCCAACAAGTGCCCCATCTGTGGGAAGAAACATCGAAGGACAGAGAGAAACACTGTGGAGCCTGGAGCTGGCTCTTTCTACCACCAGAAGGCATCACTTGCAGTTCCAAGAGGCCAATGTCGCCAACAGAAATAGGTCTTAGGCTGGCAACCAGGACAGAGTCCTCAGCCCCCACTAGAGAAGGTGCACAAGATAAAAGTGGTTACAGGGTGGGTCAGAAAAGCAGCCCCACAACCACCCATGAAAATTCCATGGCAGCAGGTAGAATAATGGCCCCTGAAGATATCTGCATCCGAATCTCACACCTTGAACCTGTTTCCTTACTTGCACAAAGGACTCTGCTGCTGTAGTTGAGGGTGGGGCTTTGAGGTGGAGAGAGGATCCTAGACTCTGCAGGAGGCACGAATTATAATCTCAGTGGAAGGCAAGAGGGTAAATCAGAGAGAAGTTCCAAGGCCCTGAACCACTGGCCCTGAAGATAGAGAAAGGAGCCACTCACCAAAGAATATGGGCAGCCTCTGGAACCTGGGAAAGGCAAGGAAGCAGATCCTTCCTCCTAGCATCTCCCAAAGGAAGCAGGCCTGCCTGTACCTTGATGCTAGCACAATTAGAACCTCTGACCTACCAAATAGAAGATAATAAATCTGAGTTGTCTGAAGCCACAAAGTCTGTGGTGATTTGTCACAGCAGCATAGGAAATAAATACACATATTTGGATGCGGATGTAAAGAGAAAAACGTTACCAAACTGCCCAGATGCTGGTTCCTTTAAAATCCTGCCCAATAGAATTACCTACCTGAATGCAGCACTGTGCATCCCAATTGATCTTTCTAAAATAAAATAAAAGATTATGGGAAAGATAGGCTGTGATCTCAGATAGCACATATCTATTGCAGCTCAGATCACATGAACCAATATGTGCATTTCCATCGCTGCTCCTGGTAGTGCATTTCATTGCAGTAATGTGGAGGGGCAGGTCTTCTTTACCTCCTTGCATTGAATATTTAATGTTGGAAAGTCAAAGTTAGATCATAAATAAGGATTCTGTGAGCTTTGGGAAAAAAAAAAAAAAAAAAAAGGACCGCCTGATCCTCCATTTAAAAAAAAAAGTAAAATATACCCCAAAGAATAGAAAATGTTTCAGAAAGTGCCTTATACACAGTAATTAAGCATAGCCGAATTATATGTTTCAATCAGAATGATTCCCAGAAGTGAAAACATGTTTTAATTGACATTTATGCTTTATCAGCCTCTTTCTGCATTGTAAATTCTTTTAAGGAAGGTAGAAAGGATGCGTGCAGCTGTAGCTGGAAGCATATTACCCATTCGTCCCAAAACCAATCATTTCCACATTTATTTGGACTACATGGTTTTCTACCCTTTGAAACCTAATCAAATTTTGTGGTTTACCTCTGTAATAGACTTTTATGTGAGGCTATACCAACAAAATTTAGAGCCTTAAAGAATGGAAAAATAGAGTATGTGGAAAATGTGTACTTTAACTTCATTAAACCTTGGTCAAGCAGAACTTTGGACAGCCTTTGGTGCTTATCTGAGATAATCATGGGATAAAAGACATGATTTGCAGTAGTAACCAACCTGATCCAGCAGGCTTGGAGTCCAGCTTTCAGTACAAGTCCACATTTATACTTACTTGTGTGACCTTGGGACAGTGACTTGGGCTTTCTGGTCTTCAGCTTCTCCTTTTATGATAAAACACATGTTTCATCGTTCACTAGTTTGTCATGCTTTGCTTCAGTAAACTGGAAGGGACACAGGCAGGCACCAAACCTGTTCTCTTGCCAAGAAACATGGTCTCAACCAGCACTTGGCACAGGGGAGAAACTCAGCAAATGATCTGAAAATCGTGGTTGGCATTATTTGCTCAAAAGTGTGCACCACACTCAATGGATGGCTGTAGCTATTCAACCTGGTGTCACCGATTTGCCTAGGGCTGATGGGTCACCATGGCTTCATTTACATCCGACATGCCCAGTGAGGCAGTTGGAATGGTTGGGGACTTGGCGGGCCTCATTCTCCAGCAAGGGTCTCAGATTTTCTATGGATGAGCTACTTTCAAGAGGGCTAAGGGCAGCATGGCCAGGCTTCTTCCGGCCTAGCTAGAAACAGGCAGTTCTGTTTAGGCCAACTCTGCTATGTTGTCATTAAAGAAGAAAGGAAACGTACTGCCCTTGATGAGAGGTACAGCCAGTACAAGCAGGGAGAAAGGCCTGGGTGGGAGTCACCTGCACATACCACCCACCCCTGCAGGTGATCTTGGCTTCTGGGATCCCTATATAACTTAGAGTAATAACCTCACAAGTCCCAACACTTGAGAAATTAGGTTTGGGGGTATGTTATTGTATTAGCTTCCTGTTGTTGCTATGACGAATTAGCCCAGATTTAGTGACAACATAAATTTATTATCTTATAGTTCTGGAGGTCTGAAGTCTGAAATCAGTTTTACTAGACCAAAAACAAGCCAGGCTGGTTCCTTCTGGAGTTTCTGGGGTGGGGGGAGCCCACTTCCTCACCAAATATGGAACATTTTTGGAGGCTTGGCCCATAGCCACACCCTCTATCTTCACAGCGGACAGGCCACACTCTGGCATCACTCTGACACGGATTCTTCTCCCTCCTTCCTCCATTTTCAAGGACTCTTGTAATTACATTGGGCCTATGTGGATAATACAGAACACTCTTCCCATCTCAAGGCCTACTGGCTAGATACCCTAATTCTATCTGCTGCCTTAATTCCCCTTTCCAATGTAAAATAACATATTCAGTTTCCAAGGACTAGGACATGGACATCTTTGGGGGCCATTATTCAGCCTACCATAGTTACCATTTCTGGTGCTCTTTAAAAAATATTTTAATCACTTTGGATATTTTTTTAAAAGTTTCCATAAATATGTAGCCTCTTTTCTCCATTCTAATCTTCTAAACTTGTTAGATGTATACAAAAGTAAAAAAAAAAAAATAGGCTTTGAGTGAAGGTCCTAGGGAATCTTCTCTGCAGAACATTCATAATTTTTAGCTTGGGGGAACAGAGTAAGAAAGGAGAAGTGGAACATGGTGGGACCTGTCAAGAGTAGAGGGTCAGTGGAGGGTAGGGGTGGGGGAGGTAGGTAAAGTTCCCAGAGCCTTGTCCTGGGAATAAGCTGGCCCTTCCACCCAGTGTCTGTGTGTCATTCCCAGGACAAAACCTGGATACCAATGCATGAAGGCTGTAATGCTGCCAGCCAACTCCCCTGTTCTCAGAGCAAGAGTTTGTCCAGCAGGTGCTTCCAGCAGAATGTGTGATTGAGGTACTTTAGAGGTTATAAACATGACAAATGGAAGAAATAGAAAGGGCATTTTCTTCTTTCACAAGCAGAACATAATTTCCTGAGATGTTGCTGATAAGTTTAAAAGTTGTAATAGAAATCTAAATGTCAATTCCTTTCACTTTCGGATTACAAGGGAAGCAGAAGGACTGCAAATACATCAATCCAAACCTGATCATTTAATACAGTCATTAAAGATAGAACTAAATTATTCTGCTGAGAAAAATTAGGGGGTAGTCATACAACCAGCTCATGTTGCAGACAAAACTACTGCACTTGTAGCAGGGGAAACAGCATGAGAAAGTATGTAAATGGCTTTTAGAGAGGCAGAGGGCTGGCTAAGAAAACCCTTGCACAGCAATCCTGTCATCTTACTTGTCTGCCTAAAGCTGAGATTTGGTGTTCCACTTCATCTGTTTAGTGTCAGTCATTATAACACGGGTAAGACCATTGACGTTAGTGTAAAACCTACACATGGCGTCAGCTTGATAACTAGGGCACATTCCACGGGAACTTGACTTTGCAGTCCAGGAAGGCAAAGAGGTTTTTCAGAGAGAGGCTGTCGGACCACAGGACCCTTTAGGCTGCCTGTCAGCAGCATGCTGGATGTACCCAACATCCTAATCAAACCTTATAGTGCACTGTGGGGTGAAGCTCTGAGTCTTCATCTGATCTTCCATTTAGAGGGTTTTATTGGATCACAAAACTTGCTAAGCAGCCCACCAGACACCCCAGGCCCAGGAAGACCATACATGTCTGAGACTCAAGTATATCTATCAGAAAACATGTTCAGAGATCTCTTCTGCCAACCTCATGCTGCCTTTGGCTTTGTTAGCCCCAGCCTGATGTGAGTTGTTCCACCACTAAACCATCTGCACACACAATCCTCTTCTATAGGTGACCCCAAGTTTCTAGTATCCACAAGAAAGCTGTCTCAGTTTGTACTAATGCTAATGTCCTGCTTCAGAGTATACCACTGCAGCCCCTGATGATTAATCAGAAAGAGAAACTCCAGGCCTGCATAACAGAGTCATTATCCCTTCCAATGCCAAATGCAAACCAGATGTTCTCAATCCACCAACATGCCCCTCCACCCTCTACTTTCTCCCACAGTCCTCGGGCTAGGAAACAAGGTACAGTCCATTAACGGACATTCTCTGTCAATAAAGATGAGGTTGATAATATGAAATGCTGAAGTGGTCCTACTATCATTAATTCAATCAAATGATATAGATATTATGTTAGGCAAGAGCAGTGGCTCAAACATCAGAAGTTTTAGAATTCTCATCTCAAATTTACTTCTCCAAGTCCATTTCCTTGTCTATAAGACAGAGATAAATAATCTTGCCTTTGATTGCTTCCTTCATAATGATGTTGTAGGGATCAGTGAGATAACAAAAATGAAAATTTCTGAAACCAACAATATTTTCACAGACTAGAACAATCCTAAAATTTGCATGGAACCACAAAAGGCCCCCAATAGCCAAAGAAATCTTGAAAAAGAAAAGCAAAACTGGAGGCATCACAATTCCAGATTTCAAGGTATATAACAAAGCTATAAAAATCAAAACTGTATGATACTCACACAAAAATAGACACATAGATCAATAGAACAAAATAGAAAACCCAGAATTAAACCCAACATTATGGTCAATTAATCTTTGACAAAGCAAGAAAGAATATCCAAATGGGGAAAAGACAGTCTTTTCAATAAATGGTGTTGGGAAAACTGGAAAGCAATATGCAAAAGAATGAAACTGGAACACTTTCTTACACCTTTAACAAAAATAAATTCTAAATGGATTAAAGACCTAAATATGAGACCAGAAACCAAAAAGTCCTAGAAAAGAACACAGGCAGTAACTTCCTTGACATCAGCTCAAGTAACTTTTTTCTAGATATGTCTCCTGAGGCAAGAGAAACAAAAGCAAAAATAAACTATTAGGACTACATCAGAACAAAAAGCTTCGGCACAGCAAAGGAAACAATCAACAAAGCTAAAAGGCAAGCTACAGAATGAGGGAAGATATTTTCACATGGCATATCTAATAAGGAACTTATAACTCGACACTCTAAAAGCAAATAATGCAGTTAAAAATGGGGAGAAGACATGAACAGATATTTCTCCAAAGACATACAGATGGCAAATAGACACATGAAAAGATGTTCATCATCACTTATCAGGTAAAAGCAAATCAAAACTACAAACTCACACTTGTCAGAATGGCTAAAATCAACAACACAAGAAAAACAAGGATGTAAATCAAAAGAACCCTCTTGCACTATTGGTGGAAATGCAAACTGGTGAAGCCACTGTGGAAAACAGTGTGGAGATTCCTCAAAAAGTCAAAAATAGAACTACCCTATTACCCCAGAATTATATGCTAAACATTTACCCCAAAAAACACTAATTTGAAGGGAAATAGGCACCCTTAAATTATGGAAGCAGCCCAAGAGTCCATAGGTTGACTGATGAATGAATAAAGAAAATATGGTATATATCTGGTGTGTGGGTGGGTGTATTCATATGCATATATAGTGAAATATTATTCAGCCATAAAAAATAACGAAATCTTGCCATTTGCAACAACATGGATGGAGCTAGAGAGTATAATGCCAAATGAAATGAGTGAGTCAGAGAAAGACAAGTACCATATGATTTCACTCATATGTGGAATTTAAGAAACATAACAAATGAACAAAGGAAAAAATGAGAGAGAGAAATAAAAAAGCAGACTCTTAATTATAGAGAACAAACTGATGGTAACCAGAGGGGAAAAGAGTAGGGGGATGGGTTAAATAGGTGATGAGGATTAAGGAGTGCACTAGTTGTGATGAGCTCTGGATGTTGTATGTAATTGTTGAATCATTGCATCATACACCTGAAACTAATAAAACACTGTTATTTTTTTTGGAAAATGAAGAGGATTATTATGCCCTTTATTTTAATACCTATGTATGACTTACATGCTAGCAGTTCCAATAAAGAAAAAAAATAACACTGGAAAAGTAGAAAATAATTTGTCTCACTGGACTCACACTCTATGGTTGACCAGAGGGCCTGGAACCTAATTATTCTTTAGGAAAATTCCCTGGAGTCAGAAGGAGGTAAGGATTCCAAGGAGATATGTGTTCATGATCTTGACACAAACCTCAAGAGATCCTTGCCAGTTATGTTGTAATGTGGTTTATCTGTTAACTCTAAGAAAAAGGTTTTTTAAATTGATTTAGCTTGCCAGTTCCAGCCAAGGTAGAGTAGTCTCATTTCCTCCCTAGTCCTCCCTCCTAAAAATAAAAAATGCTGGACCAACACAAAAAGTCAAGCATAAAAATTAAACATAGAATTACCTATGATCCAGCAACTCTGTTTCATGGCATATCCTCAAAAGAATTGAAAGCAAGGTCTCAACAGATACATGTATACTCAGGTTGACAGCAACATTATTCACAATTGCCAAAAAGTAGAAGCAACCAAAGTGTCCACTAATAGATGAATGGAAAAACAAAATGTAGTATATACATACAATGGAATATTAATCAGTTTTCAGAAGAGAGGAAACTATTGACACATATAAAACATGGATGAATCTTAAAACATTATGCCAAATGAAATAAGTCCATCACAAAAGACAAATATTCAATGATTCTACTTATATGAGGTACATACAGTAATCAAATACATAGAGACAAAAAGGAGAATGGTGGTTGCTAGGGACATTATTAAATGAGTACAGAGTTTCAGTTTGTGAAGATGAAAAGATCTGGACATTTATGGAGGTGATGGTTGCACATAGATGTGAATATACTTAATTCCACAGAACTATGCACTTAGAAATGGTAAATTTTATGTTATATATATTTTATCACAAGTTAAAAATCAAACATAGACTCTGAAAGGTGGAAAGAATAATGCAACTTCTGGGGTGACTGGCTGGCTCAGTCAGTAGAGTATGAGACTCTTGATCTTGAAGTTGTGAGTTCAAGCCCCATGTTGGGTATAGAGATTACTTAAAAACTAAAGAAAACGCATACACACACACACATACACTTAAAAAAGAATAATTCAACTTCTTAGGAACCTTGGGACTTGAGGAACAGCACAGCAGTGAAATCCCTAGATTTTCTTTATGCTTCCATGTAATTCAGCCAGGGCACTGGAGAAGCCTGCAACATGGAAGTACCAAGAGATGCAAACAAAAACCCCCAAGCAAAGTCTGATTCCTATAGCTATAGGACTGGTAAAATGGCAATTTAACAGAACAGACAGCCTTTCCAACAATAACTGTTCTACTCTAGCTAATATCAATGGAAAACACCCTCAACTCACCACTCTTATCACAGTGTCTAGAGAGTTGACTGGGGAGCTGACCTTCCACTCCAACTCATCAGCAACGAGGCAATACTAGGAGCTCCCCATTTCTAGCCCCTCCCCATCCTGATATAAGCAGAAGTGAGTGGGGTGAAACATCTATCCCTACCTAGACCTATGTACTACATACAACCAGGGTGAGTGGTTTTGATTTGTATTTCCCTGATGGCAAGTGATGCAGAGCATTTTCTCATGTGCTTGTTGGCCATGTCTATGTCTTCCTCTGTGAGATTTCTCTTCATGTCTTTTGCCCATTTCATGATTGGATTGTTTGTTTCTTTGCTGTTGAGTTTAATAAGTTCTTTATAGATCTTGGAAACTAGCCCTTTATCTGATACGTCATTTGCAAATATCTTCTCCCATTCTGTAGGTTGTCTTTTAGTTTTGTTGACTGTATCCTTTGCTGTGCAAAAGCTTCTTATCTTGATGAAGTCCCAATAGTTCATTTTTGCTTTTGTTTCTTTTGCCTTCGTGGATGTATCTTGCAAGAAGTTACTGTGGCCAAGTTCAAAAAGGGTGTTGCCTGTGTTCTCCTCTAGGATTTTGATGGAATCTTGTCTCACATTTAGATCTTTCATCCATTTTGAGATACCACCTCACACCAGTGAGAATGAGGAAAATTAACAAGGCAGGAAACCACAAATGTTGGAGAGGATGCGGAGAAAACCCTCTTACACTGTTGGTGGGAATGTGAACTGGTGCAGCCACTCTGGAAAACTGTGTGGAGGGTCCTCAAAGAGTTAAAAATAGACCTGCCCTACGACCCAGCAATTGCACTGTTGGGGATTTACCCCAAAGATACAGATGCAGTGAAATGCCGGGACACCTGCACCCCGATGTTTCTAGCAGCAATGTCCACTATAGCCAAACTGTGGAAGGAGCCTCAGTGTCCATCGAAAGATGAATGGATAAAGAAGATGTGGTTTATGTATACAATGGAATATTACTCAGCCATTAGAAATGACAAATACCCACCATTTGCTTCAACGTGGATGGAACTGGAGGGTATTATGCTGAGTGAAATAAGTCAATTGGAGAAGGACAAACATATGTTCTCATTCATTTGGGGAATATAAATAATAGTGAAAGGGAATATAAGGGAAGGGAGAAGAAATGTGTGGGAAATATCAGGGAGGGAGACAGAACATAAAGACTCCTAACTCTGGGAAATGAACTAGGGGTGGTGGAAGGGGAGGAGGGCGGGGGGTAGGGGTGAATGGGTGACGGACACTGAGGGGGGCACTTGACGGGATGAGCACTGGGTGTTATTCTATATGTTGGCAAATTGAACACCAATAAAAAATAAATTTATTATAAATAAAAAGAACGCAGTTAGTTGAAAAAAAAAAAAAAACAGGGTGAGTGCCTTCCAGAAAAAGAAAACAAAATTGGATCTAAAAACTCTCAACATAATACCCCAAATGTCCATGATACAATTTAAAAACATGCACATCATAACAAGACCAGAACAATCACGGCATGAATAATACAAGGCAATCAACAGAGTCTAAGAACATAACTCAGATGTTCGAATTATTCAACAAGGATTTTAAAGCAGCAATAGTAATTACTCTTCAGTGAGCAATTATGAGCCATCTTGAAACAAATGAAAAAGCATAAAATCTCAGCAAAGAAGTAGAAGAAATAAAAAGAAATAAAATCCTTTTTAAAATAGAAGAAATACATGAGAGTTTTAGAGCAAAAAACTACAACAACTAAATTTTTAAAACTCACTGGATGGTCTCAATAGAAGAACAGAGGGGACGGAGGAAGGAATCAGGAAATGGAAGATACAAAAATATAAATTACCCAACTTGAACAACAGAGAGTAAACAGACTGGGAAAATAATGGCAACAGCCTCAGGAACCTATGGGATCAACAAAAAATATCTAATATTCATGCCATCAAAGACCCAGTTGAGAGAAGAAAGAGTGTGGAGCTGAAAAATATCCAAAAAAATAATGGCTGAAAATTACATGATGAACAATATAAGTTTATAGATTCAAGAAGCTGAGCAAACCCCTAAACAGGAAAACTCAATGAAATTCATGCCAACACACATCATAGTGAAATTTCTGAAAACTAAAGAAAAAGAAAACATCTTAAAGGTGGATAGAAATGATACATTACCAGTAAGGGAACAATGACTCAAATGATAACAGATTTCTCATCTAAAACTGTGGAGGCCAACAAGAAATGACAAAACATTTTCAATTCCTGACTGAAAAGAACTGTCTACTCCAAATTCTATCCCAAGTAAAAATATTCTCCAGGAATGAAGAGAAAATAGAGACATTCTCAGATGAAGGAAACTAAAAGAATTTTATATCTGTAGACCTACTCTTAAAGAATGGCTTAATGTACTCCAACCACAAAGGAAATTAGAACAGAAGGAAATGGGACAATGAATTATAAAATGGGTAAAAATTGGAGTAGACTACCTTTTTCCTCATGATGTTTTTAAATTATGATGGATGATTTTAGCAAAAATTATAACATCATTTGATGTGCGTTCAATATATGTAGGAGAAATATTAAGAAAAGCATATTTTTTAAATGGGGAGAATAGGGGCACTTCGGTGGCTCTGTCAGTTAAGCAGCCAAACTCTCGATTTCGGCTCAGGGTTTTGAGATGGAGCCCAAGGAGCAGCTCAGTGCTGAGCATGGAAACTGCTCAAGATTCACTCTCTCCTTCTCCCTCTGCCTCTCCTCATTATCTAATAATAATAATAATAATAATAATAATAATGGGGAGGATATAGGCACCAAGTGGATGCAGGGTTTCTATACTTCACTCAGTGACATAATGTTGATACCAATAGATAATTTGAAGTTGTTTATACATGTTATAATATTAAGAGCAATCACAAAAAAAAAGGAAAAATCACACACCACACAAATATACTCAAAAATACAAGTAAGTAAATCTTTTTTTTTTTTCCAGATGTGCCTTCACGGAGCCCTGCCTCTGAGCACAGCAGGTGCATCTCCACTAAGGCAAGTGTGCACCTGACAATCAGCGCAATGGGCCCCTCTCCCAGAAGACCTGCACAGACCACTGACTCCCAAGAGTACTGATCACAGAGGCCTGCAAGGCTTCAGCTCTATGGAGAAAGTAGGATCTAGCTTCCTTTGTACTTTATTCTGTATAACTATGTTTCATTTATTTTGGTCAATTTTTTTATTAAGTGTTAATTTTATTTGTTAAAGACATATATTTATTATTTTTATTACTTTCTTTGTACTTAAATTTTCTTTATTATTTTGCAATCTAGATTCTCTTAATAATTAATTGATAATTGAGAAGCAGCCTAAAACACACACAGGATATAAGATTTTGGGGGGGATTGTGGTTATTGTTGTTTTTCCTGTTTTTCTTTTTCTTTCTTCCATGTATTCTGGGAAACATAGTGATATGATGAAATTTGCCTCCAAAAAGAAGAGGAGGTAGTACTCACAGCCAGGGACTTAATCAATTCAGATATAAGTAAGATGTCTGAACTAGAATTTTTTTTTGTAATAATAAATTTATTTTTTATTGGTGTTCAATTTGCCAACATACAGAATAACACCCAGTGCTCATTCCGTCAAGTGCCCCCCTCAGTGCCCGCCAACCAGTCACCCCCACCCCCCGCCCCCCTCCCCTTCCACCACCCCTAGTTCATTTCTCAGAGTTAGGAGTCTTCCATGTTCTGTCTCCCTTTCTGATATTTCCTACCCATTTCTTCTCCCTTCCCCTCTATTCCCTTTCACTATTTATATTCCCCAAATGAATGAGACCATATAATGTTTGTCCTTCTCCGATTGACTTATTTCACTCAGCATAATACCCTCCAGTTCCATCCACATTGAAGCAAATGGTGGGTATTTGTCATTTCTAATGGCTGAGTAATATTCCATTGTGTACATAAACCACATCTTCTTCTAAATAATTCTTAAATAACCTCAAGGAAGTCAAGGAAATGGAAATTGAGGAATAGGAGAAAGAATAAATAGAAGCAAATAATAAAAAGGCACACTTAAGCCTTAACATATCAGTAATTACTTTAAATGTAAATTGTCTAAATACATTAATTAAAGGACAGAAATTGGCAAAGTGAATAAGAAAACATAACCTACCTGTATGCTGTCCATGGGAAACTCAATATAGGTACCTGAAATGTTGATAAGAAAAGATGTATCGTGAAAATATAAATCCGATAAGAAGGACTTCAGAGCACACAAAATTGTAAGGACAAGGAGGATATTATATAATGATAAAAGTAGACAAGAAGATGTAGCAATTCTAAATGTGTGTGCACCAAACAATAGAGTTTCAAAACACCTGAAGCAAAAACTCATAAAATTTTAAAGAGAAATATACAAAATATCAATTATAACCAGGGATTACAATAGTTCATCATGCAACTAGACGTAAACACATACACACACACAAAACTCAGCAAGGATGTAGAACTTAATAACCCCATCAGCCAGCAGAACCTAATAGACATTCATAGAACATTACACCCAAAAGCAGTATAATACGCATTCTTTAAGATGTGTGGCTTCCAATATTTTACCCCAGTCCATATCTTGTATTTTCATCCTTTTAACATTTTATATCTATGTGGTTACCTGAGGTTGTAAATAGGATAAAATTATATAAATCTACATACATGTAGGATGATTGGGTGGCTGAGTCGTTTAAATGTCTGCTTTGGGCTCAGGTCATGATCCTGGGATCCTGGGATCAAATCTCATATTGGGCTCCTTGTTCAGCGAGGAGCCTGTTTCTCCCTCTCCCTCTGCCTCTCTCTCCCTCCCTCATGTGCTTGCTCTCTCTCTCAAATAAATAGATAAAATCGTAAAAAAAAAAAAAAAAAAAAACTACACACATGCATATGTTCACACAAATGAACGCATGTAAAAAGTGGTGAAAACTTAATGCAGTCAGTAGTCCAGTCTAGTATTGTACTGTATCCATTTCCTAACAAGGTACCCTAAATTGGATGGCTTAGAACAACATTGTATCACACAGTTCTGAAGCCTAGAAGTTTAAAATCAAGGTGTCAGAAGGGACATGCTCACTCTGAAAGCTGCAGGGGAGAATCTTTCCTCACCTCTTCTTAGCTTCTGGTGGTTTGCTGGCAAAACTTAGCATTCACTTGCTTGCAGCTGCATAGCTTAAATCCCTGCCTGTCATCATATAAAATTCTTCCTGGGTGTCTTTGTCTTTATATGGCCATCTTTTTGTAAAGACACAAGCCCTAGTGGATTAGGAGCTCATCCTACTGTAATATGATTTCATCTTAACTAATTATATCAGTCAACCATATTTCCAAAAGAAGTTCACATTCTAAGGTACTGGGAAGTTAGGACTCCAACATATATTTGAGAGGAGGGGACAGACACAACTCAACCCATAACATGAATCATGTCAATTCTCTATTTAATATTATACTATAGTTAATAAAATATCACCATTGTGGGAAGCTGTGTGAAAGCACATGAGACTCTGCGTACCATTTTTTGCAAGTTCCTATGAGTCTACAATTACATAAAAATTTTACGAATCTAGCAATTTTGCTTGATAAGCAGAGATCAAGCAGGGATCTTGCTCCATTTTCTATCTTCACTAATACATTTTTGTGTTTTACATTTCCAACTGTATTTGACAGGGAATTAATTTTCTCCTCTATTTTTCTGTGGTTTCCCCTAAGTGCTCACTTACTATATAGCATATTTTTAAATAGGCTGGTCAGCAGCTCTAAGACTTTGTTGAGATTTCTCTCATTGCAATCCCTCCTAAGAATTTCTCAAATAAATCACCAAGCCTCCTAAGAAATGATGGTCGATAATTTCTCAACCCTGCAGATGGGAGAAGCCACTGTAATTCAAAAAAATGTTCACTCCTCTCTGGTCTCAAGTTACTGTGGTCTGGGTTTGAAGAAAGAGCAACATTTTTTTTCCCTTCTTGGGAAACCTTGGGAGAGAGTTCTTGATCTCAAGTGGCTAGGTTTTGTTGTTCCTGTAAGTTCCTAGAAATGATCTGATGGGAACTAGGAGCATAGCTGTGTGGATTGGAGCCTACTGGGAAAAAAAGACATGGGATCCAAACCTTCTCCTTCCTTCTATTCATTCAGGCTGACCCTAGGGAAGATTAACTATAGCCCAGGACCCAGTGTTTGTCATGTACACCATGGGCTCAGGTTGTGTCTGAAGGATGGCATTCCAGGATGCAAGCCAATCGAGAAGTCAAACAGTGGCAGAGAGAACAACGATGTTCTAATAGCTGTGGTAAAAAACAAAACAAAACAAAACAAAAAAACACAACCCCTATATGCTGGGTAGAGATAGAAGTAGGGGCACTACACTAGTTTTCTACTGCTATATACGAAATCACCACTAATGTAGCAGCTTGAAACAACTTGTGTTTATTATCTCACAGTTTCTGTAGGTCAAATGCCTGGGCAGTGTCCCTCACAAATCTTGCATCAAGGTGTTGGCCAGGATGCATTCCCATCTGGAGCTCAGGATCCATTTCTAAACTTACATGGTTATTGGCCAAATTTAGCTCTTTGAAACTGTATGATCCTGGGCCCAGATTCCTTGCCAGCTGGAGGTTGTTGGCTAGAGATTGCTCTCAGCTCCTGCCAGTGGCCCACCCACAGACCCTCTTAGGACACAGAGACTTACTTCCCCAAGGCCAGTGATAGGATCTTTCTCATGTTTGAAATCTCTCTTTAGACAGGGCCCAGGCACTTTTAAGGGCTTAAGTGATCTCTCTTTTAATTATCAAAGCCAACTGATTAGGGACCTTAACTTCATCTGTAAATTGACTTTCACCTGAAACCTGATCAGAGCAGTTAAACCCATCATTTTCAGTATTGCTCAAGAGGAGATTACTTGGGGTGCCAAGTAATATACCAGGGGGTGGATATCGGGGAATCCTGCTCACTACATATGTAGAACCCCAGGAAGAGGTTTGAAATGTCAGGCCCAGCACTGACTGGAGTCCAGACCAGGACAAATGGCAAACTCTTCTGCAGAAGGCAGAAAAGGGAAAGAAAGTGGCACCCAATTCTACATTAAACCAATGCAGGTAAGCTAAAACTCAGATGCTCCACACCACCTCAAGTCTTAAGACAGGTGGGTGTTGATGGCCACCAAGGGTTAGTTAGGAGCCTGGGAGTCCTGAAGCTAGCAGAGCATAAGTAGATTATGAGCCACACTAAAATTCAACACATAATCACCAAACCTCCTCAGAATAGAAGACCAATGATTTCTCAGTGTTATAAGTGGTAGAAGGTATCATAAATCTCAAAAATGACTACTTCTCTCTATTGTTCAGTTAGCATGACCTGGACTTGGAAAGACAGTGGAATTTTCTGAGCCAGGTTGGGAAAGACAGCCACTGATATTCTTGACCACAGTTGGCTGAGGTCTACAGATGGTGGAGATGGTGGCTACTCCCTACAGACTCAGATCCTGGAAAGCAGAAAAGCCAGGGAAATCAGAAACAGGCTTTCCTGAAAAGGGACTCTCTTTATCTCATGGATTTGAGGAAGCCCCCTTCTTCCCTTGCCCAGGTATAGAATAGTGCACTGGGCCGAGTTACCCAGGGTCCCTTGTGCTGGGCCAGCAGAACAGAGATAATGAGGCAACTAGGAATATGCTATGACACAGGCAAGAGATGGCCAAGGGGATTTTTGTCCTGTGCTAGGAATCAGCACAGCTGCATGAGCTTTGGGAGAATATGGTCTTCCCGGATCTTAATTTTATATTTATGAAACAGAGACAATAACACAATGCAATGAAACAAAAAAGCTTGTGAAAGTAGTCAGGAAACTGTAAATGACCATAAGTGAAGGTATGATTGTTACTGCAATAACTCTTTAACAAATGGGCAACAGAGGTAAATAGAGACACTTCTGTTTTGCATGCAGACAAAATGTCCTGCTGTTCTACACATATGATTATACCGAAAGGAGGGCAACACATAATTTTTAAGGCTGGTAAGTACAATTTGCTGTCTCTAGTAATTAAATAAGACAAAGGGAGATCTCAAGTCAATGATGTCCACACTCAAGGCATAGTTGCTTCATATCTGTGACCTTGCCCTTTCTGTGTCTGTGCCCTTGGAATTCCTCAGTCAAGGTGGAGGCCAAGAAAGAGGAGGCCATGGAGGATAAGCCACCGGAGCAGAATGCAGGGACACCAAGGGGCAGGAAACACACTCCACTGGAGCAAGACCTGCAGGCCTGGGACTCAGGGTCCTGCACCTCTCAATCCTGTCTTGACTCCTCCCTGTGGAAATGCCCCCCAAACTGTACCTCCTAAATCAAGGCAGCTGGTGTAGGATAGGCAACACAGTGGGGCCTTCAATGTGGCTATGAGCGTGGTCTCCAAATCCTAAAATTGGCAGGCTCCGAACATGGGGAAAAACACAGGAAACGTGAAAAAGGAAGATAACCATGGGCTTTTGGTGTTGTTCTGCCAAATGAACACTGACTCAGCAGGAGCCAAACATATCAAAGTCAGTGTGAAGGCCATTAGAGGAAACCAAGGGTAAGTTAAGTCACCACCTGTGGCCTTTCATTAGTGTTGCCATAACACAATCCCTCTGACTGGGGGGCTTAAACAACAGAAAGTTATTTTCTCACAATTCTGGAGACTAGATGCCTATGATCAAGGGTTGACAGAGTTGGTTTCTTCTAAGGTTTCTCTCATTGGCTCGTAGATGGCCATCTTTTTCCTTTGTCCTCACATGGTCTTTGTATATGTGTGTTTGCGTCCTGTCTCCCCTTTGTATAAAGACACCAATCACAGTGGATTAGGGCCCACATGAATGTCCTCGTCTTACCTTAATTACCACTCTAAAAACCCTATCTCCAAATACAGCCACATTCTGAGGTCACGAGGGAATAAGACCACAGCACATGAATTTGGTGGGTACACAATTCAGCCCTGGAGGCACTGAACTCAGAAGTATAGCACTGGTCAGCAAATCACCCTGAATTTGCCCATGCTCCTTCTCTGACATCCAATGTCCTTTGAAAGTGACAGCAAGTTGCTGGGAGGCAGTGGAATATCTCTTCTTTTGGAGAGCTAATGTTCCAATGGGTCTATGACTATAACCACGGCAATATGCAGATGAGAGAACTTTATGGAAAAATAAAAGTAAGCCTGGAGATCAGTTCACTAAAATGCCCCATGTGACATTCCACTGACCTGGTCATTTCTCATGGATGGGACTCTGGCATGGGAAGGATGAGAAGGAGCCATCATTTAACCAACTGACCATTTCTAATAGGGAGAACCAATGGGAAGAAGAATTTGGCCTCCCTCCTTCACTGGACACCATGTGAGTTGCCCTGGTTCCACACAAAGAACCCTGCAGAGGTGGGAAAGATGCTCAGAAGCAGAAGCTGGTGGCTGCAATCAGCCAATGTTAGGTGACCAGGTATATGTCAGTAGGGCCCAGAGCACTGCTGGATCCTAATAATTAGGACCCACAAATCAAGGCAGCAGCCAAAGTCTGTCCTTCAGTTGGAAGAACCTGGATCCAGAATAGAAAGGCCAAAGAGGCCAAGACACCCGTGCCAAAAGGGAGCAAAAAGACCACATCTCTTTCTAGGGCTTCCCAGCAAGAAGCCGCACAAGTCTGCAGAGCCACAGCTGCTTTGAGAGGATCTGCCTTCCCCTAGGGTATACCCCATCTCCATGCCCTTCCCCTGGGGGCATACCCCATCTCCAGACCATCTGATCAAATGAAGGCATCAGAGAAGTTACAGCCATCAGAGTGAATCCTATCCCTGAGTACCTACCCTAAGAAGTAGTCTCATGACAAAGGGAACCCCCAGAAAGCCTAGCATCTTCCAGCTGTGGGAGACCAGCCAGGCCTTGTTTGGCTCTGAGTCACCCCAACAGGAACCCTGCCATGGGATATCAGCTTGAAGATAATGAAGCCCCCAAATGAGCCTGTGTTCTGCAAGTAGCTGAACTTGCAAAGAAGAATCCAACCTAGTCCCTGGCCCAGCCCAAAAGGGAGAAAGGGCAACCTGCAGGTGGGCCTCAGTAAGGGCTCTGCTGCTGGGCAGAAGGGCTAGGACCTATGTCAGATATTTACCACAGGGATCTGGCCAGATGTAGTCTATGTGAGGGTGCTGTTCCTGCATCTGATGCCAGAGCCCGGAGTGTGCAGGACAGGCAGTTGGAGAGGGATGCAAAGACAACCAGAACCCCTTTTTGGCAGCATCAGACCCAGAAGGATCAACTGGAGCCACTCTGATCTCTAGTCAGAGAGGCAGGGGAAGAAGAGAGAGTGCTGGCGGCTGCCCCACTCAGAATGGGTGGGCCAGTGGGTGGGCGATGACAGCCTGCACCGACCTCTAAACAGCCAGGCTGCTCCTTCACTGCAGCCTCCCATGTCTCATGCCAAGTGCGGTCCTTGCTCACCCAGAGCAATTCAGAGCGGAAAATTCTGAGGAATAATGGCCCAGCTTAGCTAAGGTGGCACAATATGAATCCACCCAACACAAATGCATGATGCAACCTAGGTAGCGATCGTTTCTTCTAGGAAGACAGAGTCCTGGAGCTCTGAGACACAACTGTGTGGCATTCAAGTGCCTTTTTAAAATAGGATAGAGGGGTCAGAAGGCTCCATGGAGGTGACGTCTGAGGTGAAGTGGGCTCCTGGATGTGGGGGTTCAGATGCAGCTGGCCTAGTAGACAGATCTTATGGCAAGTCACAGACAGCAGCAGAGAACGGGAGCCAGGAGTGGGCAGAAGCAGCTCAGGGAGGCCAGGGATGCAGAGATGAGCCTCCTGCTTCCTCCCCCAGGGCAAATAACCAGACGTAAAAAATGTTTTACAGGCCATGAAGTTTCCTACTCCCTTGTGTGAAATTAAAATCTTTGGACTGGAATCACAGTATCTTTTTTTAAGATCATGTTTCAGATAGCCCATTTTAGGTCTTGAACTCCCCCTGATACCTTACTTTATTTTTCCCCAATTTTTTACTACACTAAGTAAATATTAAAACACAAATGGAGCTCGGATCTCCTTTCATTATTCATCAACTGTAGCTGCCTTATAATTTGAAGGGATTATCTTTTGCCTGCAGCCCAGATAAGGTTGACCTCCCTTCCTTTGTCTTCTTTCCCTTTCTACCTCTTTCCCTCCCTCACTCCTTTTTATCAGTCCTTTGTTAATTTTTCATGTTTTTATTGCTTCTTAAACCAAAAACCAAAAAATATAACCATAAAGGATATGTAACAAAAGTAAAGCAGCAAACACATTGCCGTTCAACTCTGACAAGAAAAAATGTCTTCTAAGCTTTACATTCCCCTCCCCCCACCCCCACCAGTACTGTCCACATGCGTCTGCTGTTGTACCTAGTGCCCTACACAAGAGCTATAATTTCATACTTTGCTTATTTGCTTGATAATATCCTAAAGATTTTTTCCACTTTGCTGAATTGGCTTGTCTGTTATCATTTGCAACAAGCCTGCAGTTTTCGAGGAATGGTGCCTTGGTATTGGTAGCTGTGGGAGAAGGAGCTTTTTAGCCTGATCATGATTTATAGAGAGCTTGCTCTCCAGCTGATCCTTTTGCACAGTGATAGTCAGGTCCAGAAGAATTCTTTTGCCACTCATGTACCAACCTCTTAACATGCCTGAAGTAAGAGAAAACTTGAGGAGCTTTCTCTAAACAGGTGCAGGACAGGAAGAGTGGTGGCTGAGGTGCTAGTGGGTGTTGCCCTAATTACAGCTCATCCCCCCTACCAGAGGCATGTGACTTTCCCAGGAGCCTTTCTGGGGACCCTCAAACCCCTCCCCAGAGCAGCTCACCAGGACCTGCAAGGTGAAATAGAGGTTTTTGGGTTCCTCATAAGGAAGACTTGAGGGAGATTCTTGCATAAAGGAAGGAAAGCAAAAAAATATTGTTATTAAATTTTGCACCTAAAACCTAAATTTATAGTTTTGTAACATGCCCTTTTAAAATGCTAACCCTGGAACAAAAAAGATAGGCATATAGAAATTGAAAAAGTAAAATGGCAGATATAAATCCATCTATAGCAATAATATTAAATATGAATGGATTAAATAATCAATCAAAGACAGATGTCAGAATGGATAAAAATAAAACAGTTTATTGCTATCTATCAGAGACATACTTTAGATTCAAAGATATGAAAGGGCTGAAAGTAAAAAGATAGAAAATATATACCAAGCAAAAGGCAACTATAAGAAACTGGAGTGACTATATTGATAGCAGACAAACTTTAGGACACAAAATGTTACCAAAAAAAGACTCTAATATCCCATTTTCAATAATGGTCAGAACAACTAGGCAAGAGGTCAGCAAGGAAACGAGAACTTGAAAACACTATAAAATGCAAAACTTTCCTCAGCGAAAGGAACTTCTTAGTTCTTAAGAGTAGAAAAGTAAACTTCTAAGGGTGGCATGGAGGAAGGGGGCTGCTAGGTGGGGGTTAGGAGACCTAACTTTGAGTCCTGCTAGGCCATGCACAAGCTGGGTGGCCTAGAGCCATTTACTGGAAGCCTCTGAGCCTTAGCTTCCTCACACATTAAATGAGATAAGAATGCACCATTCATAGAGATTTTGTGGGGATTTCTAAGACAAAGTACATTTAGGGAATTAATTCCGAGGCTGTCGAGTACAAATGCAAGATAAGCTGACCTGGACCTGTCTGCCCTCAGAGCCATTCCAAACCTTTTCCCTCTCTGCTTTATGGGGATAGAATTTAGGGCAGGAGGCATTGACCCTTTAGGCTATGTTGCCTGGACTCTTGTGCCGGCTGGTCTGTGGCAGGGTTCACCCACAGAGAGATGCTAGTAAAGAGAACACATGAAGGTGGAAGCCAGGGTATTTCTTTCTCACCATTTCCTCACACTTAGGTGGTGTCTCTGGCAATCTTCCTAGGTCTCCAGCTCCTTCCAGGTAAGCCAAGTTCCCAGTTTCCTAGGATGACCCTTGAACTTGAACCTCAGTAGCAACACCTGCCCCCTTGGTTCCTCTAACTGAGGGGATTTATAGGTCCTTCCAATGTCTCTGTGCTCTGCCTTGAAGCCATTTTATCACCTGGGC
Organism: Canis lupus baileyi; assembly: GCF_048164855.1. NCBI lineage: Eukaryota > Metazoa > Chordata > Mammalia > Carnivora > Canidae > Canis > Canis lupus. The sequence continues at coordinate 38,161,552 of NC_132866.1, read as the reverse complement.
AACCAGGTCCCTCTGTTATAAATCATTAGAGTGGTTTCTCTTCCCCTGGTTGATCCTTGGATGATCAATAAGATTTTGTTTCCAAACTATGAAAAGAGAGAAGTGTGAAGATAGAGATCCTGTCTTCATTTCAACCAAAAGACATTGAGTTTCTGTTATTTGTGAGACCTTGAACCAGGAGACAGAGCTGAAGCAGCCGGAACAGTGGCCTGTGCTCCTGAATGCAGTCTTACTCCCCTTCACCCTGGTGCGGAGCCTGGCATAGAGTTAAGCATCAATGTGTATTTGTCCCTAAATGACTATTTAAACAATGTTGGCACTTACTGTTTGCTCTCTGTTTGCAGCTTCTTGGATGCTTTAAGTAAATTTTCTATTTGAGCTGCACAACACACCTGAGAAACTGAGATGGCTTGCCCAGCATACTGCAGTGCTAGGAAGCCCATGCCCTTTACTACCCACCACCACCACTGCTGGACCCTACCAGGGCACCAAACGACGAACCCCTCCCTCTAATCTCCTGCAACAACATACAACAAAATGAAAGCAGAATGCAAATAGGGACATTTGGGGGACTTTTGCTTGGGATCACTCTGAGATTCTGAATGTACAACACCACGTGCTATTAAAACCTGAGCAGCTGTTTTAGATGTTCCTCAGACCCCAGGGGAACAGGGTGCCTATGTGGGTTTCAATTATATGGCTGCACCATTTAATTCCTCTACCCTTTCTTTTTACACACCAAGTGACCTCCAGGCACAGACCTATAGGGACAAGTCATAGGGCACTGAATATGTCCAATGTGACTAATGACTTGGGACATTTGAGAACATTTCTGTACTGTTTACATTAAAAGAACATGTATTTTATTTCATAACACAGAACTGACATTTGACATGTTGAGTCAATGCAAGTCACTGGAGCAGTCCCTGAATTATAGCAGACAAGTAATTAGTCCCTAGAGGCCTATTGCTCCAACAATTTTCATTTATCTTCTTTCAGATGACAATGTGGGTTTTTTTTTTCCTCTAAATCTTAATACCTACAGATACCCCCACCCCCACTGCATCCTTTCACACACACACACACACACACACACACACACACACACACACACAACACTTGTCCATCTCCAGACTCAGCAAGATAGCACAACAATAACCTACCTCAATGTAAGGCTTTAGGTCTGATGGCCCTGCTGCCCCTGAAGTCTTCACAGAGTCAGTTTGCCTGAATCAACAACTTGATTCTATTTACTGATAATGCTGACTCCACTTCATGTTCTGGCTTCTAGTAGTGTTTTCACTGATCATCCAAATATTTTAACTTCTACATAGAAGAGAATGACATTTTCCCCAGACCAGAGTACAATGCCGAGGCCAGTCTCAGAATCACATGTACAGCAGTACAGCTTTCCTATTTATGTAAAAAGGAAACCAACTTTTCCTGGATCTGGTTGTAAAAGCTCAAGACATCACCAATGGGAATGGGGAGTTGCCTTGGTGATTCACAGAACAGGGGCTCTCTTATTTCCAATCTAAACAACAAATTCTACTTTGTTAATGGGCTTAGGTTTAAATTACTGATAAATATGACAGAAACACTAAAAGCTCAAGAATGTGATTGTCTCAAGTCTTAGAGACATTAAAATGGAATAAGACAAACATTTGCAATTTTTTTAAGATTTGGGTTTGGGTTTATTGAGGAGAAATCTAGTCATTGATTTTGATTTTTCCATGCAATAAATTTACCAATTCAAACAAATTGAGGACAAGGACATTTTAAATCAACTTAATTCTGCATTCAAGAGTATTTTAAACATTTTAAATATTTCCAAGTTCACACAGTAACTCAAACCATGTTGGCAATATTCCTTTGTTAGAACAAAGAGGTCTTTAATGGTGATTTGTGGATAGCTCTGGGATTCTGAGCAGAAAGAAGTTACTCAGGTCCTGAGGTGGTTTCTGACAGAAGGAAACAGGCAGAGTTTAATGTTAGAGGTGATGTTTTCATGGGAGCAACAGGAAGGCCATTCCCAAAAAAGAGGGTGACATTTAAACAAACATGGAAGCAGAAAGCTAGACAGATTCTAAAGGATATGGGATTCCTGACTTGGTGAGCATACAGAAGGGAGAGTAGAGCAAAAATGCAAAAATGAGAACAAGCTGGGATTAGGCCTTTTCCTTATGCTCACCCTGATTTTGTTAGGAAGACCTTCCAGAAAGGAACCATGTAGGTAAACCATTTAGTGAGCACTATTTTGACCTAGGGCCATTTCTAGAGCTCAATTTTTTTCCCTTGGAAGCTATGGGACATTTGGGGTGCACATCTGGGATGACACAGGCAGAGAGAGTAGAGCTGGACCTTAGATCAAAGCACACTCACACTGGGGTTCCAGGTTGGGTGGAGCCCTGCAAATGTTCTCGAGTGAACTGAAACATGCTGAGGGCATTGCTGGTAAAAGTAAAGGCACCCAGAAGTGAGTCAGGCACAGATGTGTCCAGATGAGTGCTAGCTGAGCTAGGACTAGCTCTCGGAATAGGAGCTGTCCTCCGAGGCAAGAGAGTAAGTAAACCCTTCAAAGGACTTCACAGGCTTGACTGAGTGCTGAGAAACTGGAGTGATAAGACAGGGCAGCACAAAGCCTCTGACTTCACAAGCACGGACCTCAGGGCAGCTGCTGGAAGCTGCCGTGGTAGCTGGGAGCCACAGGGAGGTAGGACTTTTGTCCGGATGCCCACCTGTGGACCAAGGCTGCTCCCAGAAAAACAGTGAGCTCTTGGAGTGAAGAACTCAAATGCTTGAAAAGCTCAGATATCTCTGCCTTCCAAGATAGTATCCCCCCAATGGAAATCAGCTCAGTGCATTTTGTTTATTCTTATTCTGAGCTTCACCGAGAAGATACAAAGGAAATCTTCCCCACTCCACCTCACCCATAGAACTCCCAGACTGAAAGTTCAGACTCTCTGAACTGTACCCACACCCTCCAATCTATAACTTGTAAAAAACAAACAAACAAACAGCTCTACGGTAGTATTAGATACACCGTTAGGAAAAGTAGCATTGAAAAGAGAAAGTGGGGGTGCCTGGGCGGTAGAGTTGGTTGGGTGTCCAACTTTTGGTTTTGGCTCAGGTTATGATCTCAGGACTATGATATCAAGCCCTGTGTCAGCTTCTGCACTGGGCACAGAGTCTGCTTGAGATTCTCACTCCCTCTCTCCCTGCTTCTTCCACTTGTGCTCTCTCTCTCTCTCTCTAAAATAAATAAATAAATCTTTTTAAAAATCATAAGAAAAGAAAAAGTCACTCATCAGACCCTGTTATCACAACCATTCCCTTTGAGCCCACCTCAAATTCCAACCATATTTTAGCCTCTGTGGTTACATGATGTATATGGGAGTGCGTGTGTATGTGTGTGTGAGTGCAGTCTTTGATTTCATTATTTCTTCAGGTCTCAAGATAGGATTAAAAAGCTGCCATTCAAAATATAGGCCAGGATATCAAGATGTGATGCTCACCTGGATATTTTTGGCCTCCATGAATTTAAAGGACTCTCAAGATATGTCACTTCTTGCCGCCAACTTTGAGTTGGGTTTCCCCCATCAGCATTTAACTTTATCTTCATAAATTACCTCCCTCACAACACAATATTCCTGTGCATTCATCGCTCTGTTTGTCTCCCATAAATCAACTGCAGGCCTGTTTTAATTATCCCTCAGCAATTTTAAACAACCAACATTTTTAATGAGGCAAAGAATGCATAAGGCCAGCAAATAGAGTTTTAAGGGTCCATTGTGGGTCGCTCTGTGTATATTTTTCAAAGTCAGGCATTCCTGAGATAAGTCAAATATTACCCAGATCTCAAGGCTTGGCCAATGTCCTTTCCCACTGCATGACCAGTGAGACTCTTGGTCATCAGCAGGCTGCTTTTTGTCAATGGCCTTGAAGTGTGTCAGTTACTATAAACACACATGATGAATGAGTGTTATGGTTATGAGAGGAATTCAGTCACCTTGGCTCAGGATGTGAACATGGCCAAGCTAGGGGTGGATAAACTGACGGGCCGTGCCTACCACCAGAGCCCTTGCTGGTGTTTGAGTGCCATTAATACTGAGACTTTTTCCTGAAACCCACAAATTTCTCCATCTGGTTTTAAAGTCAATGCGATGTCTCAGTGAAATAGTCCCCAATCTCCTCTCGCATATGGGAAACATCCTCATGACTTTTTCAGAAGGGAAGTCTAGCTTCACTGGCCCCACCTCAATGAGGGAAAGCCCTCACCTGTTGGCTCCAATCTGACATACAAGCAGGATGTTCTCAGGTGAATGTCTCCAGTTGGTCCTCTCCTCCTACCCCCCACCATCCCTCAGTAGATATGGCTGGGAGGATATTGCTCAGCCAGGCCCCAGGTGACAGCTATAGCTGTGCAATGGTGAGTGCCTGAGCCCAGGCTAGGAACCACACACAGACCTAAGGGCTGATGCTTGCAGCTGAAAGGCCATCCCAAAATCCAGAAAATGGACAAGGCTGAAGAGGAGGGAAAGAGGTAAAAGAGGAGTGGTGACTGGGTACCAGGTCCAAGAGGAGAAAGGCACAAAGGAATAGATATTTAAGAGCCTTTCTGGAAATCTTTTTTTTTTTTTATTCTTATGACCACAGAAATGGAAGCAATTTCAAGAGAACAAACTTATCCTATGCCCTAGCAGACCCTTACCACTACCACCACTGCTGCCTTCCCTCCCCACCCCCACTTCTTTTCCATCTCTTCATGTGCCCACACTCCACGTTGAGCTCTGTAATGAAATATCTCAATTAAACTTCAGAATAATCCCATTTTACACACGAGGAAATCGTGAACTTAGGGCTCCACCCTCGAAGAGCTGCATTCAGATCCAAGTCCGGCCCTATTCCAGAGCCCATTTTTGCTGTCCCCAAGGCACACTGGTCCCTGTTCTGGAGTGAAAGACATGAGATCCTTCAGAACACATCTCTGTGCCTCCCTCAGCCAACCTTTCTGAACTTGAACCTCAATAGGTTATTGTTTCTAATTAGGGGGAGTGTTAAGAACAGGGCTCTAAAATCAAATGCAGTCAGTTAGGATCTCAGCTCTATGATCTGGGAAAAGGCACCCAAGTGCTCTGTGTCCCAGGTGAGTCATCTTCTGGGCAGGAATCATGGCAGAACCTACCAGAAGTGCTTGAAAGATCACTTAGGCAAAGCACTCAGAAGAGAAGCTGGCTCAGAATGAGCACTCTAAAAATTGGCTGTTATCAGTAATTACTCCTTCATGTCCACCCTGCCTTGTCCCTCCTCCAGTTCTCCAAGACAACTGCAAAGAGCTTGGGATTTCTGTCCATTTACAGCAATTACTGATTATGTCACAGCTGTTTACTCGTGGCCCCAGGATACTGGGACAAGTTAGAAGCCTGCACAGGAATCCAGGAAATTGTTATTTTGATCTTTAATGTGAGTTTTCTTGCCAAGCTAAGTAACCTTTGCAAGCCCTGCAATATGTTAACATTTAGGGAAAGAGTTTATGAACTGCTCTAATCCATTTTTAGTAAGGCCCATTACCTTCAAATACAGAGTCAAGGTTCCAATTAAAGCTCTCCATTACAGAATGAAAGTTATTTGCCAAACCAGGAGAAAAGACAATTTCTCATAGTTTTAAAGTTTATCTCCCCCAAAATGGCTATATTCTCACAGCCTCCACATACAAGCAATCAACTCATTCAATGCTTCAGAGCATCAACTGTGAAATGGAGAGAATTCTGGAAGCCTGGGCAAGACAGTGCCTCTTCCCTATGGGATGACAGATGGCAAGTGGGACACACACACACACACACATGCTCAAATAGTGTGTCAATATCCTAACATCTGAAGCCAAGGTATGTCCAAACGTTTTTGGGAAAAAAAAAACAAAACAAAAACAAAACCTAACTTCTTTAGTCTTGGAAGCTCACAGAAGATAGACTTCTTAGGGAGAGGTTGTTTCAACTGGGATTTCAAGTTTTTTACAATTTTGCTGGATAACAAAGACAGAGAAACATTGTAGGCCAAGTAAATGGACGTGCAAAGACACAGAGGTTGAGAATTGTGTGGGCACCTGGTGATGGTCGGTGATGCTGAGGCACTGAAAGAATGTGTCCCAGAGACAGCAAGTGTCCCAGACATTCAGAACAATATGTGTAAATCCCTGTTACAGAATTCACTTTATTCTGACAAGTATGTTCCACTTACGACAGTTCTCTGTAAAAAACCTCCTGCCCCTGCACTCCTGGTCTTTCAGAACTATATAGGGAGCCATGCACAGAGCAGGCAGGGCATGATGCTGCCGCTGGACACAGAGCTGTCTGGCCATGGGCCACACATATGCTTCTCAGTGGCTGTGGTTATTATGCTACCCACATTAGTAGTGCTGGCTTTAGGAGAATGGTGGGGTATCTTTGATAACTCTTTCTTGGTCTCCTTGATTTTATATTTATTCCTGACTGCAAATTGTTTCCTGAAGCCCCTTGCTACTCAGAAAGGCATGACTCCTCTTGTCAATGTGCCTAGTGATCTTTGTTAAGGGCTAAACTCTTTCCCTGTGTTCCCTGACCCCTTTGAAGTTCTAAGATGATAGGAATTCCTAATATGCTAAGGTTTTCAGGATGGCCAAGGACATGGCTGTGCAGTACCTTCCTCTGAACCCCACAGACCTAGTAGACTGTCCAGAGAAGTGGAATGAAGACAGATACTCTGCCTCTTTTTACTCTAGTCTCTCCAATAGAGAAACTATTTGTGGCAGATGGGCTGCCTTCCTCTGCACAAGACAAAGAACACCAGAAAAAAAATACAACCACGGCTCAATTCTGAGATACCTGAAGTCTGCTTAACAACAAAGGGCACTGCATTCTGAGATGGGAAATGGGGACCCAGGAATCCTGTCCATCACAATGACCCTTGACTTCTGGAAGTGGGGAGTGTTCCCCACCCAGCTCAGCTGAGCAGTTAAGATTCCTTAGGAACATTCTCAGTGCCATCCTGCTGTGGACTCCCCAGGCCAGATGGAAACCCAGAGCACCACACTGAGTTATGTACCTTCAGGCCGCTCCGTGGACTAAAAGTGTGGTCAGGAGATACCTCATGATGACTGCTCTATGCTGGTCACTGCGTGTCTGTGCTCTGGGGTGAGGAGCCCAAGGCTCTGTCAAGTTGTATCACTCATAAATAAGTATGAGGCCACTTTGTGACCTCAGATGTTCCTATCTACTGTATGAAAATCACATACCTTGAGAAACACATTTGTGTCTTTAGCAATCATTCATTGCGCACACATGGCACCTGACCTTAAGCTCACAATCTAATAAAAATAAAAATTAAATCATTTAAGTAAATAAATTTTCACCACTGTAATGATTATTTTTAGGAAATTTCTACATTCAGGAAAAAATATTTTTATATTCAGGAAATGTACTGAAAATTATTATATGCAGTACCAGACATGTCCACGTGACAGAGATTGTTACAAAGGGGTAGGGAGATTAGCTTCAGGCAACCAGAAAAGTAAAGAGGGAGGTTGGATAAGCTTCCCCATCAAGGCGATGCATAAGCAGACTGCGGAGTAGGAGTTCTCCAGGCAGAGGATATCCATGCAGATTAATTCCAGGAGAGCATACATACACTCTGTTGTCCAGATCTTAGAACCTTGGAGAGTGAAAGGGGATGGTGTCAACAACAGTGCTTGATTGATAGACATAAACCTAGTCTATCCTGAGCCATCTGGGTCATAGACTCATCCTACATCTAGGCAGAGTATACACATAGGTTTGGAGGCTTAAATCAGCATCTTTCAGATTTGGGCTGCAAATATTTATTTGAAACCCTTGCCAAAATTCACATGATTAGGGGCCTGGATGGCTCAATGGTTGAATGTCTGCCTTTGGCTCAGGGCATGATCCAGGGATCCAGAATCGAGTCCCACATCAGGCTCCCTGCATGAAGCCTGCTTATCTCTCTGCCTGTGTCTCTGCCTCTCTCTGTGTGTCTCTAATGAACAAATAAAATCTTTAGAAAAAATTCACATGATTGATGTGCCATTCACTAGCTTCATGTCTCCACATGAAGACCCATATGCCTCTTCTATGTTTCTGTGTTTTGTTAGTTTCATCCCAAGGCTGCCTCTGTGTCCACTCTCAATATAGTGATCGGAGGCAATGGAGCCATAGGCTTCATTATTCACACACAGCAAGACAGAAAGGGAATGAAGCCCCTCTACAAAGTCACCTTCCCTTCAGTCTCTCTGTCTACTCTGGACCAATTATGGAGCAGGGGAATATCATGCATAAAAAGGTTTAAAGGAAAGCAGCCTTCCTTGAAGAAGCTCGCCCTTGTGAGGAGGGCAATAATCCAATGGGGTTCTAGGAGGAAAGAGGGGAGATAGGAATGGGATTGAGGTGAGCAGTGAACAGTGTCCATAGCAAAAGCAATTAGGGGTTGCTGAAGCTTAACATAGATAGAAAGATGATGGGGAGAGTTGATGAGCATGCAAGGAGAGATAGGTAGGGAACAAATTCTGAGGGATCGTGTCTGCTTTGTAAATATGGAATGTCATAGTGGATTTTACAGTAAGTTCTGCATTTTTAGAAAATGTGGGGACCATGTGGTGGGTGAACTAGCAAAGAGCAGGTTATAAGTAAGAAATCACATCCAAGCTGTGGCATTAGTTCAGGTAGGGGGTGATGTGGCTGTAACATTGAAAGTGAGAAGGAGAGAGATATTCAGATACTTCTATATCTAAAAGAGCACATGGGGAAATTCAAGGGCAATCCCTAGAATTCTGGATCAGGGAGCTGGGTAAGCATCCCCACCATCAACAAAGTATGAAATTCAGAAAGATAAATGTTTCTTTAGTGTGGGAAGCTACAGATTTGTTGAATATTGATTCCGAGACAAGTTGAGCTTGAAGTACCTTTGGAATATGTGAGGGGACAGATATAGAGTTCAGGAAAGGGTGAGAGCTAAGGATATCCTTCTGCGAGTCATCAGCTTAAGGATGGTGGGGCTCCAAGGCTGAAGGTGGTTAAGAATGGGTACTGGAGAGCACTGGCATCTAAGGGCTGGCTTTATCTCCTTGGTCATCAGCTAAGAGTGAAGTGGGAATATTAAAGCTAAGCATCTGGAAAAGGTCTGAAACAGTCTTTTAAGGAATTGGGAGAAGGATCTTCCTCATGGTAGGATCCTGTGAGAGCAACAATTCAATCAACTTCAGATAGGCCTGGAGCCAAAACCTTCTGCGGTCTGTGTCTTCATCCAGACTCAGGTATCTGAATCTAGGTTAACTGCTTTCTGCTCTGAGCTCCCAGATCTGGATTTATACCCACCTCTATTGTAATAACCCCAATACTAGGACATTTTCTGGGTGTCTGCTTCATTAGAATCAGGAGATCTCCTTTCTCTTTGTCCCTGTGGTAAGATGATGGTCATGTACACAGTTGATACTTGATAAATATTTGATACCTGAGTGAATAATGAAATAGGTGCCTATAATTAAGGGTTCTGTTAAATTTTGACCTGTCTGGTAGACTCGACTTTCTTGTCATATATGTCCCAAAGCCATTATGGTCTTTGTTTGTAGCCATGAGGTAAGGCACAAATCCAGAGGCTCAGAGAATACCCCTGCTCACTGGGGTCCTGAGGTATCAAGACTCAGCTTCCTTCTCTGATCACAGACTTAGAGAAAAAGCCAGGATCCTACATGGCCCCAACAAAATCTCATCCTCGCTGTGACAGAGTACTGTCTCAGTGCAGCTGTTGCTTCACTTCCAGTCTGGGTGGGAGGCCCAAGGTGACCTAAGCAATGCCAGTGACCAGGAACACAGACGCAGTGAGTTTTGCTCAGTGTGGGAGCAGCTGAACATCTAAACTTTATCTTTCTTGGATGATTCCCAACACTCTGAGGACTTTAATGAAGAACATCAAATTCCTTCACATGGTATCAAGGCTCTTCGTGGCCGCACCTCTGATTACCAACCTTCAGGTTCACTTTAGAGTTCCTTGTTTCCTATGGTTCAAACCCAAGGAAATCATTCTCTTGCCTCCTCCAGACTTTTCTACATGATGTCCCTGACTCCTAGAATCCTTCTGCACTTTTTACAGTGGTCACATCCTCAGGGAACAGCCCCCCAGTCTGGGTTAGGTAGCTGCGCCCAGAATTCCTCCACTCACAATGCTGGATATAAAAGCCTGTATCTATGAGATTACAAGTTTCTTGGGAATTGCTTTCTTGTCATGCTTTTTATGCACTTTGTATGTGGTTAGTCAACCATTAATAAACAGCAAACATATGAAATAATGGCCCTCTGAGATATGAAGGGCCCTTAGCCTTGGGTTCACTTCCTGACTCCAGGAATTCCCTTCAGCCTCCATTAGATACACTCCAGTCTTCGCGGTCCAGGCATGGATTCACTGATGGTAACTGCATCCTGATTAAAAAAAACAAAAAAACAAAAACAAAACAAAACAAAACAAAAAACCACTTTGCAATGCAGAGAACACTTGAATGGTACAAAAGACCTGGCATTACTACTAATGAATCATGTGACCTTGGAAAAGTCACATGACCTTTCTAAGCCTCTATCCTACCCTCTGTGTAAAGGAATCTATTGTACATTGTTCTTAGAAAAGTGCCCAACACACACCTAGAAATAATGGACTTTGTCCAAGTACTCCACATCAGCTGATACTGAAGCCACCAGGGGTCTAAACGTGCCTGGCAAAGACACAGTTCAGGCTTGCCTTGTTGACACAGCTGAAATAAGAATATTGCAGTCCTCCCAGTCCATCCTGAAATGGGCTCAAACTTGGCCTTAATGGGCCTAGATGATGGTATGTCTGGGTGTATGCCAATGGCAGTATTTTATTTGAAGGATACTAGATTGAAGCACTTCTTTGGAATAAGGGTACTTTCCATTTTGAGTGGTTCTGAACTAAAGCACATTTCCTTGAGTTCAGTAAGTCACCCTTTCTTCAGAGAATATGGAGTGAAATGTTCTTCAATTAGATAGGTATAACTCACTGTCATAGATGTCTGACAGATAAAGTACCACCTCCTGGAAATTGCTCTACAAAAGTCACTAACATGGGTTGAATCATGGCCCCAAAAAGATATGTTGAAGTCCTGCCTCTAATACCTATGAATGTAACCTTATTTGGAAATAAGGTCATTGCAGATATAATCAAGTTAAGATGAGGTCATTACATGGATGGAACTGGAGGGTATTATGCTGAGTGAAATAAGTCAATAAGAGAAGGACAAACATTATATGGTCTCATTCATTTGGGGAATATAAAAAATAGTGAAAGGGAATAAAGGGGAAAGGAGAAAAAATGAGTGAGAAATATCAGAAAGGGAGACAGAACATGAGAGACTCCTAACTCTGGCAAACTAACTAGGGGTGGTAGAAGGGGGGGTGGGCGGAGGGTGGGGGTGACTGGGTGACAGGCACTGAGGGGGGCACTTGATGGGATGAGCACTGGGTGTTATTCTATATGTTGGCAAATTGAACACGAATAAAAAATAAATTTATTAAAAAAAAAAAGAAAAAAAAAGACGAGGTCATTAGGGTGGGCCCTAATCCACTGATTGATGTCCTGATAAGAAAAGAAGACACACAGACAGGGAGGGAATGTCATGTGACTATGGAGGCAGAGATTAGAATTATGCTGCCACAAGCCAAGAATACCTGGGGTTACCAGGAGCTGGAAGAATCAAGGAAGGATCTTCCCCTAAAGATTTTGGAGAGAGCGTGGTAATATAAACGCCATGATTTCTGATGTCTGGCCTATGAGAAAATCAATTTCTATTGCTTCAAGCCACCCATATTGTAGGACATTGTTATGACAGCCCTAGGAAACTAATATAGCCACCTACAAGTACATAGAAGATTCTGTTCTTTCCATGACTGAGCTTCTGCTCTGTTTGACAAGATCAGCCAGCTCTGCTTAAACCCTTCTGCCTTCTAAAGCAAGACTCTGTCCACTGTCTTTCCCAGGTGCCACCCCTGACACCTTCTCTGCCATGTCCCTTCTCCTCCTCCATGTCCTGCTTGGATGCAGTATCTCCCCACGGTTCTATTCTAGCCTACTTAATGTATACATCCTTGTCATAGCTGAGAATAGATGGGAGGATCTGGCTTCATCTGAAGGTTTTTAGTGATATTTTTACTCTTATCATTATTTATTGAGTGCCTGCTACATGACAGAGATTGCTTCTGGCCCCTGGGATTCAGCATAAACTAGGAAGACTCATAGAGTTTATGACTAGTGACTGTGGTGGGGAAGCAGGGGTGAAAGGAGAGGGACATTTCAGGAAACAGAAATTCATAAGCAAATAAAGGATTTTCTAGTCATGGAAATACTCTAACAAAATAAAATCTCGGGTAATAGAGAGTGGCAAGTATCAGGAGAGTTTTCTCAGAGGAGGTCAACTTTAACCTTTGACCTGAACAACAAAGGCATTCTATGGGGTCCTTTCCAGGCAGAAGAAATAGCTTCTGCAGAGGCTCCGAGGGAAGAACAAGAATGTTCTCATAAAGGAAGAGAGAGAAATGGGCCAGAGAGAAAAGGTTACGTGGAGAATTTGAAGACATGGATTTTGAGGAGTAGGTGTTTGTGTTCTTTTCTGCTACTTTTTAAATTATTTTTAATTATGAAAAAGTAAAAATACAAATTAAAAACTGCAGGAAAAAAAATTAAGAATCAGCTTCAGTGATCTCCCCAGGGATGACAGCTAGAACCATTTGGAGGATGTTACCTTCTAGATGAGTGGTTTCCAGAGTGTGATCCCTGGACTAGTAGCAACAATATCACCGAGAAAGTTGTTCTGCAGATATTTGGCCTCACTTTGGACCCACTGAATCAGAAACTCTGGGGGTGAAGCTCTGCACTCTGTGTATTAAAAATCCCTCCAAGTGATTCTGTGCCCGCTGAAATTTGAGAAGCACGGTGATTGTTTACCATCAGGGCTCCATTGGGTTGCTCACTGAATAAGTAAGCTGGGAGAAGTCAGGACTTTAAAAAAAAAAAACAACATACAAAAACAAAACTCCCCGAGTGACATTGCACATTCAATTTCTAGTAGACTGGTTGTAAGACAGGATCTATGCAAGGCCACAGGCAAGAGTCACAGCAAGCTGGTGGAACACACAAGGCAGATGAGATCCAACAAAAAAAAACCCAGATATAGGTATGAGAGACCCTCATGCAGTTGAACAGCAGGCAGTGAACTCAGGAAAGCTTGTCATTGATAACTGGGTCCAACTGTGGGATGCTGTTCATGCAAATCTCTGAGAAGGACACTAAAAAGGCAAAATATCACCCCACAATGTGAATGCTCTGAGAAGCAGCAATCTTTCATAGCAGTACTCAGAAGCATAGAAAATGCAACAGCTGGATTATTGGAATCACAATATTCCAGCCATGGGCTGGACCAGCAGCAAAGCCACTGGTGGTCCCTTTAGTGTTGGACAGAATGTCTCCCCTTCTTCTTGCTTTACCTCAGAACTGATTGTCGCATGCTATGAGCTCTGAGGCAAGGTGTTCCTTTTCTATCCTAAATGATCAGCTCTCTCTGATGGTCACTGTGTAACTACACTCACCTCTTGACTGCTTGGCTCAATCATCACTGCTAAAGCTGGAAGCAGTCTATGAGGTCCCTCAGGAGCCCCTCCTGGCTGGAAGGTCATCAACACCAGGAAGTCAACAGACTAAACAAAGGCTACTCTGGCTAGTCTTCATGGAGTGACATGAGTTAGAGTTTAGACATTTGGTTCATAGGTGATTTCTCTGGACACTCACTCAGTCAGTATGTTTTCACTAGAATTGTCCATCACTCTGACCGTCTCCTGATCAGCTTTGAATCTGAAAATTAGAAAGCATAAAGAGGGTAATGACAGACATGTAGGCTACTGAAATAAAAGGAAATGGCTGGCTGTCAAAGGGACGTGAAGAAGTGAAAACTGTGAAATTCAAGCTACAAAGTTCTAAGGCCATATAATGTCAGAGAAGAAACCCATGACATTCAATAGAGGAACTGTGTGATAATGGTATTTGAAAGATAGAGAAGAGGGCAGAGTATGATCCATCTTCAGTGAGTGAAACATATGCAAAATAGCAGTATGAGAGCATTGGTAGACTCTCTTTCCAACAAAGCAACCATTCAACTGGAGAATGTCATATAAAACAATTATTAAAGTCTCTGAGGATTGTCCTAAGGGCATAAATGAAAAATATTTGTTCATGAAAATCTACTAAATCTCAATAATAACAGTGAGAGTTTGTGGTATATAAGTCACAACCAGCTCTCATCCGTCAGCTCAGTATAATAGTAACTCTACTCCAGGTGGGTATTGCCAAGAAGATATGGGTCTCCTCAAGATCTCAGTCTAAGATTACAGCTTCACCCCAAAATGAGGAAGTTGTCAGCAAATTTTATTTCCTTCCTAGCTTCCTTCCACAGGAGTTCTGATCCAGGCAGCCATGCCAAAGGGTACTGAGTCTCCTTTCTCCCACTGAATCCTCACTCATAGGGCCAAGGATACAGTGCCCTGATCCCCCTGCCTCAGATGACTTTTAGAAGAAAGGCCCATGCCAGGAGGAACAAGACGATAAGGCCTTTTGCTCATAGAACAGGGATGTCTCTGAGGGAAAAGAGGGCTACTATCCTTAGCCTTTGCTCTGGTTTAGTAACACAGACCTTCTGTCTAGTAGGAGAAGCAGATTTTTTTTAAATTTTTTATTTATTTATGATAGTCACACAGAGAGAGAGAGAGAGAGAGAGACAGAGACAGAGACATAGGCAGAGGGAGAAGCAGGCTCCATGCACCGGGAGCCCGACGTGGGATTCAGTCCCGGGTCTCCAGGATCGTGCCCTGGGCCAAAGGCAGGCGCCAAACCGCTGCGCCACCCAGGGATCTGAGAAGCAGGTTTTAAGAACACAGAGGTCCTCATCTCTCCCTAAAACAATTAACTTCATTTATAACATAGTTTAGGAAGAGCATGCCTAAGGACATTGTTTTAAAATAAAAAATGGAGGGACACCTGGGTGGCTCAGTAGTTGACCATCTACCTTTGGCTCAGGTAGTGATCCCGAGGTCGTGGGACCACATAGGGAGCCTGTTTCTCCCTCTGCCCATGTCTCTTCCTCTCTCTGTGTGTCTTTCATGAATACAAAATTTAATCTAAAAAAAAAACAATGGAGATCTTAATGGTAAGAAAACGCTGGTGGCTCCATGATGCTAGTAGCAGCAAGGAAAATGGTATACCAGCTAGCCATTCAACAGAGAGAACTGAGGAAAGAGATGGCCAAGAAGTGCCCTTCTGGAATCAGAGTGAGACCCAAAGACTAGGAACACCCTACCTCTGAAAAGAAACAGGACTTTAATCAGATCAGACCATGGAACAATTTATACTGAAGTATTGTCGAACTATACCAAGATAGTATCAAAGCAATAGAACTAACAATTAGCAGAAGTCAGCATCTAGGTTAGATACCAATAAATAAAGGCAGACCAGCCAGAAACTTAATGGGCATATCAGGGAAAGAAATTTAATGATGCCCAAATAAACCACTTCTGGCAATCAAGGAGACTGTCACATTCCCAAGAAAGAAAAGTCCTTTCAAACATCGTATTTGGATGATTGGATATCCAGTGCAAAAGAAAAAAAAAAAAAAAAAAAACTGGAACTCCACTGCATACCATGTTAAAAAATCAACTCAAAATGGTCAGAAGTTCAAATGTAAGAGTTAAAACTATAAAACTCTTAGAAGAAACTTTAGGAGTAAATCTTTATAACCTTGGGTTAGATACCTTGGGTATCTTCAAAATGACACCCAAAGCACAAGTAACAAAAGATAAAATAGATTGCTGGACCTCATCAACATTAAAAAGCTCTGTGCTTGAAAAGACATGAATAAAAGATGAAAAGACAACCTCAGAATGAAAGAGTTTGCAAATCTTATATTTGATAAGGGACTAATACCCAGAATATAAAATGCGCTCTTACAAATCAGTAATAGAAGATAAATAAACCAGTTAAAAATGGACAAAGGATCTGAATAGACACTTCTCTAGTGAAGATGTGCCAAAAAGCATATGAAAAGCTGCTCGACATAATTAATCACCGAAGAAATGCAAATCAAAATCATAATGTGATACCACTTTATACCACCACCACCTAGAATAGCTATAATCAAAGACACACAGTTACAAGTGTCGACTAGGAAGTAGACAAAAATGGAACTCTCTTATGTTAGTGGAAAAGTAAAATGATGCAGCTGGTTTTGAAAAATACTTTGGCAGTTCCTCAAACACTTAAACCTCTGGGGTAAGGACAATTCTTCCAAATGGCTGTCTGATCCTTGAATATTGGGGTAAGGGGTTTGTTGTTTTCCCACTTAGAGTTACCAGATGATCCAGCAATACTCCTCCTAAGTACATACCCAAGAGCAATGAAAGCATATGTCCACACAAATACTTGCACATGAATGTTAACAGCAGCAGTATTCATAATAGTCAAAATGTGAAAACAATTCCCGTGTCCATTAACTGCTAAATGAATAAATAAAATGTGATATGTATAAATATATATATAAAATGGAATATTATTTAGCTATAAACAGGAACGAAGTATTGATAGATGCTATACAGTAAGCGAATCTTAAGTACATTATGCTAAGGGAAAGAAACCCATCACAAAAACCATACTATCTATGATTAATGTACATAAATTGTCCAGAAAAGGCAGGTCAATGGACAGAAAGTAGTTTAGTGGCATACAGTACATGGTGGTTGGGAGGATTGGGAGCGAATGCTAATGAGTAGAACTGGCAGCAAAGGGTGGGAGAATGACAAAAATGTTCTAAAATTAAATTATGATGGTGGTTGCATAACTCAATGGACATACTAAATCATTAAACGTATACTTAAGTGGGTGAACTGCATGGAATGTGGCTTATATCTCAATAAAAGTGTTAAAAAATAAAGATGTGGAGATGGGTATTAGCTTTTAAAGAGATTTGAACTGAAAGAATGAAGACGGATTAGTTCTCTAGCTTTTTAGGCAAGCTGGCTTTAGAAAGTATAATTCCAATGAGGCAGCACAGATACGGGGCTTGAGTAATGGGTTCAAATCTCACTTCCAGGGCTGGTAGCTATTTTCTCTAAAATAAGTGACTTAACTTCTGTGAGTCTTTCTTTAGAGAAATTGGGGTCCATTTCACTGAGTTGTTAGAAGTATTAAAGTAATTCCCATGTCTAAAGTGTTTAGCATAATACCTGACAAATGGTAGTTTTTGACAGCCACTAACTATTTAATAGTATCATTGTTATTATTATCAAGAGTTACAGGAACCGAACTGGAACATAAAAATCTTTTAGGCACCCAATGGCTATGTATATGCTCCAATCATCCAGTTTTTATTTCATGCTGAGTAATTTCATCTTAGACTACGAAGCAGAGGTGGATGTCATTTATTAAATTTTCAATATTTACAGACTCCTGTTAAAAAGAACCTCTGACTCTAATCTCCAAAGTGTTATTAGGAAACTACAAGAAAACACATTGGGATTTGCTTCTAGTCTTGTCATCAGCAGAAGGTGTTGGCAGCCAAAGGCCAGCTGTGCATCCAGTTGAACTTAGCAGTTGGATTCTGGTAGCTGATGGGGTAAGGACAACTCTTCCAAATGGCTGTCTGATCCTTGAATATTGGGGTAAGGGATTTCCTGTTTCCCAGTGAGAATATGGGAATGGAAAGCGGATCAGGGATCTGAACGAGAGTATCCAGTAGGAACCAGTGTCTTATCACGCACCTTGCCGTACAGATTCCCTTGTCCTTATTCTTAACACTGTCAAGGAACAACTAGAAGTGACAAACAATGTAGTAATTCTGTTTATGTTTCCTCCAAGAGGAATTATCTCAAGCAACAAACCCTTTCAGGATCAGCACCATATCTTAAATAATTCTGCCATTACCTAGAGCCACCTGTCCATGGGTGGCACACTGGGCACACCTTCGAGGTGATACTGATGATGCTGTCATTGACCATAGGCAGTCATGCCTTCGCACTGCTTGTGTATTTGGTCATAACTTCTAATCCTGTCTGCTCATAATGGATGGGGTAGTGTGAGCCATCAGGAGCTGGGGGGTGGGGAGGGGTGGTCAGACCAGTGCTGGACAGAGGGCTGAAAAGGCTTCTCTGGGTGGGGAGGGTTAGGTGAGCCAAAGTTGACTTCCTAGGGCTGGGACTCACCCAGAACCTCAATAAGGAGGAGGGCAGAAACTTTGGCTTTAGCTTTAGCTTCTAACAGCTAAAAAGTTTTTCAAGAAGGATGTGTCCTTTGCGACTGTGAGAATGATTTTTTCCCAACTGCATTTGTCTGGGGATTGGAGGCCTGGAGAGAGGGGGACCCCTGAGCAGGAAGACTGCTGTTAGTCTCCCCCATGTGGAAGCAAACACACTTAAGGGAGGTGATGACTGATGAGCCTTCTCTTGCTAACAGATGGCCTCCAGTCAGGTCACTTGGTGTGTTTTTACCTGATGGTGTTCTCGGTGTAGGTCAGGGACAGATTCTGGGAGTTCACATGCACACGCACACACACACACACACACACACACACACACACACTGGATATGATTCTTTGGGCTGTCTAATTTATTTTTACTTTAGGATTTGCCTGCTGGACTAGGTTAAACCATCTGTCACCTTAACGATGAGGACTGGGGGGCTGAAGTCTCAAGAGTGAGGGGCTAACCAGACTGTGATCTTTCACTCAGATCACATCCCCATAAAAACACATGGCTTCTCTTCCACCCTCAGATTCACAAATCACAGAGCATGAAGGTCATTCAATTCAATCCCTTCATCTTCCAGCTGACAAAACTTTAGCCCAGAGAAGGGAAGCATCTTGCCCACAGTTATAATGTGATTGGTGACAAGGCCATAAGAAGACCCTGGGTCTCCTGCCTTCAAACCCATCCCTTTACTGCTATGCCCCCACCGTCTCCCCACCCCATATGCATATGCTCCCTGGCATCCTTAGAGCAAAAGGAGTGCTCGTGGCAGCTTAATTAGCCATAAATACTCTGTTAATAAACTCACTCTGTTATGGGTTGTTTCAGTTAGAAGGAATTATTATTGCCACAACATAAATTTTCTGAAAAAGATATGGTCAGGTCACACAATGCAGCCTATTATGAGAACCAGAGTAATAAAACAGCCAGATAATTTATGTGTCTCTCTGGGTTCCTTGTGCTTATCTCAAAGAAATGAGCCAAGATGTTGAGACAAATGGAGAAGTAAATATGTGTGGCTGGAAATAGTATGTGCAATTTTTTTCAGTACCATTTTTGCAAAGGCACTTTTAAGATGAAGGCCTGACACCGCTAATGATGAGCACCACTTCACTGAGAAGTGGCTGACCATTCTCTATCCTCACTGAGGACAAAGGAAATGGGATTAACCACAACAGAAATCTTTTTTTTTTTTTTTTTTTTGCCTCATAATGAGGCAGGGTCACAAGAGTTTAGGGTCCAAAGGCATTTTGGGTTCATGTGAGTTGTGTGGCCCTCCTTCTGTGCTTGGTTGACAAGCACACTCCTCACTGTGGTACAGAGGGCTGGGGAAGGCTGTGTGATCCCTCCTCCCAAGGGCATTTACCCTGACCAACTAGGGGATCCAGGGAACAAAAAGGCAGTCATCAGCCTCAACTTGGCCACTGTCCTGAGCCCAACTTCTTACCCAGTTGCTGCTGCTCACAGACATCTTCCTAGACCATGAGTTATTTTCAGGTTCAGGATTCCCCACATGCCTTTGTGATAGAGCAGAGGGCAAATGAAAGCCAGTCTCCTGAGGTGGCCCAATGCCCCCTTGCCAGACAGGAATGGGGGAAAGAAGTGGGTCTCTCACCAGTTACCTCAGGACCCAAATCACTGTGACTTGTGAAAGAAAAAAAAGAAAAAAGATTCTCTTCCTAAACAGAATTCCTCCAAAGTGCTGTATTTACCACAATTCAACAAGAACCTTCTCAATAAACTGAGTCTTCTTGACAAATCGAACTTCTGATCATCCACAGAGTTGAGGGTAGGAGCACAGTTCCAGAGATACCCCACCCACCTTCCCCCACCTGGTGACATCCCCCATACCCCCCCCACACACACCTCCAAGGCACTGGGACTGGCTGGGCACAGATTGGTGAGACTGTGGCTGCTCCTGCTATGAGGTGACACTCATGTTTATCTTACTTTTAATGTACATCTTAGGTTTGTGATGGTATATAGCAGGAAAAATAGAAAGATAATTTGCTTTCCCTAAGAATGGCTAAGTTCGTGTTCTCTCCCACTACAATGAGAGACAATTACTCACCCTCACTCCCCCTTAAATGGGACGTGGGAAGAGGTGTCAGTGTGACTTCACCCTCTGAACCCACACCTCTGTTGGGTAGCACTTTGGTTGACCCATATTCTTGTTAGCATATGATTGCAAGCCTAGACTTCTCACAAAATACTCATTTTCAAAGATGTAGAACAATCAACACAATGACCACTAACACTATATTACACAGACTTAACCTTTCATACACTGTAGGATCCTCTGGTGCCCCAGGATCAGCTAGAGGCTTCCAGCTTTTATTAGTCCACAGTTTGCTTAGAAACTCCATGTACAGAAGAAAATAGGATGTTTCCCTCTGGTGGGATCCCAGGAAGAAACACTATTTAGCAAGAAAGGGTGAAGACCTTGCCTTATGTTAAGCAAAATCCATGCAAACTCTGAGCCACTGAACCAAAGAGAATGTTTTACCAGTGCTGATTTAGGTTCGGTATCAGAGTTTGAAGAGAATAGTCCAAGAAAAGCTGATATAATCAGCTTGCGTCTTACAAGTGACAGCTTTATGTCTTTCCATAAGATGGGAGATGCATCTTCTTAAACCACACATTCACCCTACGGTGCTAAGAACACATGGCTAGACAGACTCCCTGGTTCTTGGTGCCTCCCACCCTCCCCCTTGTGTAGGGTTCGAGATACTCCCTGCTGAGAGGTGCTAGTTCTCTGCAAACCACCTGCATGCCAAGAGGCACAGCACACCTGAATGGCAGGATCTCTGCAAAGCTGCTGAGGCCACGAGGCTCTCCTGAGCACACTGAATTCCCCCAGACAGATCCAGAACAGAAGTCCTTTCAGAAGCCCCAGGCCTCACAGGATGTGGGGAGGCCTCCGCGATGGCAGGTGAGCCAGGAGCAGTCTGGGCCCTGCCCAGACTTCTATCATCATAGCCTCCCTCACTTGCTCCCCAGTGAATCCTTTCATGGTCCCCACTGATGGGTTGGGCCCTCCAGAGTGGGCGCCAGAAACTCTCTTTGGTGTTCATTTCCAGGAGTCCCCCTGGCTCTGTCCCTCCATCTGCCTGTCACATGTGATACTGTTATACACTCAGTGCATATTCCTACTTCTGTATTTCTGCCCAGTTTTCCTTAGATGATAAACTCCTAATCATCCTTCTGGGCCTGGATGGCCTTCCCTCACTGCCCATCATCCCCTGTCCTTATTCTGCCTTGAACTGCTCTTTCAGCTATGTTCCTTTGGCGCTTTACACCACGCCTCCGGCACATTGCAGTTCCCTGGGAACGGTCTCTCCACTGAACTGTGGACATGGACTGCATCTCTGCTGCCCTGCCCCTAGGAAAGCCCCTGGCACATTCTAGGAGCTCAGTTAACAAAATGGAGTGTGTACTTCAATTAGCATTGCTAGATTCCCCTAAGCATTATCAGAGGAATACAAACATGCGAGGTTTGGCTAAATGTTCACATGGAGGAAGATGGCCTTGCCGAATATTGTTGGAGCACATCAGAGAGCACATACAGTAAGGCACAGATCAATGGCCTGAGGCCAAGAGGGGCCAGCAGCAGGGTAGCGAGCCACTAAGTGTCAATCCACTCTTGATGTCTTCTGGAAGCCTAACAGTAGGAAGTGTCCTGCAATGGTGGGGCAGGCTGATCCATTGCAGGGCAATCCTACCCAGACACTTGGAAGCTGGACAGTGCAGTTCACCTCACAGGGATGCCCAGAGACATGGGTCCTCGGCAGCATGCCCCACTCAGGCCCACACACGTTTGCATAAAATAAAATACAATGGACAAGCCCCAAGTCTGCTCTGACAGCGATTTTTGTACGCTACAATGCAAAATGCCAGCTGTAGTTTAAATGGTGTCCCCAAGTGCCTTGTTAATTCTGAGCTCTTAATGCTTCTACTTATGCAGCATCTTTAACTGAAGGTGTGCAGAGCCCTTTGTAAGCAGAATATTATCGCACTTCTTTCCTGCCTTCCCATGCAAGATCCCTGAAGGAAGGAAAGCTGCTGTCCAGGTGCCCCACCCTGCAGGGGGGACGGGAGGCCCAGATGAAGAGAGGTACCACAACCTTCCAAATGTCCCTAGCTTGGTAGAGAACTAGGCTTGGTCACCTCGGAGAGCAGGTTAGAGGAAGGAACCATTAACAGAGAGAGAAAGTAGAAGAGACGTTCACCTCAAAATTGACAAAACTTCGAATGCAAAACAAACTCACTAGCCAAAGAGACCTGGGTGCAGGGGGAAGCTTCTTCCAGAAGTATAGCATTCTGGATATCTGAGAGTGAGGACTATGTATTTTATGTATGGATGTACTGGCAATGGGCACTAAAAGTCACTGTGGCCTGTTGAAAGCTGCTTTGGGATATCACCACAGATGGAAATAAAAAGAGAAAGTCAGACTGTGCTAATGATGCCTTCTTATTACTCACAGGCCAGAACTGCAGGTCGTGATAAATGTCTTTGATTCCCCCCACCCTCCCGCCCACCTCTGCAAATGACTTCACTTTGAAACCTTAGCTCTGGCAACAATTACACACACACACACACACACACACAGAGTATGCACTTCCATGTGACCCTATTCAACAACAGAATTATCTTCTACCATCCTTACTAAATCCATCTGTGTTTCTCAACTCGTTTCTGGAAGACATCCGAACGACATTTACGGCCCTCCCGGCTGGTGAGAGAGCACGTTAAACCATCTCTTGACTGCCAGCTCTGGGACAAGTTCCATTGCTGTCTCTTTGTTCCTTCACTCACACACATACCAACATGTAGCTCCCATGCCCCCCTCTCTGCAGCCTCAACATCCACCTGAAAATACCCTTCTCTCCAGGACGAATAAAAGCTTCTCTCAATCCCCCATCGCTCTAGTTACTACCATCCTTTCCTCCTCTTGTTCAGAGGCAAATTCCTGCACTGCATCGTCAAATGGACTGGCCATTTCCTCATCTCCTGTTCCTCAACCCACATCACCTCTGCCCCCACCCCCCCTGAAGCTTCTCTAATCACAAGCTATCAGGGACCTTTGGGTCCAAAGCCAATGGTCCCTTTCCAGTTTTTCTCTTATGTGACATATAGGCCATTACATCCTTAATAGAACCTATGACACCACACTCACCTCTTTCACTGCCTCTGACCACCATGAGTGCCTCTATCTGCTCAGCCTCTTCTAACAAACCTTTGGATATTACTCATGGTTTCCAAGAATCTAGTACATGGCTGCCATCACAGTGTATGCTGGTGACCTGCCCATCTGCCCTCCAATCCAGCTCCCTCCAGGCACCAGACCCATGAGAAACTAGCCGCCTACTTGTCATTTCACTGACCATTTCTCAAGTTTGTTAAACTCTGCATTTTCAAAATGTCATTTGTCTATACTTTGCTCCAAATTTCTTTTCCTCAAAGATTTCGTCTCCGGAAATGCCACCAAGTACCCTCTCAGTAACTCAAGCCAATTTCCTGAGAGTCATAGTTAATTCCTTAGCCCTGGATCCGATCTGTACCAGTTATCAATTCAATGCCTCTCAGCTCCAAATCCATCCTTTATTTCCTGCTCAGCAAAGACAGAGCCATAAGCATTTCTTGGTTGCAACTGCTACACACATGTTCAGCTTTGTCAGTAGAGAACACTGGAGGGACACTGCAGGGAAACCAGGCTTCTCTTTCTGGTGCCGGTATACTTCTGTTTGCTTATTCTTTCCTGCCAGGTAGGGGTAGGGGCATCTAGTGGTACTCTGCCCTCACCTAACCCTGCCCTGATGTCCAGAGTGCCACAGTCCTTTGGCATGCTCACAACCTTGGTCCAGCCCAGCAACACTTCACCTCCTTCCTGGCAGGGACATCTCACTCCTGGGCCTCACATGACCCTGGCTGGCAAGCAATTTCCTAACACTTTTTCCATACCCCTACCACCTGCCTCAACCCACCTGGTCCCCAAAGAGGTGCTTCTCACCTCTTGGTTGTGACTATAAGCCTCTAGCCAACCTGCCAAAACCATAGGGGGCTGCTGCCTGCTTGCTTAGCAACTAGACACCTGTAACCCAGACAACCCCAAGCTTCTCTCCACACAGTGGGCTGTAAACACATCCTCTCCAATGAAGTCTGAACCCCAGCCTTGGGGAGGGTCCCCACTTCCAAGTTTCTACCTTCTTGGGTACTTTCTCTCATCCTCAGGGTATTTAGTTATATTTTAATCCTGTAGAGCTGCTCTCCTGTTATACTTAAGAAATCCTTACATCAAACTTTCCTAGTCCAAATTATCATGTGACTTCTATCTCTTGATTAGACCCTAACTGATACACTATCAAACCAAATTGCATTTACTCTATCATTCAAATTTCTATCGAATCTATATGCTCTTCAGTTTTTCTGCTTCTTCCCTTATTAAAACCACCATCATTTCCTGCTTGAATTCTGCAGTCATCTCTGTAATTGATTTCTCCTAACTAATCAAACTGACTCCTCCCCAATCTATTTTCATCCTCTTCAATTTACATATATTTACTATCTACCTACCTTCTAGAATTTCCCATTGCTCCAAAAGAGAGCCTCAAATCGTCCTGACAAAACTCTTCAGTTAAAACAAAAATCTGAACTTCCCCTGGCCACATTCCAACCTCAACTCAATATCTGCCCACATCGTGAAAATTGGTGATTTGTGCTTTCTCTCCTGCTTAATCAATCTTCTGGCTAGAATTGTACCATTCTAGAAAATGGTACATTTCTAGAAAAAAAAAAAAAGCTTTTGGGTTGTTTTGTTTTAATCCTGTATGATTTTTAAAAAATATATATCCCATTTCATTTACTTCCTCTTAATTATTTTTTATACCTTGGGATTATTCCATTTCTTTTTAGGATTTTTATCCATATATTTGAGAGAGAGAGAAAGGAAGGTGCCCCAGACTACTCAATTTCTATGTTAGCTTTAAATGACTATACAGCACATTTAAAGTATCATTATCCCCCTAAGTATTGCTTTAGCTATATTCCATGGCTTTTGATATGAAATACTTACATTGTTACAAAGTTCCAAATTTGGGGGAATATTCACAATAACATCTTTTGACCCATGAAATACTTAGAGGTGTGATTTTTAGTTTATCAGATTTTGCTGTTGTTCTTTGCTTAGGCATTTTTGCCTTTTAACTACTGACATCTAATTTTAATCTATTGTGGTTAAAAAACATGGCCTATTTGATAATGATTCATTGATACATGCTGAGATTTCAATCTTTATACATTTCTGAAGTGGCTACAAATAATGACTATTTCTCTTTGTGTTTCATGCAGTTATTTCTATGTATCTGTTATATTAAGCTTATTCAATTAATTTAAATCATAAATTATGGCAGAGGTATATGAAAACCTCCCACAATTATTATGTTTATAAATATTTATGCAAAATTTTAATAAGTCCTATTTTATCTCTTTGCTGCTGTTTTTCATATATACACATTTTTCATTGCTTTATCTTCCTGATGAATATTTTTTTAATCATTGAATAATTATGCTTTTTATTCCTATTAGTGCTTTCTGGCTTACCAGTATTTTTAATTTAACATTAGTATTGCTTTAGTTTTCCATTTTTACTTTTATTCTAGGTTTTAGATTTAAGTGAACCTCTAGTAAATAGAAAAAAAAAAGTGGGAAATATCAGAAAGGGAGACAGAACATGAGAAACTCCTAACTCTGGGAAAAGAACTAGGGGTGGTGGAAGGGGAGGTGGGCGGGTGGTGGGGGTGACTGGGTGATGGGCACTGAGGTGGGCACTTGACAGGATGAGCACTGGGTGATATTCTATATATTGGCAAACTGAACACCAATAAAAAATAAATTTATAAAAAAAAGAAAACAGCTGGATTTTTAAAATCTAATTTAAAAAAGTTACCTCTTAAAAAAAATACAAAAATAAAAAAAATAAAAAAGTTACCTCTTAACTAAAAGATTAATTTTATTTATTATAAACATTGACTCATGTTTACATTCTATTTTTTCAACTTTAAATACCATATATTTTCCTTCATTTTTCCTTTCCTACTTGCCATTATATTTATCCAGACATAGTTCACCCTCCTCCTTTCTTCTCTAATAACACAGAATTATATATTCTACTTCTATTATTTTTATCAGCTACCACTATGTTTTAGTGTGCATACTAGACTTTACAAAATATAAAGTTAAATTTTTTAACTTCCTCTGGGATGACACCAAGAAGTTTAGAGTGTTCTTGTCCCAATACATCTCCTCCTCCCACCTGCCAACTTATTTTATGGTCTAGAGTTTGGTGCTACCTTTATTTTAATCCCCAATATTAGCCATTTTAAAAATGCCAGCAGTTGTACTGTTTTTTTCATGATAGTTTATTGAGGGACCTTCCTTCTGATTTTAAAACTTCCTTCTTGCTGAAGAATATTCTTCAGGTATTTCATTAGGTTTTGCAAAATCCATTGAATCTTCTGCATTGGCCATCATGTCCTCTGTGAATAAAGAGAGTTTTGGTATTAGAATAAAGTTGCCCTAATAGAATGGATTGAGAGGTATCTGTCCCACTTCAATTTTCTGGAATAATGTCTGCAGAATTGGTATTATTTCTTCCTTAAATGTTTGGAAGAATCACTAATGAAGAGGGGCTGGAGTTTTCTTTGTGGCAAGGTTTCAAAAACAGATTTTTTTTTTAATGTACATTCAGGTTATTGCCACTTGAGTGAGCTTAGTAGTTTTTATTTTTCAAGGAATTTCTTCATTTCATATAACTCCTTGGTTTCTTGGTGTAAAGTTCACAATATTCCTGTTATATTTTCAATATCTGTGGAATCTATACTGATGTCACCTCTCTCATTCCTAATATTGGTAATTTGTGTCCTTTTTCCTAAGTCTGAAATAAGGTTTATCAATTTTGTTAATCTTCTCAAAAAAATAGCTTTTCATTTCATTAATTTTCTCTATTTTACTTTTGTTTTATATTTTATTGATTTCTGCTTTGATCTGTATTGTTTTCTTTTGTTGACTTGATTTGGGTTTAATTTGTTTTTCTTTCTCTAATTTCTTAAAAGTGATGTCATTGATTTGAGACCTTTTCTATCATAGATTCACAACGCTATAAATTTCCTCCTAGGTACTGCACTTAGTGGAGTCCTACAAATTTTGATACATACTATTTTCTTTTTATTCAGTTAAAAGTACTTTATACCTTCACTGCAGATTTCTTTCTTTTTGACCATGGTTTATTTAGAAGTGTTTTTAGTCAGTTCCCAAATATTTGAGGACTTTCCAGAGATTTTTCAATTGATTTCTAATTTAATATATTGTGGTTAAGGAACATACCTTGTATAACTTGAATGATCTTAAGTTTATGGACACTTAATTTATGTCCAAAATATGGTCTAACTTGGTACATATCTTGAGTGCTCTTGAAGAGAATATATATTCCACTGTTGTAGGAAGGAATGTTCATTATATGTGGACAGTGTTGTTCAAATCTTCTATATCTTTATGGATTTTCTATCTACATAGTCTATCAGTTAACTAAAAAAGAGGCATTGAAATTTCTGACTATAACTGTTGCTTTGTCTGTTTCTCTTTGAAGTTCTCCCAGCTTTTGCTTCATGTGTACTGAAGCTCTCATATTATATAGATTTAAACTTAAGATTATTATGTCCTGGGCAGCTGGGGTGGCTCAGCAGTTTAATGCCACCTTCAGCCCAGGATGTGATTCTGGAGACCCGGGATCAAGTCCCACGTCAGGCTCCCTGCATGGGGCCTGCTGCCCTGCCTGTGTCTGTGTCCCTCTCTCTGTGTGTCTCTCATGAATAAATAAATAAAATCTTTTTTAAAAAGAAAGATTATTATGTCCTCTTGATAAGTTGATCCCTTTTTTATTTTGAAATGACTTTCTTATCTCTGGCAATATTTGTTGCTCTGAAATCTATTTTGTCTTGTTAAAATAGTCACTCCAACTTTATTAAATTAGTGTTAGGATAGTATTTTTTACATTTTTACAATTTTCATTTATTTATATTTTTATATTTAAAGTTGGTTTCATTTAAGCAGCATACAGTCTTTTTTTTATAGCCCAATGTCTTTTTTTTAGATATTAACCCATTAATATTTAATGTGGTCATTGATTTGGTTAGTTTAAAACTATCATGTTGCCATTTTGTTCTATTTTTCCCTTCTGATCTTTGTTACACTTTTTTTTCTGCCTTTGGATTAATTGAACATTTTTATGATTTCATTTTATCTTCCTTATTAGCCTACCGCCACTCTTTTTCTTTTGCTACTTTGTTTCTTTATGGTTTTTAACATATATCAACAAGGGTCTTATAAATTTATAAGAATATTAACAGTGCACTTCCATTCTTGCCATTCCATTTTTTGTATATTCTACTATCATTCAGTTTACTTTTTTAAATGTCTGCATTGAAATGTAATTCATATACCATATAATTCAATCATTTAAACTGCACAATTATGGGTTTTTGTATATTCACAGATAAGTGCAACCACAACAATGAATTTTAGAATGTTTTCATCACCCCAAAAGAAAAAGAAAAGAAACCCCTACACCCTTTAGCAATCACCTAGTTACTCCCTTCCCTCACCTTCAACCCTAAGTAACCAACCTAAAGTAAACCTAAACTACCTCTTGTATCTGTAGATTTTCCTGTACTAGACATCTCATATGATCAGAACCATATAATTTATGGTCTTTTGTGACTATCTTCCTTCATTTGGCATAATGTTTTCAAGGCTCATTCATGTTGTGGTATGCAACAGTACTTCATTCATTTTATAGTCAAACAATATTCTACTGCATAAACATACTTCATTTTGTTCATCAGTTAAGAAGTTGATAGATATTTGAGTTGTTTTCAATTTTGGGCTATTATGATTGTGCTGCTATAAATATTTGTGTGCAAGTTTTTGTGTGGAAATGTTTTTTTTTTTTTTTGTCTTGACTTTATACCAAGGAGTGGAATTGGTGGGTCATTTGATAATTCTATTTTAATTATTTGAATCACTACCTGTTTTCCAAAGTTGCCATGTCACTTTAGATTCCTGCTACCCTATGTCTTATTTCCAAAGAATTGTCAGTAAAGGATCATCAATCTTCCCCATTGATATGTTCTCCCTGATATGGCATTTTCTGTCTAACCAAGGCAAGGATCCCAGATAACATCTTATTCAGATGCAGTTTCTGTCGACCAACATAGTTGTCATAATTTGTACTTCAACTTAAACAAGTGTTTGTTTTTCTTTTTCTGTTTTTCCCCCTGATGAGGAGGTATAGTAGAGGGAGAGTGGGAGGAATCAAGTACTTATAGAAGCCTAATCAAATATAAGGCATCAAGTACTTATAGAAGCCTAATGTATAAAAACATAAGTGTAAAAGTAAAGACACAGCCGGAGCGATTAGGCAAGAAAATAAATAAAAGACATCCAAATTGGAAAGGAAGAAGTAAAATTATCTCGGTTCACAGATGATATGATCTCATATGTAGAAAAACCACAAAGACTTCATGAAAAGACAGAACTAATAAATGAATTAAGCAATGTAACATAATACAAATTCAACAGACAAAAATCAGCTACGATTCCATACACTAACAACGAACAATCTGAAAAGGAAATTAAGAAAACAATTTTGTTTAAAAGAGTACCAAAAAAAAAAACAAACCCTTGGGAATTAACATGACCAAGGATATAAAAAACTTGTACAACGAAAGCTATAAAGCATTTCTGAGAGAAATTAAAGAAGACAAATAAATGCAGACATCTCATGCTCACGTTTTGGAAGACTTAATCTTGCTAACATGTCAATATCAAAAGCAATCTCCAGATTCAACACAATCCCTGTCAAAATTTCATTGATATTTTTTGTAGAAATAGAAAAATTCATCCTAAAATTCATATGGAATCTCCAGGGATCCTGAATAGCCAAAATAATCCTGAAAAAAGAAGAAAAACCTGGAAGACTCATACTTCCTGATGAAAACTTACTACAAAGCTAATCAAAAGTAATCAAGGCAATGTGGTAAAGACAAAAATATGTACCAGTAGAATAGACAAGAAAGTCTAGAAATAAACCCTCACATTACAGTCCAATTATTTTTAACAAGAGTGCCAAGATGATTCAGTGGAGAAAGAGTCTTTTCTACAAACAGCAGTGGGAAAACTGGATATCCACCTGCAAAATTTTAAAAAATGAAGATGGACATTACATAATATTATATACAAAAATTGACTCAAAATGATCTATAGTCTACATGTAAGACTTAAAAGTTAGCTATACAACTCTTAGAAGAAAATATAGCACAAAGCTTGATAACCATTGTCTTTGGCAATGAGTTCTTGAATATGACACTAAAGGCACTAGCAACAACAAAAAAAGATAGAAAAATTGGGCTTTATAAAAAATTTAAATTTTTTATGCATCAAAAAATACTATCACAAATGAGTAAAAAAGCATCTCACTGAATGAGAGGAAATATTCACAAATCATATATCTGATAAAGGGTTAATATCCAGAATAGATGACTCTTACAACTCAGCAATAATAAAACAACCTGATTGAAAAAAATGAAGAAAGGACTTGAATAGATATTTCCCCCCCAAAAAAGATGTGCAACAAATGGCCAGAAAGAACATGAAAAGATGCTCAACATCACCAATCATCAGGGAAATGCAAATCAAAACCATATTAAGATACCATTTCAGGCAGCTCCAGTGGCCCAGCAGTTTAGTGCCGCCTTCGGCCCGGGGGGCGCGATCCTGGAGACCGGATCAAGTCCTGTGTCGGGCTCCTTGCATGGAGCCTGCTTCTCCATCTCCTTGTCTCTGCTTCTCTCTCTCTCTCTCTCTCTCTCTCTCTCTCTGCCTCTCATGAATAAAGAAATAAAATCTTTAAAAAAAAATACCATTTCACACCATTAGGCTGACAGCTATCCAAAAAAAAAAAAAAAAGGAGAGAGAGAGAGAAAAGTGTTGATAAGGAGATAAGGATATACAGAAATTGAAACACTTGTGTGCTATTACTGGGAATATAAAAGTGTATATATAGCCCCTAATGAAAATAGTATGATGGCTCCTCAAAAAATTAAAAATACAATTACTAAATGATCCAGCAATTCTACTTCTCAGTGTATACCCAAAAGAACTAAAAGCAAGATCTTCAAGAAATCTTGATACACTCATGTTCATAGGGCTATTGTTTTCAATAGCTAAAATGTGGAAGCAAACCAAATGTCCATTGATGGGTAAACGGACAAACAAAATGTGGGATATGGAATATTATTCAGCCCTCAAAAGGAAGGAAATTCTGACAACTGCTACAACATGGATGATCCTGGAAAACATTATGCCAAGTGAAATAAGCCAATTACAAGAAGACAAATACTGTATGATTCCACTTACATGAGTACAGTGTAAGCCTTGACAGTTGGCTTTTCTCTTTTGTAATAAAAGTATCTGACTTAAGTTTTGCATGCCTAAGCATCTACTCCAAAAATGGCTATCTCAAATAAATACACTGCCAGCCACATGACCAGATAAAGAGCCAGCCTCCACCCTAGACTCCTTCATTTTAGAGAGCTGGTTGCTTCTGAGATAACTGACCATTTGGGCCACTGTTTTTTCTCTACCCACACTTTAAATTCCCACTCTTATTTCTTAAGTTCATCAATAAAGAATGAGTCTGAAAAACCCTAGGCCTTCACTATCAACCCCAATAAAAGCAGAACCCCTGTCACACACTGGCATGCTCTCTCTCTCTCACTCTCTCTGTACCTGGGACCTCACTGTGGACCAGGTGTGCCGTATGCTTTCCAGGACTTGTGAGTAATAAACATTTTTCCTTCAGAGTTTTCTGACCATTATTGCTGAAGGACATCTTGCAATTATAATAAGAACTACAAGGGCTGGTCCAGCCACAACATTGGTTCTTGATAAGCTGAGGCCAGCACAAAACCATGAGGAAGATAGAGTAGTCACGTTCATAGGAAGAAAATAGAAGAATGGTTGCTAGGCCTAGCAGGAGGGAGAAGTGAGAGATTATTAGTTAAAATGTTCAGAGTTTTAGTTCTGAAAGATGAAAAAATTCTAGAGATGGATAGTGCTGATGGTTGTACAATAGTGTGAATGTGCTTAATGTCATGAACTGTGCACTTAAAAATAGTTAAGATAGTAAATTTCATGTTATGTATATTTTACCACAATTAAACTGAGAAAAAATTAAAAACATTCTTTAATCAGATATGTTTGTCTGGGTCAGTTAGGTCTCTTGGCCTCACTCTACATACTAGAGCTCAGGTCATGGGCCCAGGCTCCCTACTGGTCATTCGTGAGTATAAGTAGGGTTTGTTCTCCTTTCTTTTGTACACTGGAAATTTGCTAAGAAAGTAGATCTTAAGTGTTCTCACCACACACACACACACACACACACACACATACACACACATGGTAACTGTGAGGTTATATATGTGTTAAATTAACTTGCTTGTGGTAATCATTTTGAGATGATAGATGATAGATGATAGATAGATAGATAGATAGATTAGATAGATAGATAGATAGATAGATAGATAGATAGATGATAGATAGAGATATGTGATATATATACATATAAAATCATCACATCGAGGGGCTCCTGGATGGCTCAGTCAGTTAAGCATCTGACTCTTGGTTTTGGCTCAGGTCATGACCTCAGGGCCCTGAGATCAAGCCCCACATGGGGCTCCATGCTCAGTGCAGAGTCTACTTGTCCTTCTCCCTCTGCTCCCCTCCCTGCACTCTCTCTCATTCTCTCAAATAAATAAATCTCTTTTAAAAAATCATCAAATTGTCCACCTTTAAATAAAATCATCTTGTATAAACTAAATATATATAATTTTAACCAATCATACTTCAATAAAACTGGAAAATTTTTAATAAGTTTTATTAGATTGAATATTCTTTTTAAAAAAGCAACCCTGTCTGTCCCTCAGTGCTCTAGTGAGTACCTAGAGGGAAATGGCAACCATGCTGAGCAACTCTGAAGAACTGGAGGCCTAAACAGGCAGAATGAATGACTGAGACACGTCAGCTCTTCTCAGTTCCAGAGGAAGGAACTAATCACCCACTTCATCGTGGAGCATGAGTCGATTTGGCCCAGGAAATACCTAAAATTTCTAAGCATGTATTCATGTATTCAACAAATATTTATTGAGTGACTACTCTGTTAGGCAGTCTCCCAATCACTAAGTGCAGCGATCTTGCCTATTAATCTTTGCTTGTGATAGGTGTCACATCCCATGACATTCTGAGGAAAATAATGTATTAAGGGGACTTCTCCTTGTCCAGGACCACTGAATTGGGTTGGTCCTGTCTCTGGGGCATTAGACATTTGAGACAAGTATGTCCAGGCAGGAGGAGGCAAGGGTCCAAAGGGGGGCCTCTGGTATTTCAGAAGGGAGTGAAATAGAAGCTTGTATAAAGGATAGTATGGTATCCAGAAACTTCCTGGCTCTCCTTTGTCACGCACCCACAGGCCAGTGCTCCTTTGGACTCTGACCTGGTCTTCTCCTTCTCACCCCCAAACTCTCTCTAGACAGACTCTTCAGCATCCCTAGCATTGTATACACCTGTCTGTCTGCTGATTGCTCCCACCCTCAGGCCCAGTCTCTAAGCTGGAAGCTACCTGCAGTACATTTGGTCAATGTCTCACAAAGATACAGACTCAGCCTTTGCAGAGTGGGACTCATTCACCTTGCTCTCACTGTAAACCTGCTCCTCCTAGGGGATGTTATCTCAGGGATAGGGCCCTCCACACAGGTCCCCAAGCAGGCACCAGGTCACCATTCCCCACACCCCTTACCTAGTCTCAATTTCCAGGTCCTAGGCCTAAAAATGTGGAATCTGTCTACCACCCATCACTCCCCTGGATTCAGGCCACCTTATTCTGTAAATTGCAAATGCTAATTTTCAGAAACCCAGGGATCCACTTTTCTTGACTCCCTTCATTCCCCACCCCCTTCCCAATGTGGGATCTGCCCTTTACTCTGCAGTTAGAGTGGGGATGGGATTGAGTCACTTTAGCCCTTTGGATAGCTTCTACCTCCAGATTTGGCCCCAAGGATGGAACGCAGCTTCAGCTACTCTCTCCAGGATTCAGACTCTGTCTTGTCTCCTCATATTCCCCAAGCAATCCCCATTCTCCAGGCTGGTAGGACCCCCTCAGAAGCACCTCGTCCAGCCTTCAATCAGCTCTGCTTGCTCTGCCAGGAGTGCTCAGTGGTGGCCATGCTCACATGTCTATTTCCACTTATCCTTGAGACACACTTCAACCCTCACCCCTGAGCACCCACATGGCCTAGGTACCACTTCTGTCCCCTATGTGTAACCTGCACTCCCTCCTCTAAAACTCATAGCCTACATTGGCTCTATCTGGATCACAGTCATCTTCCCAGTGGGCTCCACAAACCTCTGATAACCATAACCTCCAGCAAAGTCACACAGTTTAAAAGCATCAGCATCACATAGAAGACTTTTATTCCTAAAAATAATCAGGAGATTATAAAAGCTACAGAATGTTTGGAAATGAAGACGAACGAAGGCCCAGGCCATGCCACATGCTGGCATAAACATGTGGAAGCTAAATGAAAACTCGGGCCTGATGACTCGAGGCTAGACCGTGAACTCTCAGAAGAGACAGGTGGGTTCTTAGCATCCTGCTTATTAATTCAATGGGAATCAACTGGCAAGACATAATTCCAAGTTGATCTGTTCTTGCTTACCCCCAATACTCACAGAAGAGCAAATGACCATGGGAAGTCAGCAGACAGGGGTCTCTCAGGAAGCTGTGACTGCACATCAGTTGTCACCTGCCCAGCTCTTTTCAAAGATCACACAAGAGGCACCCACCATCAGAGATTCTGATAGGTCTAGGGTGAGGATGGTGTAAGATAAGCTACATAATTTGCAGGTCCAGTGCAAAATTCAAATCCTAGGCTCCTTGTTCAAAAATTATTAAGAATCTCAAGATGATGACAGCAGAACATTAAGCCAAGTGTGGGGCCCTTTTGAGTACAGGCCCACAACATGCATTCTAGAGATGATGGGCCACAGTGACACAGCTGATCTCCCCTGATACCTACAAACCTTAGCTCTGTGTCATGAAACACCTCCCTGTGCAGGGCCTGGAGCCGAGCAGCTGAGACTTCATGGCACTGCAGGGCATTCAGAAAGAAGGTCCCCTTCCTCTTCCTACTACATACACTGCCGTCTTGTTTTATTCTTTTTTGTTTTTAAGCTATTTGTTTAGGGAGCTCTAGAGATTTCTGACATGGTCTTTTAGAATTACTTTTCTCATTACATGCTTTCTGCAAATAAATAAATAGAGTCCTGACCAGTCAAAACCTATTGTGTATTACAGTGATTTTATTAACTCAAGTGCTATTTTATAATTAGTTGATACTCCATTTTCTGAGTATTACTATTAGAGTATTAATAATAAAAGGAAGGAAAGTCTTGTTTTATAAATTAGAAAAAAAAAGAATTACCACTCCCTCTAAAAAGACCAAGTCCACCAGTTGTCCATGGGATTCAAAGGCCAGAAAAAGTATGCTAACTTGTCTCATGAGGGGAAATTGTACATTTTTATAGTGATCTAGTCTCTGAGGAAAGATGAGAGAGAAATGTAGACCTAATGTTAATTCCTCTGGTCAAAAAGCTGATAGTCTAATAAGCACAGTGCTGTAAGCCCACAAAGAGATATGAAGTAAATTGGCCACTACTCCACCAACAGACTGAGAGGATGACACCAGCCTGAATGAGTCACATGCACTGCTCAACTTCAGAATCCAGCCATCCTCAAGTTCAAGGAAACATTTTGGTCAGGGAAAGTGAGGTTGACATGATGACAAGTCTTATCCAAAGCCCATTTGTGGGGATAGAGTCTGGAACACGGGCTCAAGCCCAGCATTGGCCTGCACAGCTTCCGTTCAATCTGCTTCCTGTCCAGATGTCTCCTAGGCTGAGACTCTGAAACAGGCCTGCTTCACATTCACTCATGACCCCACCCCCAAAACATTTATGGAACTGTAATCTGTGCCAGACACTCTTGAAGCACTTGGTTGTTTTATTCAAATGGTGCAGTAACCTTGTGAGCTAGATAACATCATTACTCCCACCCCACAGACGAAGATGTGGGATTTGGAGCAGTAAAGGGATTTTTCAAGGGTGTTATAGCCACAGGACTGAGCTGGAATATAAGAATGGATGGCACCAGATTCAGGAAGAAGACAGATTGCAAAGTGGGGTTCCAATAGAGTTCCTGGAACAGGAGAAAATGAACATAGGGATGCAATGATATGAAGGGAGTGGGCTCACTAGAGCCAGGCTCAGGACTGATGCTGTACTGTGCTACCTCACTTAATCCTCACAATGGCTCTGTTGGTAAGTACCAGTTTCCCCATTGGAAACTGAGGTGTAAGCATTAAATAAGAAAGATTAAGTAACATTCTGGCATAGCCACACCCTTGAGCCAAGGTCTGGTTGTGAGACTCAACTGGCTGACCAGATGGAGATAAAGGAAGACAAGTGGTAAAATGTGGAAGGACTCAGCTGCTCACCTGAGCTGCTCCCAGTCCAGCAGAAGGGTGGTCTCAGGGAGGAATGCAAGCCCTGCCAGGGAAGCCCTGAGGCCAGGGCCTGAACATGTCAAAGGTCAGGAAAGCTCACCTAGAAAGACCGAACCCTAGCCCAGGACAGGATGGCAACGGGCAGGGGGAGATACAGAGAGTCACCCTGTAGAATAGTGTCAGGGGACTGGGCACACGCCAGCTTTGGTGGAAGGAACTAGAGGGAGACAGAACTCAGACTGGAAACACTGAAGACAGATCCAGACCCGTCTTCAATGGGTGGAGAATTTTCATCTGGGGGCACCACCCCACATCTCCTCTTGGCCAGACAGGAAAGGGAAGGTGTCAGTGAAGGCACTCTGACACCTGCCTTTCTTCTCTAAATCTGGCACATGAACCCCTCCAGCTTTGGTGGTTTTAGTGACTTGGCTGTGGGCAATCTTCCTCCTCGGAGTGCCCAGTGCTTTTACAATGGGCATGTTGACCTCTTTCCATTTAAGACTTTTGGAAATTATACTCAAAAACTACATGCAAGCAGCACATTTTATCCCTCATCTCTTAAAAATCAGATTATTTTCATGCTTCCTCTGTTCCAAAATCCTTCTGTGGTCTCCAGGGGTCTCTAGGTGAGGGGAACAGAACACACCTCCAGGTGAGTTCTGTGCCGGTGTGTGGCAGCTGAGCCCCCACTCCCTCACTCTAGAGGGGTAGGAAGAGGAGAGAGTGCTGATGCCACACACAGCATCTGCTCAGGGTTACCCTCAGGTTAGTTCTCTGGGTCAGAGTTCAAGTACACACCCTTTATTTTCTGGAAGGGTTTGGCTGCCCTGAAAATGACATGCCCTCCTCAAAAAAAATTGTTACTTATGGAATCCACACCAAACTTTGTGCTGGTCACTAATGTCCATCAACATCTATTTGAGAAGGCCAGCTTTTTGCTCCCTTTGGAGAAGCAGCAAAGCAAGATGATGCCAGGAGTTTGGTTTGGAATGGGAAGTATTCATGGCAGCTTCATTTGGAGAACAGATCAGTGATGTGCGTTCCATAGGTCCTGAGGTTGGTTTAGTTTAGCCAGAGCCCAATAATGTGCCCTGAATCTTCTTTTAATTGATAGAAAAGACTAAGAAAACTCTTCAGAACGGCTGAGATCAGTGTCCATTACCCATGCTCCCTCCCAGGTCTGGCTTAGGTGGGCCTGGAGCCTGGCATGGAGTAATGAATATTTCCTGAGGCAAGGGGCTGCCCGGGACCACAGAGAACACAGGTCTATATTCTATTTTCTCTTTCTAAAAATTGTGCTTCCAGTAATAAACCCTGTGAGACTATGAGGCCAAAACATTCCTTGTCTTCCTGATAGTCTTCCTGAGTGCCTGTAGAGACTGCCATCTCAGTGACCCAAAACAATGCATTTCCAAAAGCTGGTGATCAGCAGACCAGGCTGAGGTATGGTCACCAAACAAGTTAAAGCATGACTTCCCTACACCCTTAATCTGGAGCCCACATCCCTGGGGCTAGCAGCCTCTCCTGCCCAGTGCCTGTATTCCATCCTCTGTGCTGGACCCGTCTCACCCTCAGTCTTCTCCTCATGAAAACATTTTGTTCAAGGATTCACAGAGGGCCAAATGTAGACAAAGCCCCATGGAAGGGAGGTGAGCTGAGATACACATTGAGAAATAAAGAATCTTACATTTTCCTTTATAGAAATTTGGTATCTTTTTTAAATAACAAAACTAAATATACAAGAATAACCAAGAGAAATCAGGAAAATAAATAGTTAGGAGGAGTACTAGTTTGCCACAGCTGCCATAACAAAATATCACAGACTGGGTGGCTTAAACAACAGAAATTTATTTTCTCACAGTCTTGGAGGGCAAAAGTCCAAGATCAAGGTGTCAGTAGTTTGATTTCTTATGAGGCCTCTCTACTTGGTTTGCAGATGGCTGTCTTCTCCCCATGTCTTCACATGGTCATCCTATTGTGTGTGTCTGTGTCCTAATATCCTCTTTTTATGAGAACACCAACCATATTGGATTTGGGCCCACTCCAATAGCCCCATTTTAATTTAATTACCTCTTAAAATGGCCTATCTCCATACATTCTGAGGTACTAGGGATTAGGACCTGAACATATGAAATTGGTGGTGGCAGGGGACACAATTCAATCCATAGCAGCATACCCTTGTATGCTGTTGTGACCCCATAGTCCCTCTTCCCCTCCTGCTCTCTCCAGGCCTCTGTCCCACCCCTGAGTACCTCTGCCTGGGGTCTCAGAAGCTGTCAGCGGGAAGAAAGGATCCTATTCATCCATCCATGCAATCACACAGCACCCGTGTTCACTGCCTAATCCACCATGTTTGTTCCTTTCTGGTTGTCTCTGGTGTAAGTCCTGGTGTGTGTTGGGGGTATCTCAGACAATAAAGAATTTCTATGATAACTTCTCCCAAGTATAGTCCCATTTCAGTCACGAAGCATCCAGTCACCAGGAATAGTCACAACTAGGAACTTGTTAAAGTTGAAACTCGTCCTTAGCATGGCTCTATCCCAAGCCAAAGCCCCATGTGAGCACCTGCTCTATTACCCTACCTTGCCTGGTTTTTCCACCCCATCCCTCTCCCCACTTTGCTAGACAAGACTTTCACTCCTCTGGCTTTAAGCAGAAAAGGAAGGAAAGGTGAGGTATCTTAAAGGTAAGGTATCTGAAAGGTGAGGTACAACTGTTTTACTTGGTAGGCCCTGCCATCATCCAATGGTGTTTGTCCCTAGGGTCCCTCAGGGTGATTTGTGTACTCTCCAGAGAACCTTGACTCTAAAAATTCTCTCCTCTTCAGCCCCTTTGACTGGGCCTCAGTAACCCACCATACAAAGATCCTCTGTTGGAGAATCACTGCCCTGGGAGATGACCCACCCAGGGAAGTCTTGAAGGTGTCTCCAGGCTGAGTCTCCTCAGGTAGAGGGGAGCACTCATGCGTCCTTTATTTTGACAAAACCCAGAACATGAAGCCATCCCTGAGACAGACAGGCCTGGATACGGCCATAGCCCCACATGCCTTACAAGACTCAGATTGAAGACCTCTGATTAATCTCCTCAGGCTCCCCGCTTGGCCTGAGGAAAGGAGGAGCACAACAAGGAAGGAAAATACAACAGCTCACCAATGTGCTTCCCAAAACTAAATGGTCTCTTTTGGGCTCTTTAACTCCCTACTCCTGCCAGAATGAGCTGGCATTTCATTTGCCACAAGAGGCAAACAAATCCCGGTGTAACATCCTGTTCCATGTTTCAGGCCCTCCCTTTGCAGACACCACCCTTCCCCTCTTGAGGCACATCCCTCAACCTCAGGCCTCAGAACCTCCTTGTGCACACACACACTGAACACTCAGGCTCCACTGCCCGTCCAGCTCTCCCCAGAGCAGCTCCAGCTTTGGGTCCCCTAATCCAGACGAAGGACTTGGCTCCTTCTTACCCCCAGAGAAAACTGATGCTTGAGAACAGTGCTGAGTGGGGTGCCTTTGAGGAACCAGGATCCTAGAAAGAAGATGTCCAAAGAAGCACCAGGTCCTCAATGACACATCTATAATTCTATCATCCAACCAATAGTTTATGAAACCCTACTGTGTCCAAGCCTGGTTCTAGATGCTGTATGTGTGATAAAACATATAAAATCCCTTCCCTCCTAGAGCTTATCTTCAGTGGGGGACACAGACAAGAAGCACCATCTGAGATAAATCCAAGAATTACACAATTGGGCCTGAGGAGGGCTATGAAAGATGAACATGAAATGCTGGGAAGCTTTAAACAGGGAAGCAGGCAAAGTCACCAATCAGAACTGCCCTTTGCACAGATCAGAGGGAGGTGGGGACTCACATGGTCCCAGAGGGCATCTGGTAGGGAGGCTGTTGGCAGGCGAGCAACTGGAGCCGGGGTGGGTGGGTGTCCTCAAGAGAAAACATACAGAATGAGAGGAGAAAAGGAAAGGATGGAGGATGAAACTCCGAGAAATCCTGTGTTTAAGAAAAAGATTACAGGGATCCCTGGGTGGCTCAGTGGTTTGGCGCCTGCCTTTGGCCCAGGGTGCGATTCCGGAGTCCCGGGATCGAGTCCCGCATCGGGCTCCCGGCATGGAGCCTGCTTCTCCCTCTTCCTGTGTCTCTGCCTCTCTCTCTCTCTCTATGTCTAAAATAAATAAATAAATAAATAAATAAATAAATAAATAAATAAATCTGAAAAAAGACATTTATTTAAAAAGAAAAAGTTACAGGATGCCAGGAGGAAGGCCAGCTAAGGTCAGGAGGGAAAATGGGCAATCGTGCGGACGGGCGCTCTGAGGATAATAAGATGGGAGATGAAAATGAACTGTGCTTGGTTGTTGGGATGGTCACACAACTCTTATCACTCATTAATATTCACTGGACACCAAAAAGGGTGGATTTTATCATATTTAAATTTTTTAAACTAAATTGAACCCAAAAAGCGTACTAGATTTGCCACTGGGAGAGCACTGGGGAATCCCGAGACTTCAGAGGAGTGGCAGGTAAGGGGGAGATGTCATTTTGGTGATGAGGCAAGTTTAGGATGTGGTGGAAATCCAGGCTTCCAGACTCCCCAGCTAGGAGGCCCCCAGAGGCTTCTCATTACACTGAAATGCCCAGCAAGGCATCGGCATGCTCTCGCGCACCTTCATCTCTGTGACCACCCTCGACGATGCTCCTCTTGCATCATCCTTCTTGAAGGGGCCCAACACACTACACATGTTCTACATGGCTCCTCAGAGGCCTTCCCTGATCACTCCTAAGAAGCACCCTCCATCCTACTATCACATCCTGGTGCTTTATCTTCATCAGACGCTCTGTCAGTTTCTAAAATGATTTAATATTTCTGCTACCATGTTTATTATCTAGCTCCTTCACTAAAAGCTATGCTCTAAGAAACCAGGAACATGTGAGTCATGTGGCTCACCATATCCCAGGTGCCTAGAACAGTGCCAAAAACCTAGTAGGTGCCCAATAAAAAGTACCTGCCGCTATTTGGATTAATATAAAGTTGTAACTTCTGTTGAAAGTTGTGAAAGTTGAGCCACAGATTTCATTTGGCACTTCCCCATGGCCATGTTAAAACAGGAAAGTAATGTGATTGATACTATCCTTGAAGTAAAAACAACATAGAAACCTTTCAGGGCAAGGCAAGACGTCTGAGAACTTGTTTGGTCCAGATCATCATCGATGAGAAACACAGGAGAATATATCTATAACTTTATCTTTTCAGTAAATAAACAAGTCCCATCCAAGTATTTCTTCCTTAATCCTTTCAAGTAAGACAAAGTCCAAAGACCAAAGAATAGCTGTGAGGTTGGAATTATTTCTTTTTTTTAATTTTTAAAATATTTTATTTATTTATTCATGACAGATACAGAGAGAGGTAGAGACACAGGCAGAGGGAGAAGCAGGATTCCCTGTGGAGAAGCATCCACAGGGATGTGGGGAGCTTGATGCAGGACTCGATCCCAGAGCCCCAGGATCATGACCTGAGCCAAAGGCAGATGCTCAACCACTGAGCCACCCAGGTGCCCCTGGAATTATTTCTAATTCAGCCTCACACACACCAGGAAATTCTTGCTTTGACTTCATTTATGGTGTGGATCTTCCTCTCTGTTTCATTTTAGGGGCAGACATTTAATTAGTGCTTCAGAAGCACTGCACTTCATCTAACCCTCAATACCTCTTTAAAATATGTGCTATAATGACCATTTTACAGATAAGGAAAGTAAGGCTCACTGCCAGCAGTCCCTCAGAGTTGATAGGTGGTGTAGACAAGGCTTAAACTGAAGTCCATTTGACTCTCCAGAACAGGGATTGATAAACTATACTTGAGAGCCCAACCTACCTGGTTTGGTAAATAAAATTGAGGGAGGGGGGACAAAAGCTAAAAATGCTATGGCCCTTTACAAATAAATTTTCCAACCTCTCCTCTGGCCTCTGTGCTTTACCCCCACCCAGCAGTCTGCCACTTTCACAAATATGTCTGGGTATATCCATTCCTCTGAAGGAGGAAAAAAAAGCGTTGTATAAAAATGTAAGAGAATGTAAATTAGGAGCTCTCCATGCAAGATTGTTTTGCTCCTAAAATATCAAAGGAAATAGTTTTGTAGGTAAATTTTCTGGAGAGAAGTTTTTATCTGTTTTTTTTTTTAATTTTGGGTTTTTTTTCCTGTTTTGTTTTTAAAGATTTTATTTATTTATTCATGAGAGACACAAAGAGAGAGGCAGAGACATAGGCAGAGGGAGAAGCAGGCTCCCTGCGGGGACCCCAATGCGGGACTCCGTCCCAGGACCCCAGGATCATGACCAGAGCCGAAGGCAGATGCTCAACCACTGAGCAACCCGCGCATCCCTGTTTTTTCTTTTTTGGATTCCAGATGCTTCCAGCCCACTGAGGTGAGCAGCACACATAAGAAGGATACTAGCAAATACATCAGTAAGATCATGGCAGTGCAGTATATGCAACAAATCTCACAGGCAGCTCGAGTTTTGAACTCTGTGGCTTCAAAGCAGACAGAAATAAATGAGCCTGCTGATATTCATGAGGATAACACAAATCTGCAGCCTGTCATTTAAATGTCATTCTGTACTTAATCAGTCAGGTTAGTTCAAGTAGAGTAAGCATAACTAAATGAACAGGTTTTTAAGATGACTTCCCGGTTCATCTAATTTTCATTTTTTCTATGTATTTCTGGAAGATAAATCAGTCATAGTGCATGTGTTAAAGTCAAGTGATGAGTGCCTTCAAAGGGAATGACACTCCAGAATTCTACAAGGAGTTTCACTTAGGAGGAGAACCTTCATCTTTATTTTCAGAATGTTCTTGGTCACATTACTGATGAGTATGATGATGGTCAAGATGCATGCAGCTGGGTCTTCCACTATTTTGTGCTATAAATCAACGCCCTAAGGGGACAGGAAACAGAGGAACCCATCGGGGTGGCCTGTCTCAAGAACAGATGTTTCCCATGCAGTCACACTCAGCAAGGATGCGTATAGAAAGTGTGAGGCCATTGATTAGAATCTGGGTTAAGATTCTGGCTTCTGCAGAGCTCTGTGTAAGGGCTAGATGGAGCGCTACATCAGACTAGAAAGTGGTTTGGGGTTGGGGACCATTCCAACTGTATGCAGATCTTGTGGATAAAATGAGACCAGCCCCAAGGTCTAGTCACCTGGGGGTGGAGAGCACAGGCTGGGGTGTGAGACACCCCTGGGGGTTCAAATCCAAGCTATAGGCTTTCAGGCAAGCTATCTACATGCTCGACCTCCATGTCTCCATCTGTAAAATGGATTTAGCAGTTTCTCTGAGAGTTATTGTGAGGATTCAGTACTGCATGTGAAATGTCTGGACAAAGGACACGATTAATAATTTCCCATTATTTTTATTGTTACCTCAAAGTTACTTCATTATGTTGATAGTCTTTCTGTAATTATTAGTACATTATATTAAAATATGGACTATTCATTTATGTAATAAATATTCCCTGGGCAACTATTATGTATCTAATTCAGACTAGTTCTAGGCTATAGAAAAATGTATAAGAGCTAAATTCTATCTTCAAAAAGCTGGCAACATAGAAGAGAAAATAGATGTTTGTGATCACCCAAAATAATGAGAACAGCAACAATAATAACCTGGCACCTCAACATGTGCCTCTTCCTGTGGTGTGTGAGCTACAGACCATACAGCCTACAGTTTGCACACTCACATTTTTAAACCTCACAACAATCACTGGGTTAGCCACTATTATTCCTCCTTTATAGATGAGGTCCATGAAGTTCTTTTTTTTTAAATAAATTTATTTTTTATTGGTGTTCAATTTACCAACTTACAGAATAACACCCAGTGCTCATCCCGTCAAGTGCCCACCTCAGTGCCCGTCA
Source organism: Canis lupus baileyi (assembly GCF_048164855.1). Taxonomy (NCBI): domain Eukaryota; kingdom Metazoa; phylum Chordata; class Mammalia; order Carnivora; family Canidae; genus Canis; species Canis lupus. The sequence continues at coordinate 38,116,632 of NC_132866.1, read as the reverse complement.
CCCATTCACCCCCACCCCCTGCCCTCCTCCCTTTCCACCACCCCTAGTTCGTTTCCCAGAGTTAGGAGTCTTTATGTTCTGTCTCCCTTTCTGATATTTCCCACACATTTCCTCTCCCTCCCCTTCTATTCCCTTTCACTATTATTTATATTCCCCAAATGAATGAGAACATACAATGTTTGTCCTTCTCCGATTGACTTCACTCAGCATAATACCCTCCAGTTCCATCCACGTTGAAGCAAATGGTGGGTATTTGTCGTTTCTAATGGCTGAGGAATATTCCATTGTATACATAGACCACATCTTCTTTATCCATTCATCTTTCGATGGACACCGAGGCTCCTTCCACAGTTTGGTTATTGTGGACATTGCTGCTAGAAACATCGGGGTGCAGGTGTCCCGGCGTTTCATTGCATCTGAATCTATGGGGTAAATCCCCAACAGTGCAATTGCTGGGTCGTAGGGCAGGTCTATTTTTAACTCTTTGAGGAACCTCCACACACTTTCCCAGAGTGGCTGCACCAGTTCACATTCCCACCAACAGTGTAAGAGGGTTCCCTTTTCTCCGCATCCTCTCCAGCATTTGTGGTTTCCTGCCTTGTTAATTTTCCCCATTCTCACTGGTGTGAGGTGGTATCTCATTGTGGTTTTGATTTGTATTTCCCTGATGGCAAGTGATGCGGAGCATTTTCTCATGTGCATGTTGGCCATGTCTATGTCTTCGTCTGTGAGATTTCTGTTCATGGCTTTTGCCCGGTCCCTGAAGTTCTGACTGACCAAACATGTCCAGGGTCATCAGCCAGCACAAACAGAAATGGAACCTGGATTGAGGTTTGTCACACACCTAGAGTAGAGCAGTGGCAATTGGGAAATCTTCTCCCAGTATAGGAAGTAAATTACAGACTGGGGACCTGTAATGTTTCTGGGACCTTTGCAGCTTTATCAAAGGATCCCTCACCTATCCCCGGGGCCCTAGAACATAAACATCAGTTTCCCTGCCATCCCCCAGAATGGGAACAGGAAGAGCTCCAATCTGGCCATTGTCCAGGGGCATGAACACGCCGCCAGGTTAATCCTCCGGTGCATACGCCGCAGTCTGTGAGCGCTAGCTCAGGCAGTAGGTCCCCAGCACGCTGAGCTCAGCCAGGAGGACCCGGGAGGTCGAGCCGGGCCCAGAGCATGCCTTGGTCTCAGCGAGGCCTCCTCAGCCAACAGCACTTTTCTGGCTAAAAGACTGAACTCTTTTATTCCACCTGCTGAAGATACTGCTCAACTGCTCAAGGGTCCTCCGTCAGAGTCCTCAGAGATGGAGACTATGTCTTTGCAAAGTCTTTTTTCCAGGATCAGTAAATGAACCCCCTTTCCAAATGTCTCCCTTGAGAAGGTGCCCAATTGTCCCCTAATCAACAATAGCTAATCCAAAACTCCAGTAGACCAGGGATGGTTCCAAAGAGCCTGGGAGAGCCAGACCTCCAGCACCTGCCTTTACCCCAGCCCTGGAGTCACAGGTTTTAGGTTTTCAGATCCACTGCCCTAGACCAGGCCTCACTCTGCTGAGTCAGAGTCCAACTCCCTCAGCCTGGCTTACAGGCCCTGAGCCCAGAAGCCCTGACCAGCCCCTGCCAGACACAGCTTTCCAAAACAGGCATTTTCATGATTGTTGTTTTTAATCCTGTTATAAGGAGCACACAATTTCTCCCCAGTTCCTTCCGGCAGACACTAAGGAAAACTGTGTGTGTGTGTGTGTGTGTGTGTGTGTGGCCAGAAGGCCTGAGTTCCCCAACTAAGCAGGGTTCCTCCCATCCTTCTTTTCATAGCTAATTTAGTTAAGTGGTTAAACAATGTAAATCTGGCAGCTCTCCTTCGTTAAAGCTGCAAGATTGAGGACAGCTGCCGCCCAGCTACCAGCCCAAGGATAGAGCCTCCACCAGCTTTCCTGAAATAGCAAGGCTCACTTCCGTCCCTGCTTCCCTGAAATAACCCTGGGGGAAGGATACTGCATTTCCTACGCCCAGACCACTTTATTTATTACCATCTAATGAGTCCATATTTGGAGAAAAAAATCACCACCATGTGGAATGAAATCACATGGTTATAAAGATACCGATGTTAAGTGTTTAAATTCAAAGGAGCGCTCAGTGAGATTGTGTATGTATGTAAATAGGCGTGTACTTCTCAGATGGGGAGTGTGTGAACTGAACTCAGTCACTGACAAGCAGGGGACCTGGCAGGACCAGCAGGATTCCTATAACCTCAGCTGAGGCGCTTTCCAGGACATTCTTTCATCTTAGATTCAACTAACCTGGCTGAGGATAGCAAGGGAGTTCAGCTCCTTAAAAACACAGTCATGGGGTGCATGGGTGGTTCAGTCAGTTAAGCGTGGGACTCTTGATTTTGACTCAGGTCATGATCTCAGGGTCCTGGTATCAAATCCCGCATTGGACTCCTAGCTAAGCAGGGAGTCTGCTTGAGATTCTCCACCCCCCTCTCTCTCTCACTCTGTCCCTCTCCCTGCTCATGCTTGCTCATGTTCTCTCTCTCTCTCTCAGATAAATAATCTTAAAAAAAAACACACACAAAGTCACTTCCACATCAGTGGTTAGCCCTTGCACTGTGTTGGAGGAACTATTTCCATGCTACCTCTCAATTATCTACTTATTTAAAATAATTTACTCCTTTTGCATCAGGCGACTTTGTCCGCAAACACACATTCCTCCTGACACATGCTCCCTTCATTTGATGTTCTGCCTAAGGCTGTGCAGAGCTTCAATGACTTTTCCTCCTAGGTGCACACCAGCTCTACCTTGTGTACTAAATGCATTCCAGAAAAGTTGCATGGAAACCTAATCTGATTTGCAACATACTCACAGTGTTCAGTATTTACAGTCCCTTGAGTTGGTTTGTGCAGTGAAGAATCACTTTATAAATCACTTAAAAATCACTTTATAAATCTATAAAGGATCATGCATGCTCCCACAACGTTTCTCAAAATGAGACGTGCCTTTACTAGCTTACACAGCTAATATTTTCAGAACAACCTAGGCTCCACAATAAAAATCGTTCTTTCTGGAACACAGCCCTTCTAGAGTTGAGCAGCCCTCCAGAGTGACTCATTCTAGAATCTGGAGCAAGAAAGAGGGTCAGTATGGTTTCTGTGTTTGTGTTGGAAGTGCAAATAATATACTCCAGAGATGCTAACTAGATTTCGGTTCCATCATTGAACGGTCAGCAGTTACTACCTGAACAAAGAACTAAAGTTGGGGAACCAGGAAATGGTATTTTTCCAACTGACCAAACCTCCCCTGACCTCCCAGTTGATGGCACACTACAGAGGGACATGCCTACTGCAGAGCCTAATTCAGAGTTTCATAATGCCGATAACCATCATCATGAGGCTCTCTCTACAGCACTGCATAGTTTGTGACACTACCAAAAACCTGGGCCCACTGGTGGGATTTTAATTATTAGTTGGGAATCTATTAAGATATTTTTTGTGATCAATTTATAGAAATTTTGTAAGTATGTTTGAAAAAGCTATACATTCTCCACATTTGGGAGACAAATATGGTACATTGTCTGAACCCTCTACAATGTATTCTTTTTTTTTTTTTTCTGCACTTGATCTGTCCCAACTGGTGTCTTTTTTTGTCCCATTAGTTGTTAACACAGCCTACTTACAATAGCATTTCTTTTTCTCCCTGTATTGCTGAAAACTTTTGTTTACTGCATTTGATACTTTGATATTCATCATGGAAAGCACAACACTGTCATATCTTCCTTGTGGATTTTTTCTTTTAGTTGGGTAAATGTAATGCTATTTACCATATTTACTGTTTCACCCTTGGGTTCCACCCTGTCTCCTATTTGTTCCCACTCCTGCTTTCCTTTGGTTTGGGTTCTCCACTATATCTTTACCCATTGCTTTATTTTTATTATTTTTGTATTGATTGGGTACACTAATGCAACATTTATATTTTATTTTTTTGTATCTTATTTTTTAATCTTATTTTAACCCTATATGAGTCTATGATTCAAAATGAGAGTTGATCCCAATCATTTTTTTCCAACCCTCTTATTAACAAGATTTATAATGCTTAGTTTTATTTCTATTACTTTGTTTTATGGCTCTTTTAAATTTTCTAGATTGACTGTAGTTATTGTTTTAACTTTCCCCTTGCAACTTGAAAATCTACTATTTTTATTCTATTAGTAGTTGACATTTTATAAATATATGTTGGAATCTATTTTCACTAATTTTCATTATCAAAAATAAATTAGTGTCGATTGGTTATTCCTGTGTAATATGAGAAATTTACTCAGCTTTTCCTTCTTATCTTCTGGTCCTCTAATTCTTAGTTTAGTGATTTTAGTGGGTAATCTAAACTAGATCATCATTACTAAATTTACATTTTTAGTCATGTGTCCTCTTTTGAAAATTCTTTTTGATATTTTTATGATGTTTTAATATAATATTGAGTATTACATTAATTTTGTTTAATGGCTGTTTGGGGAAAGGGAAGGTATGTTTACCTGTTTGACTATTTTTCTCACCAGTCTTTTACATCACGAGTTTTCCATTCTTGAACTTGATGTTTTGATTCCTCACTCAATGGACTTAAGAATTATTTAATAAGTTTAAAAAATTTTTAGGACATTCAAAGGGGGATGTACTTTGGAGCTCATGTATTCAAGAGAAGGTCACTCTACTACATGAGGACATGCATATCAACCTGGCCAGGCACAGGAGCTGAGAATGTCAGATTTTCTAGCTAAATTTGAATTTTTGATAAATCCCGAATAACTTCTTAGTATAGGATACCGTCATTATTGTCTGGCATCCCACATTTTATCTGACATTCTCATTTGGGCCGCAATCTTTTTTTCCTCACACTTCTGTAGACAATGATCGTTGTTTTCTTGGTGTTTCAAAGCAGAAGTGGGAGAAGGTATCTACTTGGATCCTCACTGAATTTGTTTTTATTCTCGAAATTAAAATAAATTATCAAGATAAGTCTAGGTATTAAAAACCTATTGTTAATTTTGTCTGGTATTTAGAAAACTCAAGTCTTTCTTTAGCTCAGGAAAATTTCCACCAAATAGTTCTTCAACGAGGACTCCACTTTTATTGGTTCTTCTTCTGAAATTCTAATATTTATAGGGGCCTCTGACTGGCTCAATCAGGGAAGCATGTAACTCTTGATCTTGGGGTAATGAGTTCAAGCCCCACGGTGGGTGTAGGGATTACTTTAAATAAATAAATAATTTTTAAAATTCCAATATTTATATCTTAACTATATCTCCTGTCCATGCTTTTCATATATTCTCCCAATATTTGTATCTTTTTATCCTTTATCTCTTAGTTTGTGATGTCCAAGTTGAATTCTGCTCCAACATAACTATTTACTACAAGATTCATCTTGCTGTTCTCTCCCTCTGTTTCAATTTGAAATGAACATTTATTAAAATCTCAGGATTTATTAAAATCTGCTGGCTCCCTTAGCCTACTTGTTTTTCTCTTTATAGCTCTCTACTCAAATTTCATAAAAGAAAGGTCCTTTTGAAGCTTGTTGAAAACACAAATCAGGAGTGTCCTCAAAATTTCTCCCTCTTACAAAAATTATATTTCATAGGAAGATATTTTCTCTGATTCCTCAAGAGTGATGGCTTCTTTCGAACTGTGCTATCTTTTCACTTATCTGACAATTATATTCCACGTGTTCATCATTACAAAAGGAGTTCAATATTTGTTCAAAATCAGTGGTTGAGATCCCAGTCTGCATCATTCTAACCCAAGGGAATGGAAATGAAAGAAAAGACAGATTTAGGTTTACTCGAGTCTTACTTTACTGATCCAGCAGCCTGGGGAAGACAGGGAGCTACACAGTGAGCAGATAGCCCTGCACAGAGCTCTGCATCTCTGCTCAATTGTCTTTTCTAAGTTTTGGAGGATATTGGATATTTTCTGGGAAAGTGTCCTTGTTCTTTGCAGAGTAGTGTTCCTGACCTGAGCTCCTGAGTTCATGGCCCACAAGTGCTGTCTGGAGGTTGGTGCCACTGCAGGTTTGTGAACTGAAAAGCATTTGCATCCATGGATTTCCTAGGCCCGCCTCCCCAAACCCCTCCACCACACCGCAAAACTATAGGGCATTGGGGAGATTCTTTCAGCCTTTCCTCCTAGAACTTCCCAAATAAATTACTCCTTTACATGTAAGGAACTGCACATCCTCACAGAACTAACCAAAAAGAAATTCCTCAACATTTTAGACTCAAAACTGTCACACTCCCCTACTCTCTGCAATTTACATTTCCCCCTCTGTTTACAATAACTGAACACATTAGCATGAAAGTTGCTTGGGATAATTTCTCATACTCCACAGTATACATATTTTGCTGAATATTCTTCTTGGAACTAAAAGATTTCACTTTTCTTTCCTTTGGAACAAGTGGTATATAAAACACTGGATAAACCCTATTTTAATTTGGAAGCCGTTCCAGGGAATATATTGTCCAATTTAACAATGAGTTCCATTGTCAAATTTATTCTCAATACAAAGAGCAGCCATAGATTATCAAAAACTGCAAGCTGGTCAGCGTTCTTTCTGTAGGTTTCTGGCGGGATGTTTTGCAGATAACATTTTGTGTAGGAAGCAATCGTAGTTTCATTCCATGATAGGCAAGTTGCCAGTAAATACTAAATCAAGTGGCAATAGAGTCCCTAAAGAAAGTTGTTCCTGATTTATGATGATAGTTCCAACAATACTGCTGAACTTTTTACACATTGAAATGACCACTGAGTTATGTTTCACATTATATCAGAGAACAGCCAGCCTGCCAGATCCAACATTGCAGCTGGAATGCAGAAAAGCCCCATTATGTTCTCTTCCAAAGTCTGGGAAAAACAATTTCTTATTCCCAAAATGTAAGTACTTATTTGCTTTTCCCCAGCACATCTCACACCCTGAATCTATGGTGGCATTTTAAAAAGTGGAAAACAGTCTAAGTTTGAGGAGGGACATGTAGGGGGCAGAAATAGGAATGGAGGGACCGAGAACCAGGAGAAAAAGGGGAAACAGATCAAATAGCAAGGAGTCACCAACGGCTGAGGAAGGGTCTGAATTATTTTGAGAATTTATAACATTTCAGATTTATTTACCAGCTGCTAGAGTTGCCTGGAGCCCTCACCTGTGTGTGTGTGTGTGTGTGTGTGTGTGTGTGTGTGTGTGTAGGTATGGGTGTGGGTGTGGGTGTGGGTGTTTGTCTATCTATCATCATAGGTTCTCATATTCTGCTCCTGGAGCTTCAGGAAGAGCCTATACCAGTATCATCCAATGAAAGTATAGTACAAGCCACACACGTAACTTTAAATTTTCTGGTAGCCATATTTCAAAAAACAAGAAGAAACCAGTAAAATGATTTAATAATATAACAGACTTAACCTAATATATCCAAAACATCACTTCAACACACAAAGTGCGTGAAACTTACTGAGCTAGGTTACATTTTTCTTCTCACTCCAGATCTTGGAAATCTGGGGTGTATTTACACCCACCCACAGCACATGGCTCCTCGGACTGGCACACTTCTCCATCTCAGTAGCCTCACCTATAGGGAGAACTTGCGGGACAGGGCAGGCTGCACAAAAAAGAACAATCACCCTCTTGGTTTTAACATACTCCGCTCTGCTTACTTCTTCCCTAAACCGGAATCTCGCCCCCCCCGACCCCACCCCTGGAGGCTCCAGAACACACCTCTCAGAAGGCACCGTGGCTGCCAGCTCTTGAAGGTGGTTCATGAAATGTGGTTCTCTCGGCTGTCCCATCAGTCCTCGTTACTCAATAGGTCAAACACAACTGATTCAAAACCCCAGGACCGGGGCTTCTGTGTGGTGGTTAAGCAGTGAGGCGTCTGCCTTTAGCTCAGGTCATGATCCCAGGACCCTGAGCCCCATGTCAGGCTCCCTGAGCCTGCCTCTCCTCCTCCCTCTGCCTGCCACCCGCTGCTTGCGCACACATGTTCTCTATCAAATAAATAAATAAAATCTTTAAAACAACAATAGCAATGAAGACAAAAACCCAGGACCTGGGAAATACATGCATAAAGGCACCTTGATATACCCGCACTGTCTTTAGACTTCCAAGAGAAAGCCATTCTTTCTCCCTTGGTCTCCACTGGCCCCACTCAACTTTGCCCTGTGATCATTTCTCAACAAATGCTCTCCTTTCTTCCGCCCTGGTCTCCCTTTCCAGATTGAGCACGATGGTGGTGGGCATATTTCTGCTGAGCTTATCTCTGTGTCCTGTCCTGGGGAAGATGGTTGCAGGGGTGAGGCTGGGAGGGCGAGGCTGGCCCTCCCTTCCCTGTCAGACCTGCACCAGAAAGTCAGAAGCTAGACCAGTGAATCTACATGGAACGAAAGGCAAGGCTGGGGGTACTCCCTCGGGGCTTCTCCTGGAGAGTTGCATCACAGCCTGCCTGTCAGTAGCACCTGAAGAACTGATGCCTTATGTCCTGTCTCACCCTTCTTGAGATCTGCCTGGAGTTAAGTTTCTGGAAACTGGCTCGTCGTCATCTTCAGGCTAGCCCACAACCAAGCCCCGGACTTTATAGATCCTCAGTCCACACTTCTAATGGATCTAAATTCCATTCAAAATTGGACCCTCACATGGGATGAAATGTGACACACGGCTGGGAACCATGTTTGTTACCTCCAAACCTCTGTCAGCCACTGACTTTCTCCACAGCCCTAAGCAGTAGACATACCACAGCTCAAGTGATTGGAGACTTAAACCCACCAGCCAAAGGAGCAGACCCTACTGCTGCCTCTTAGCATCCCACGGCTGCAAGCAAGTCGGGACACCTTCGCAGCTTTGCTGTTAGAGCTCTGCTGTGGCCCTAGTTGGTGTGCTGGAGGTTGCATCCATGTCTTCATTTGAATCCAGTCCACCCACTTGGACTAGAGCCATGCCCCAGATCCAGGTAGAAGCACTGATGCCCCTGTCCAGTCCTAACCAGACTCCTTTTCAAGTGCTCAGACACCACCCCATACTTCCAGCAAGGAGCCAAACAGATCAGGTAGGACAAGGGTAGCACTACCTTCATCTTCCACCTGTGCCTACTGGAAATGTTCGCTATTAGCCCAACTACTGAAACAGATTTCCCCTTGGAAAATGACACTGGCTTGGAGCTTGCCTGCATCTACCAACCTATTCCCCGTTTCCTCTTCCTCCTGGCCGAAGCCCCAACACATGGCCCTGCCAAGTACCAGGGGTAATGACCCATTTTTTCCTGCTTTCCCTCTTCTTAGGAGGCAATAAGCTAAAGAGGAAAGGACTTTTGAGGCTGAGAAATCTGCTTTTGAATTTTGAATAATCTCAAATTTGAATCTCTTAATCTTTAATAATTCTGTGATCTCAGGCGACTTAACATCTTTGAGCTTCCATTTTTTTACTATTGAAATGTAATAAATCCCACTTTATAAGGTTGTCAGAAAGATCAGAAAAGGTGATATTCATAAGATATTTAGCATGTAACAGACATTCATGCTCATTGGCTAGTTACCCCTGAACTGGCACTTTGCCCAGTTGTGACTACCAGCTTCTTCCCTCTTCCTTCTTCTCAATCACCAGTAAGAGCATTTGACTCTGCTTGATGCCATCCATAGCCTGGATCGATCCCAGATTGTTACTTTCCATTGGTCTCCCATAGACTGTCTAGCAACACTCCTGCTCATCCCCAACTTTCTTGTCTTATTCTCTGCCTGTGGCCAGAACTCCTTTGGTCCTTCACAGGCCCCTCCTTGTCTTCTTCCAAGAAGCCACATACCTTGCTCTTGATATCTGGATTAGAGAGAGGCATTAGCCTCAATCACCAGAAGGGCTGGAAAGAGATGAGGAAGTAGTCCGGTTCTCAGAGATTCCTAATAGAGCATTTCACTATAGAAAATAGTTTCTCTAAATACAGGCTTGATGGATACGACAACAGTTCATTGTCATGGTCTTCTCAGGGGTATATCTTAATAGGTATGATGTTTTTTGAAAATCAACCATGTATGAACCTTCTAATAAGAGCAAACATTGGATATTGTTCTTGCCTCTGCCTGGAGTTTATTCTAGAACTCTGCCCTGTTAGGTTATAGGCAAATGTCTCAGGGTAACTGAGATTAGTTCCTATGACTAATCCCAATAACTCAGTTACTTCACACACAAAAGTATAGCTCTCACACAATATTTGATGTGGTTCAGGCAGTCCCCTTCACCTTGAACTATATGACCTAGGACAATAGTCTCCAAGGTCAGGGAAAGAGGAGGCACACTGGCCCTTCCCTGCTCCGCTTACAATCTGTTGTCAAAACATCAATCCACTGCAAGGGAGGCTGGGGAATGTGGAGAGCACATGAAATACTGAAAAGCAGAGCTCTGCTCTGGTGTGTGTGTTGTTGTGTATGTGTGCGTATGTGGGTGTTTATAGGCTGCTAGCACATGTATGTGTGTGCCTGGGCCTTTTATATTCCTCAGGTATCTTAGCACTGCTCCTCCACATCCTGCTATTCCTTTGAGGTACTTGTGATGGGTACTTGCACAAAGTGCTTTATTTATTTATTTTTTTATTTATTCATGAGAGACAAACAGAGAGAGGCAGAAACATAGGCAGAGGGAGAAGCAGGCTCCCCACAGGGAGCCTAATGTGGGACTCAATCCCTAAACCCCAGGATCATGCCCCGAGCCAAAGTCAGATGCTCAACCGCTAAGCCACCCAGGCGTCCCAAAATAAATGCTTTATAATTTCAATATAGGACAACTCACTCAGCTTCTGATGACTGTTCCTTATAGTAACAATAAAAATTTTTAAATATGTCATTATCAACTCTTCTCAAAGTTTTAGGTTCTATGCTAATAAGCACTTCACATTTATAATCAATTCTCACAATTGGTTTATGAAATAGGTGACATTTTTTTCATTTTACTAATGAAGGCACAGGTTTATAAAGGTGATATAACTTCCCATAGTTAAAAGCAAATAAACAAAAGCCTTAGGATTCTTGGCCAGCCCATGTGACTCAGCCATTGTGGTGGGCCTTTCCACCATACTGGTCTCTGGGGAAATGCTGCATGACCTGCTAAAGACAAAAGCTATCTGGAAGCTCACAAGTGAAATGGTTCCTACGCATTTTCTTGTTTAGATTGTAATCCCAAGAAATATAGAAAAGTATTGGGAATGTTTACAAACATGTGAACTTCTTCTTTTACAGAGTACATGGATTTTTTCTTACAATGCAATAATATTTTCATTGAGACACCAGCAAAAATCCTTAGCACTGTTTACTGTAGCACTATGGAGCTATGAAACTGAGACTGTAGTATGATATAAAGAAAACTGTTTTTCTCAAATCCAACTGTTGTTGGATTTATTTGACTAAACCCCATTTGCTAGACCAGCTTTAGAATTGTTGTCAATGAGAAAAGGCAATAATACTCCATCAAATTTGTTCCTAAACTTTTACAAATTTATTTTTCCTCACTATTTTAATTTGCTGTGATTTTTTCCAAGAGTCTGAAAATTATTTTTGGGAAAAATAGATAGATGTTCTATATCAAAGTTGCAAATAGCTAAGTGTTCATGAAGACTTATACTGCTTTCCATAGAGGGTTTTTGATTCAGGTCAGACTGGATGTCAGCAGTCCAAACCATGAAGCCCACGTGTTGAAAGAAGAATAGTTTGACTTTTGCTCCATCCTCTCTCACTGGATATTCATTTTCATGTACCTTTATGAAAGTACTTGTGTCCTTTCAGATTCCTACATTGCCAGAAAACAATAAATATCAGCACACTGACCATAAAAGTTGTTTTGAAAGCACATCTTGCAAGTCACACTTGTTCAATGTCCACACTAAAGCTGTATTTCTAGTTATTTCTTTCAGTTGCACATAGGAGGAAGGCTTGGATTTCCAGCACATGTTTGTTCCCAGAAAGCTGACCTGCAAAGGAGCTACTTAGCCTCCCCATCTTCAACCTGGGTGCAGCCCAGTAACAGTGCAAATGAGACTGGACAGAACTCATTCCTACAGCTAAATCCCCAAGGTTTGCTCATAGAGCATCTTCCTGTGCCACTGTCATCAACTTGTCATGATACTCCAATCAGCATTCCTAGGAATCCACGCACCTGGCCATCCATCCACTCCTGAGTCAAATTACTTGTTCTGGGGCACATCTTCTACTCAAGGAGCAATGAGACCCTGGGAAAATCCAATCCTTCCAAGACCAAACTCCCAGACTTAAATAGTGAGTCAGTGCTGAGAGTATGTGGACCTTGCCCTCCTTCTCAAAGGCCTACACAAAAGGCACGGACGCTTACAATGCTCTTTATGGATAACCAGCTAGGCATCCAGTATATAGAGTCCATAAAGTACATGGCAAACTTTCCATTCAAGATGAGTTTCATTACAACTTGGTTACAATTTAGTATCCCCCCAAGGAGAAATATAAATTAAAAAGTCAAACCTTGGAAATGCTCCTTCAGTTATCCAATCCCAGGTCACCAGCTAGGACTTAGGAAATCCTGAGGACAGGCCTGCATGAATAAGAGCAGCCCCTTGGTTGCTCAATTCCCAAGATTTTTCTGAACATCACTAATCCATTCCTCTCTCCTCTTGCGACCCTCAATGAAAGAAAGAGAGAGAGAGAGAGAGAGAAAGGAATCTGTAACAAGATAGTAATATCAATCATTTAATATTTGAACAATGCTAGAAATAAGTGACTCGGCCTTTGAGAACCCTAATGCTATAAATCATAACTTGGTTGGCCTTTTATAGACATGAAGTGCAGAGTTACCTGATTTGAAAACATGAACGTACTCTAGGCCCAATCAAGGACACATGTGGGCCAAAAGATAGGAGATAAATCCCACCAGGTTTTGCCCCACTGGTGAAGTCAGTAGAGTCCAGTGGTCTGGGATATGCTGGCACATCTCCTGTCAGGTAAAGGGCACACTTTTGCACCTTGTATTTCTCACCACTCAGAAAGCAGATGATGTTTGCTAGGCCTTGTGGACTTGGGACACATCACAAATCACACTTAGAAGTACTGATTTGATCATTTATCAAATGATCCAGTAAGCTGCTAATTTTGAGTGGGGCCCAGCTATGTACAAACTGCCCTGCCTCCCGGGCAATGCAATATTTGGTGGATCAGGATTCTGCAGAGCATCCAGAAAGTCCCTGCAGCAGAGCTGGCTCACAGACATACAGGAGGTTGGAGTCACCTGTCTATAGTTGAATGCCACTTCCTATTTGAAAAACACCTCCAGGCCCTGGTACAAACAAGCTCCAAGCCAGGGGAGACCAAGGTACCACGGAGCTGGGGCTGGATGTAATCAGAGGCCCCATATGTCACAAGGTTGAGGGAGCACAACAGAATTCCTTTGCACAGAGGAACTGGTATGTTCAAGATCTGCTCTATGCAGACCCAAAAGGAAGAGAACATTAGATAAACTGATGTCCCAGTCTCCCACATCACTCCTGCTGTTGCACCATTGCCTCTCCTTCTACTCACATCCATGGACTCATGGAGCTTCCCTGCCACCAGCTGCCAGAGGAGGGACTAACTAGGCTGCTCCCACACCTGAGTTGGCATAAGTTGGTGATAACCAGAAATAGACTACTACTGTATTCTATCCACTCCAGGGTCCCTAGAGGACAAGAGTAAAGGAAAACCCTCCTGGGTTTTCATGTGGTGGATGAATTTGTATGAAGAAGTAGTCTGAGGTATTAGGTACATGATTGCTGGGAAGTGCTGATGGCTTGGCTGATGGGTCAGAGCCCAGAAGAACCTATTTAGAGGATCAGGGAAGTGAAGCAATGTACAGAAATAAGACTGACCTCTCCCCTCACTGCCACTGACCCTCATGTGGAATTTGTGCTTCCTGTCACTATAGCCTTAGGCTTTGCTAGATCAGAGACCCTGGTTCAGGGAATGGCACAATGACGGTCAGAGGAGAGGCTTTTCTCTAAGTGAACACAATAAAGATTTTATTCAGCTTGAAGTTGGAACTCTCATCTAGTTGCTTTGGGACCATTAATGCTAGTGAGCCAGTAGGGCAAAAAAAAAAAAAAAAAAGGAGGAGGAGAAAGAGGAGGAAGAGGAGAAGAGGAAGAAGAATTGGGAGGCCCTGGATTCTGGTTGTTCTGATGAGCTAGGGCTTCTCCTATATAATGGATTCTGGGAGGATCTATATAGAACCCGGGTGATTTATTGGTGCATCTCTTGGGGTTTACTCAGCCAGTGAGGATGATAAACAGGCAGTTGCAGAACTTCCAGGTAACAGGAAAAGACAACCAAGGACTTAGATGCTTTGCATAAGAAGGTCAAAGTTCTTGCTCCAGGTAAATGACCCACACCAGCCCAAGTGCTGGCCAAGGGCAAGGGAAATCTTTATTAGTTGGAGGAATAGTCATTGAATACTAGTTATTGCTACATAGCCAGATGCAGTAGTGACTGTAGCTTGTTTTACTAATACTTTCAAATTAAGCATTTGCTGAGATTGCCAGCCACTACCTTGAAGGCAACAGGTCTAAATGGGTGGAATGAGCAGATATGCCTGGTACAAGGGATAGTCTGTAATGGATACCTCTGGGGCATCCTTTCAGATGCTCATCCTTACCTCCCTCTTATCTTAGCCACTATGGAGCAACCAGTACTCTGTCTGAGTTGACATCCTTCACACAGGTACAACCTAGAAGCATCTTGTCTCCTGCCCCACTATTTCTTTGTCCAAACTGCATTGTCTGCAGATGCTCAACCCAGAAATTTAGGGGTGATAACACTGTATCAGGCATTCCTTGACTAAAGGGTGGGAGCCAATGGATAAATGTTTCCCTCCTTCTCTCCATAGAGAAGATACTGAAATCCCTTTCACATGGCTCCTTAAACTGTTCAATGGGATCCAGCAACCAGTTGCCTGAAACAGTGGCCAGCATGACATATGACTCCTTCTCTTCCCTTGCTTGACTCTCCTGACCCTTACTCCTACCCCTCGGGTCCCAATAAAGAATTTTCACTCAAGTCTCTGTTTCAGGATTTGCTTTCTGGGGAAAACAGACTAAGATACATCATCCATTTCTAGCTACCACCTCTGCCATCTGCCAGCCCCCGGTCACTCCCTTTCCTCCAGGTCCTACCACCCCTACATGACTTTAACATTCAAGCCCTATACCTGAGTTCTCAGTCTTTTAATCATCTCAGTGACCTTCACCCCACTCCACTTTATCAACTTGCTTCCATTGTCTCCCCAGAACATTGTCATCACTGATAACTGCTGAATTCATAAGTCCAAAATCTACAAATCCCACACTTCCTCAACCCTCCATCCACAGTCCTTTTCATTTAATTACTCCCATTGCACCAGTGTCATAATATCATCAAGACTTTTTGGCCCAGGAACTGTCTGTTTTCTCATTATCTAGCAGGCTTCTCTTGTCTTCTGGGTTGGCTTTATTTTTTTTAATCCTGTTAAGATTCCATAGAACAATATTTCAATCACACTTGCCAATTTTCACAACTCCCTTATTCTTCCATCTCATTTCTTGAAAAATTCCCCCCAGAATTAATGCATTTGTCCAACTTTTTTGTGCTAATATTCCAGGTGCTAATCACTGTTAGAGAAAAACCACAAAGCTGAACAATTTGGTGCCATTCTAATAGCTGCCAACATTTACTGAGAGTTTAATCTTTGCCAGGCACTATTCAGAGCACATTACATAGATTATCTCATCCTGCTTCCTACATCAGGCTGGAAAGTTGCCCAGAAATTCTGTTCTCAAACCTCTGAAGCTCAATCTACTCAGAACACTTTCTCCCCCACAGCTCAGAGAAAATAGAAGTCATCAATTAAAAACTTGGTACACATCATCCTTCACATTTCAGTAGTGCTCAAAAGAGATGATTCCTCTCTTCTAATCCAAACACTCTCTTTGGCTTCCTTAACACCACACTTTGCTACTTTTTCTTCTACCTCTTTCTCTTTTTCATTTATCTCCCATATTCCTTTTCCCAAGTTGTCTTTTAAATTTTGGTAATCCTTAAACTATTCCATTCTGTCCTGAATCACTCTTTCTGGTTATCTCTTCCAATTGCATGGCTTCTATTACCATCTCTTTAGAAAATGATTCTCTAATTAGATGCTCAGCCCAGATTTCTCTCTTAAGTTCAGACTTACTCAACATTTTCACCTGGATCTAACCAACCCCTGTGAAGAAACAGAAACAAAGTTCCCACATAAACTTTATTTTTTATCTTTATCTCTACCACCATCCACCAAGCCCTCTAATCCAGCAACACAGTCTCTACCTTCAACTCTTCTTCTCACTCACCCCTTCCAATCACTTACTTCCATAGCTCCTACTCCTTTAATATCCCTGGGAATTGCCAGTGTCTCTTCATACCCACTGCTATTTCCATAGTGTAGATTACCATCTCCCACCTGCATGACTGCAAGAAACTTCTAGTCTACTCCCCCTCAATTACGCTTGTATTAAATTTACCTCATCAATTTCATGCCCACAAGTCTTTTCTCATGCCTATGAGTACATATTGATATTTTTTTTAGGATTGAGTCCCCACCTTGAGCTCCCTCAGAACGGCACTATGTCTTGCTCCTATATTGGTCTCCCCCCAACACATGCCCTGCCATCCATTTTCTGAATGGGTGAATGGCTGTTAAATAAATTAAAGAATGATTTCATCAATTCACAAGTAAATCAGTGCTATCTATGTTAAATTCCTTGTGACTAACTCAATATCCATATTTTGTTTACCTACCATCATTAACACTAAGCACAAACTTGAAATGATAATCATCATTAAAGATACCAAATGAGTGCATACATCTCAGTTCCAGATGATAATCCTAGAGCCTTTAGATACATTCTTGAATACAGTGGGTAATATTTTACTTCAATGGACTAGAAGGATCTATGAGCAAATTTGTTAAACTTCAGAAAGGCAGACACCTCACATACTTCCATCTTCATTTTATTTCCATAGCTGGGGTTTTGTGATCTATAAAGTTGGTGAAGGTGGGGCCTAAGTATCTTGACACAGTGAGCTTAGAAGCCTGGATTCTGGCAATGCTTCAGCGAACTGTGTCATGGATAAGATAGAGGCATGTCTAACAGGCATGGCCAAAAGCAGGGGACTGGCTGTGGTAATTTTCAGACTCTTGAGTTCAGAGGCCACAGTGAGTAGAAACAAGAATAAAAAGGTATGGCAGAAATGAGAGGACCTCAGAGGAGAGGCCAGGTACCTCAGATACAGGGGCCAGTGGACTACAGGTCTAGGGTTCTGTCCTAAGATAAATGTGCTCAAACACTTTCTGGCTCTTCTATCTCCATTCAGGTTTTCATGAAAGAGAGAATATGATTGTTTGGGTCAGGCTTCTGTCCCTTGAATCATTCAGCCATGGCCTGGAGCAGGGTGGAGATCCCACACAAATCCTGCAAGAATTGTGAGTTGGATAACACTTACCTTCTATAATACACATCCAAGAAGTTTTCTTTAAGTTGTAATTGAGACTTGCTTAACCAATTCAAGCTTAATTGCAGTGATGCAAATCTCACATCTATTTTTGCAAATAATTAGTGGGTCATTTCTCTCTTAGTGCATTTAGTCTTTGACCCACAGAATCATGGGCCAGATCAAGCAGTAGCAAATTAATATTAAAATTCTTCGTTCAATCCAATGTCTGAGAGGCAGTTATATAAAACAGGGTGAGGGCAAAGACTTTGCTCTGACAGGAGGTGAAGAAAGGAGTGGACTCACTGTCTCATTCAGCATGGAAATGGGCAGAGCTGGGCGACTGGGAGTCTGAGCTGTCCCTCACATGTGCTATCTACAGCAATAAAGAATCCAGGGCATTAGCAAATGACACCAAATCAGCCTGCACCATTTAGCACTGACATGCCTGAGTGTGAACTCTCCATAAAATGCCACAGTGCAAAGAGAATAAGAGTTATAGGGGACCCAGTGACCTCCCCAAATCATACATACTGCCCATCCCTGAAGGCTGCTGGGAGTCATGGGCCTCTCAGCAGAGAACAGATTTAATGTACCTCAAGGGATCTACTCCCACACAAGAGTGTAGAAATGTTTGGAAAAGGAGAACTTTGTACTGAGCATCCTGCACAGATGTGTTGTATCAATGGCAGTGCTGCCTAGGGACTTCCCTCCCAGTCTGTACTTAGAAGGGCAGACATTGTCTGTCTGAGACCCTGGAGTCACCCATTCCAGGAATTTGGTCACAACCACAGACTTCTAATTTGTAATAACTGTCATTGTTCTGTGGTCATGCAAAAGATCCCAAATGCACATGGTACAATTTCTTTGGGATAAAAAGCTATGATGTCTCAGAGAAAGTGAAATGTTTTACCAAAATGTGTTCTTCTGCAACTACCACTTTGGCTTATTGTGAGATCCTCAGCCCAGGATTTATAGAGTACTTGGTAACGATCAAAGTGGCTTTAATCCTCCAATCTAACCTTGCACCTTTCTGTGAGACAGATCAAGCAAGGATTCAGTGGTTCATCCATTCAGTGAGCAAATTTTGAGTAAGATTTGCCTCTCTGGTTCTTAGATGAAATGGAATCATGACTGCAGTTTCCCTTCTACTTCAGCATGTCATTTGTCCTAATACAGAGTCCAACACATTATTTTAACTCATCCTAAAGAGTCAATCAAAATGTTGTCTATGTTAAAAAAAAAAGGGTAGAGTCAAGAAAATTCTACCCATGTTATTTTGGTGATCAAATCCAAATATTGACTCTGTTCAAGTGTCAGAATGGCTGTTAAATAAATTAAAGAATGATTTCATCAATTCACAAGTAAATCAGTGTTATCTATGTTAAATTCCTTGTGACTAACTCAATATCCATATTTTGTTTACCTACCATCATTAACACTAAGCACAAACTTGAAATGATAATCATCATTAAAGATACCAAATGAGTGTATACATCTCAGTTCCAGATGATAATCCTAGAACCTTTAGATACATTCTTGAATACTATTGAAAAACATTAAATTTAAAACTACAGGGGCCCCTGGGTGGCTCAGACAGTTAAGCATCTGCCTTTGGCTCAGGTCATGATCCCAGGGTCCTGGGATAGAGTCCTGCAGCATATCGGGCTTCTTGCTCAGTGGGGAGCCTGTTTCTCCCTCTCCCTCTGCCTGCCACTCCCCCTCCTTGTGCTCTCTCTCTCCCTCTCTCTGTCAAATAAATAAATAAAATGTTTTTTAAAAAGAAAGAAACCACAGCTTTCAGTATTAAATAAAATTTTAACAAAAAGAGTAGACAGAGGAAGAGATGAAAATAAAGGATTAGTAAGGGAGAAGAAGAAGAAGGAAGAGGCGAGGCTGAGGGAAGGAAAGTAGCAGTATGGAAAAAGTAGTTGAAGAGAAAACTATGGGAGCTTTACTCCAAGGAAACAAAGAAGAAAAAAATTAATGATAAGAAACAGAAAGGAAAGCAAGTAAAGAAATGAAAGGGACATGAGTGAAAATAACAGAGACAAACAAGAGAGAAATGGAAATCTAACATAAAAATAATTAGTATACCTAAGTAAATACTAGAAAACAAATTGCAAGATACAAAAGGTATCCAGACACAAATAGGATATTTCTTTCAATGAAAAAAACATAAATACAGAGTCCCAAAAAAGAATATAGTATAAAAAAATCAAGATTTGTGCAATAAAGAATCAGATTCATTGAGAAAGTAAAAACTAGTATCCTAAAAAGAAAACTATTAGCTGACTATAATCTTCTCCTCAGCATTTCTACATATATAACACAATGGAACTACAGAAATTTGAAGGAAAAGTATGACTCAGGAGCTCTAGTACTTCCCAAATTGTCATATGTCTAGATTATTGGCAATAGAAATCCAGCTAAGATAGGTAAGTCATCCGAATGTGGATTATCTATGAAACTTTCTGATAATTATTACTGAAAGCATAATCCAACAAAAGCACATTAACCAAAATTAAGTATAATCAATTGGGAACATGACTATTAAATAACTTACAGTGAACATTTAATGTACTAAAACCTAAAATTAAATATAATAGACCTTATGTTTTAAGTAACTCAACTGAATCCAAAAACAAAGCTCAAGAATATTTACAGAAATACAAAAACATCTAGCATCTAACAAGGTATATCTGATATCCAATAAAAAAGAATTACCAGACATGTAAAGAAGCAAGAAAATACAACCCACAATGTGGAGAAAAATCAATGAACTGAAACTAACCAAGAAATGAAACAGATGACTCATTTACTAGACTAGAACATTTTTTTAAAAAGTGATGACTGATTTCCATATGCTCAAAGAGGTGGAATGTTGAACATATTAAGTAGACATCTGGAGCATATAAAACTTACCAAAATAAATTTAACTTCTACAAATGAAAACTACAAGGTGTGAAATAAAAAATACACAAAATGGGATTGATAGCAAATTAAACATTGCAAAAGAAAAGATTAGTGAACATGAACACATAGAAATAGAAATCATTCAGAGCTACTGGGTGGCTCAGTCAGTTAGGCATCTACCTTTGGCTTAGGTCATGGCCCTGGGGTCCTGGGATCAAGCCCCATGTCAGGCTCCATGCTCAGTGGGAAGCCTGCTTCTCCCTCTGCTCTGCTTGTCCTTCTCTTTCTCAAACAAATAAAATCTTTATTTATTTTTTTTAATTTTTATTTATTTATGATAGTCACACACAGAGAGAGAGAGAGAGAGAGAGAGAGGCAGAGACACAGGCAGAGGGAGAAGCAGGCTCCATGCACTGGGAGCTCGATGTGGGACTGGATCCTGGGTCTCCAGGATCGCGCTCTGGGCCAAAGGCAGGCGCTAAACCGCTGCGCCACCCAGGGATCCCACAAATAAAATCTTTAAAAAAGAAACAGAAATCATTCAAAGTGAAACAAAGAGATATAACAATTTTTTAAAATGAGAAGAGCATTAGCAAACTGTGGGAATATTTCAAGCAGCCAAATATACATGTTAAATTGAGTCCCTGAAGGAGTCAATAGCAGACTGAAAAAATATTTGAAGAATTGCTGGAAATGTTCCAAATGTGAAGAAAATTATAAACCCACAAAACTCCAAAACTTCCATTAACCCTTAAAAAAAGAAACATGAGGAGGACCACTGTAGTGAGGTCAGCTTCTACTTCTACCCAGTATCAATGAGTAGTGTGAGTCAGCTCAGCATTCCCCTACTCACTACATGTGGTGTCATCAAAGCCCAGTGGGGAGCTGAACCTCCAGATTGAGCCAGCATCATAGAGATTAAAGTAGGCAATATGAAGCAGGACTAAACAATACTGTTTCTAATTCTGCCCACTGTGGATAGGGCCAAGTAGGGAGTTAGACTCTGTACAAACCTGGTTGATGCCTCCTTCCCAGCCTCCCCACAGTGTTCATATAGTCCAGAGGGAGCCGAGTCTCCTCTCCCGTGTAGCATCAGTGAGGTGGAACTGATTGGTCAGAGGCAGAACTTGTTGGTACTTCCTTCCCGCCGCCATCCTTTGTGGTTCAGCAGATCTAAGTAGAAAGCAGTGGAGCTTCCTTACCTATCCTGCAGCACCAAAGCAGGAGTCAGCCTTTCAGTCCTCCCTCTTTGATGTTAGACACTCAGCAAGAAACTGAGCTTACACCTCCACTCAGAAGCAATAAGTTGGTGAGAGTTGGTTTCTACTTCACCAGGATGCATGGCATTGGCACACCTTGGGGGCAGCTGAACCTCCACATCAGTCATTTGCAGTGGGCCAGTGCTCTACTTTTGCTCTGGTTGTATCAGTGGTGTCCAGCAGGACACATGATAAATTCACCCACCTGCCCCAAATGCTACACCTCAAAAGGGAGATTACCTGCTAAAACAAAATTAAATAAAACCCAGAGTCTCTTAATATAATATCTAAAATACTCAGAATACAAATGAAAAATCACTTATACCAAGGGCCAGGGAAATCACAACGTGAATGGGAGATATCACACAACAACATTCAGATAAATCAGATGTGAGAATTATCTGACAAAGATATTTAGGCAAATACCATAAAAGTGCTTCTATCATCAATGACCAATTCTTTTTTAAAAAATGAAAAATAGAAAATCTCAACGAATAAATAGAAGGCATAAAGACTTTTTGAAAATAGAAATTATAAAACTAAAAAATGCAATGTTAGTCTGCTTGGGCTACCATAGCAAAATATCACAGGTGGGTGACTTTAACAAAAATTTATTTTCTCAGTTCCTGAGGCTAGAAGATCAAAAAGTGCTGGAGCATTCTATTTATGGTGAGAGCTCTCTTCCTGGTTTGCAGAGAACCACCATGTCACATGTTTCCTCCCATGCCTTTTGTGCATGTTCAGAGGGAGAGACAGAGCTTCAATGTCCCTCACTTCTCTTTTATAAGGACACCAGTTCTTTTGATTTAGGATCCCACATTTAAGATCCCATTTAACCTTAATAACCTTTATAAAGGCCCTATCTCCAAGTACAGTCACATTTGGAGTTGGGGCTTCAACATTAGAATTTTGTAGGAACACAACTCTGTCCATAATATGCAAAACTAAAATAAAAAAACTGACTGGATGGATTCAGTAGTGGAGTGGATGTTTCAGAGGATAGAATAGTGAACTTGAGTACAATTTATCCAATCTGAGCAACAGAGAGAAAATAAATTGAAATAAGTAAACACAGTCTCAGATGCCTACAGAACAATAACAAAAGAATTGATTTGTACCATGAGATTCCAAAAAAAAAAAAAAAAAAAGGTGAGCAATTGGACTAAAAGAGTAGTATTTGAAAAAGTAATGGATAAGTATTTCCCAAAGATGGAAAAAAAAATCTACAGATTTAAGAAACTGAGTGAAATACAAATAGAATAAACACAGAAATCCATACCATGATATATCATCATAATTAAATTTACAAAATCTAAAAGATGCTGAAAAAACTTGAAAGTAGAAAAAAATGATACATCATTTATAAGGGATCACCAATTTGAATGACAGTGGAATTGTCACCTGAAACGTGGAGACCAAAGTGGCACAACATTCTTCAAGTTTTGAAAGGAAAATATAATCAACTCTTACTTCTGCATCTGGCTAAAACCTCCTTTTGGAAGAAAGGACACGTGAAGAAATTCTCCAATGAAGGAAAACTAAGGAGACTGGTTACTAGCAAGCCTACCTTTAGAGAATGCTAAAAGGAAATTCTCTAAGCAGAAAGGAAATGATAACAGAACTTAAAAAGAAAGAGAGAGAATATCAGGATGGTTAAAAGAAGACCAAAGATAAATATAATTTTCATGAGTTTGTTAAGTCATATTTGATAGGTAATATCAAAGATTATAACACACCTTCTGATACGGTGTCTGTAGTGGAAATGCTTAAGAGCAATCATATTTAAAAAGAGGGGAGGGTAAAGGCACCTATTGAAAATAAGGTGAAACTAGTAAAATGTCAGTAAAAGTAAACTTGCATAAGCATGTTGTCACACCTACAGCAAACATTAAGAAAACTAGTTTTTAGGGAAGCCTGAGTGGCTCAGCAGTTGAGCATCTGCCTTCGGCCCAGGGCATGATCCCGGAGTCCCAGAATCAAATCCAACATCAGGCTCCCTGCATGGAGCCTGCTTCTCCCTCTGCCTATGTCTCTGCTTCTCTCTCTCTGTGTTTCTCATGAATAAATAAATAAAATCTTTTTTAAAAAAGAAAAGAAAGAAAACTAGTTTTTACAAAGCAGGAGCAGCTACTTTCATAAGGCATAAAATAATTTGAAATCAGCATAAGAAAGACAACAGGAAAATCTCAAAACACTTGGAAATTAAATATATCCATAGGTCAAAGAGGAAGTCTCAAAGGAAATCAAGATACATTAAACAGAATAAAAATTAAAATACAACAGGTCAAAACATGTGGGATGCACCTAAAGTAGTGCTGAGAGGTAAAGTCACAACAATAAAATGTTTACATTAGAGAACAGAAAAAGTCTGTAATCAATAATCTAAGTTCTTACCTCATGAAACTAGTAAAAGTAGAGTAAAATAAGTACAAAGCAAGCAGAAGCAAGGAAGTAATGAGGATAAGGGTAGAAATACATGAAAATTAAAGCAGAAAAACAATACCTATAAAAAGACCTAAATCATTGATATCATATTTGCAACAAGGGTTATCACTACAGATTCCCACAGCTACTAAAGAAATAATAATAAAATACTATAAACAACATGGCACTCCTAAATTAAACAACTCAGAAGAAATAGACTAATTTCTTGAAAACCACAAACTATTGAAACTCTACCCAGATGAAATTAAAAGTCTAAATAGTCCTATAATAATTGTAGAAAATGTAGAAATTGAGTTTGTAATTTATAAGTTCCTAAAAGAAATATGCAATCTCAGTTGGTTTCACTGCCCAATTCCACCAAACATTTAAAGAAGAATTGATACCAATTTTCTACTATCCCTTACAGAAAATAAGAGAGGTGACAATACTTCCAAGCTCATTTTAACAATACAATAAAACTGCAGAAAAAAATATTTCAGAAACCTAGGTATATCAATCTACAACAAAATATTAGCAAGTCAAATTTAGCAATCTATAAAAGGAATTTTTATGACCAAATAGAACTTATTCCAAAAAACATGAAGCTGGTTCAACATTTGAAAAATCAGTATACTCCACATGTCAACAGGCTAAAGAGGAAAAGTTATAATAGTATATCTACTGATACGGAAGAAGCTTTTGACAAAATCCAAAGCCATGATAAAAATCTAGCATCCAAAGTCACGATAAAAGCTCCCAGCAAACTAGAAATAGAGGGGAGCTACCTCAACTTGGTAGAGTATCCACAAAAAGCCTGTAAGAACATCACAGATATTAGTGAAAGACAGCTTTATTCCTAAAATCAAGAATAGAGCAAGGATGTCCTTTTTCACCATACTTATTAAACATAGTAATGAAAGCCCTGGCCAGTGCTTTAAGAAAGAATATAAAAAGCATACAAATTGAAAAGCAAGAGTTAAAACCATTATTTGCAGATGACATGATTGTGTATATAGAAAACCCTAAGAATCTACCAAAAAAATTTTAAGCCCCAAAACTGGGTTCAGCAAAGTTACATGATAAAAATCAACACACAAAAGTCAATCCAATTTCTACTTATAAAAAAAAAAATGAACACTTGGAAACTGAAGGCACAATACTATTAACAATGGCTTCTCCAAAAATTAACTTAGGTACAATTCTAACAAAACATCTACAGAATCTGTATCCTAAAACTCACAAAATGATGAGTGATGAAACAAATAAAAGACCTAAATAAATAGAGAGACACACCATATTTATGGATTAGAAGACTCAACATAGTAAAGATTTCAATATTCCCCAAATTGATCTCTAGATATAATATGATTTCTATCAAAATTACAGCAAGATTTTAAAATAAAACAAGCTTGGGGCACCTAGGTATCTCAGTCTGCTAAGCAACCAACTCTTGATCTCAGCTCAGGTCTTGACCTCAGGGACTAGAGGGTATTATGCGAAGTAAAATAAGTCAGTCAGAAAAGGACAAATACCATATGATTTCACTCATATGTGGAATTTAAGAAACAAAGTAGATGAACATACGAGAAAGGAAGGAAAAATAAAACAAGATGAAAATTGAGAGGGAGGCAAATGATAAGAGACACTGAACTCTAGGAAATAAACTGAGGGTTGCTGGATGGGAGATGTGTAGGAGGAAGGGATAACTGGGTAATGGGCATTAAGGAGAGCACTTGATGTAATAAGCCCTGGATATTATATGCAACTAATGAATCACTAAATTCTTCCTCTGAAACTAACTTAAAAAATAATAAAATAAGACACACTTATCTAAAATTTATACAGAAAGGTAAGAACCTAGAGTAATGAAACCATTTTTGAAAAAGGATATATAAGTAGGTGGGAGAAATCACTATCAAATGTTAAGGCTTACTATATAATTACAGTAATCAAGGAAGTGTGGCAGAGATAGACACATAGATCAATGGAACCTAGAAGTAGACCCATAAAAATATGCCCAATAGATCTTTGACAGAGGTGCAAAAGCCAATTCAAAGGAGGAAGGATGGATGGCCCTTTTTAACAAGATAGTAATTGGACATTCATAGGCAAAAAACAAAAGTGCCTAAACCTTACACTTTGTACAAGTGTTAACTCCAAATGAAACACAAATTTAAACATGAAACTATAGAATTTTTAAGGAAAAAAACACAGGAGAAAGTCCTTGGAAGCTATAGTTCTTAACACTTGACCCTAAAAGTATAGTCCATAAAAGGAAAAATTGATAAATTGGACCTCATCAAAATTAAAGTCTTTTTGCTCTGCAAAGTCTATATGAAGAAGATAAAAGCACCAACTACAGGCTGGGAGAAAATATTTGCAAACTACACTGGAGACTAGTATCTAGACTATATAAAGAATTCTCAAAACTCAGTAGTAAAGTCAATTCAATTAGAAATAAGCCAAAAAATGGGGAGACCTTTCACAGAAGAGGATTATCTTATGATCCAGGAATTATACTCTTGGCCATTATCTCAAAGAAATTTATCTCAGGTTAATGGTCATACAAGAACCTGCAAACAAATGTTCATCGCAGGGTTTTTTTAAGATTTTTTATTTATTTATTCATGAGACACAGAGAGAGGCAGAGACATAGGCAGAGGGAGAAGCAGGCTCCCTGCGGGTAGCCGGATGTAGGACTTGATTCCGGGACTGCAGGATAACGACCTGGGCCAAAGGCAGACGCTCAACCACTGAGCCACCCAGGTGCCCCTGATAGCAGCTTTGTTTGTTAAAATTTTTTTTTATTTATTTATGATAGTCATACAGAGAGAGAGAGAGAGAGAGAGAGAGAGAGGCAGAGACACAGGCAGAGGGAGAAGCAGGCTCCATGCACCGAGAGCCCGACGTGGGATTCGATTCCGTGTCTCTAGGATCGCGCCCTGGGCCAAAGGCAGGCACCAAACCGCTGCGCCACCCAGGGATCCCCAGCAGCTTTGTTTGTAATAGCCGAAACTGGAAACAACTCAAATGTCTTTTAGTAGCTGAATATTGAAGCAAACTGTGGTACATCCATACCATAGAATACCATTCAGTAACAAAGAAAAATGAACTATTGCTACATGTCACAATGTGCCATAAGCACAATGGCCTTATGCTGAGTGGGAAAAAGAAAATTCTCAAAAGGTTACATACTATATGATTCCATTTATATCACATTTTTGAAATGACAAAATTATACAGATAAAGAATAGATCAGTGGTTGGGAGGAGAACAGGAAGGGAGGCAGCTGTGAAGTAAAAGATTAGTTTAGGAGATCCTTGTGATGGATTGTCTGTATCTTAATTGTGGGGATGATAACAGAAATCTACACTTGGGATTAAAAAACTGCATAGAACTACACACACGCACACACACAAATTATATCACAAATCTGGTGAAATTTGAATAAGGTCAATGCTGTATCAATGTCAATTTCCTGGTTGTGAAATTGTATAATAGTTATGCAAGATGTTATCATCAGGGAAACAGTGAAGGCCTTGTGGGTCTCGCTGTGTTATTTCTTAAATTGGAATACCAATTATCTCAAAAATAAAGTTTAAAAAAAACTCTCAGCAAATTAGGAATAGAAAAGACTTCCTCAATCTGATAAAAGTCCTCTATAAAAGCCCACAGCTAACCTCACACTTAATGGTGAGAGACTGAATGCTTGCCCCAAAGTCCAAAACAAGACACAAGGTCTTACCACTCTTTTTTCTTTCTTTTTATTTTATGACAAATAAAAATTGTATGTATTTAAAGAATACAATGTGATGGTTTAATATGTGTGCACATTGTTAAGTGATTGCCATAATCAAACTAATTACTGTATCCATCACCTCCATAGTTAGCCTTTTTTTTTTTAATTCAACATCAAAATGGAAGTTCTAGTCAAGACGGGCAAGAAAAAGAAACAAAAGACATCCAACTTGGAAGGAAGAAGTAAAATTATATTTATGTGTAGATGATACCAATATCTATATATAAAATCCTGTAGAAGCTATAGAAAGCTACTAGAACTAGTACATAAGACTAGCAATATTGCAGGATAAAGATTACTATACAAAGATCATGTTTTTCTACATACTAACAATGAAAATTCAGAAACTGACATTTAAAAATTAATATTATTAACAATAACAATATGAAATATGAAATACATAAGTAAATATCTGGTAAAAGATGTGTAAGTCCTATACACTAAAATCTACAAATTGAGAAAAAATTTAAAAGACCTAAAGAAATAGAGGACTAGACTGTGCCTACAACTGAGAAGACTCAACACTATTAAGATAACAAGTCTTGGGGATCCCTGGGTGGCGCAGCGGTTTGGCGCCTGCCTTTGGCCCAGGGCGCGATCCTGGAGACCCGGGATCGAATCCCACGTCAGGCTCCCGGTGCATGGAGCCTGCTTCTCCCTCTGCCTATGTCTCTGCCTCTCTCTCTCTCTCTCTCTCTCTCTCACTGTGTGCCTATCATAAATAAATAAAAATTTAAAAAAATATATTAAAAAAAAAAAGATAACAAGTCTTCAAATTGATCCACAGATCCAGTGCAATCCTAATCAAAATCCCAGCAGAGAATTTTGTAGAAATTATCAAACTGATTCTAAAGTTCATGTGGAAATGCAAAAGACCTAGAAAAGACTAATCAATTGGCAAGACAACAATAAGTTTGCAGGTTTAATATTATCTGATTTCAAGATTTATCAAAGTATGGTAACCAAGACAGTGTGGAATTGGCATAAAGATAGACAAATTAATCAGTGGAGTAGAATCTGAGGTCCAAAAATGGCCCCACACATTTATGAATAATTTCAACAAAGGTGCAAAGAAAATTCAGTGGCAAAAGTATAATCTTTTCAACAAATGGTGCTGGAAAAAAAAAGATAATCCATATTTTTAAATGACCTTTAACCCATACCTTGCATTTGTACAAAAAATTAACTTAAAATGAATCATAGACTTATATGTAAAATGTCAAATATTATTCTAGAAGAAAACAGGGGAAAACCCCAGTGACCTTAGGTTGGACAAATATTGCTTAGATATGATAGCAAAGATGATCTATAAAAAATTATTGATAAATTGGTCCATCAAAATTAAGAAATGCAGCTTTTTCCAAAACACTAGTAAGAGAATTAAAAGACAAATCATGGGAGAAAATAATTGCATAATAATAAAGTATTTGTACCCCAAATACAAAACTCAACATTAAGAAACCAAAAACCCAAGAAAAATGAGCAAAATATTTTAAGATATCTTACCAAAGAAGATAGGTGGACGGTAAACAAATGCATGAAAAAATGTTTACCATCATTACTCATTTGGAAAATAAAAAATAAAATCACAAGACCCCATGCACCTTTTAGAATCTCTGAAATTAAAAAGACACCAAGTGTTCGCAAGGATGCCAAGCAACAAAATTCTCATATGCTGATGTTGGTATTGTAAAATAGCACAACTTCTCCAGAAAATAGGTTTGCAGTTTCTTAAAAAGTTAACGCATTACACCTACTACATGGTACAACTATGAACCATGGTATCTTTCCAAGAAAAATAAATGCATTTGTCTATACAAAACTCACCAAAAATGTTCCTCACAGCTTTATTTGTAACAGCCTAATACTGAAAAACAAAAAAGACCTAAATGCCATCAACAGGAGAATGAATAAACAATTGTGCTTCAGTGGATCCTTGAACAGGAGGAGGGTTAGAGACACCAACCCTCTGTGCAGTTAAAAAATCCATGTATAACTTTTGACTCCCTAAAATTTTAACTACTAATAGTCTACTGTTGACCAGAAGCCTTATCAACAATATAAGCAGTCAATTAACACATATTTTATTTATACACAATATGCTTACACTCAAGTAAGCTAGAGAAAAGAAAATGCTGTTGAGAAAAAAATAAATATATTTATAGTACTATACTACATTTATTGAAAAAAATCTATGTATAAGTGGACCCACCCAGTTCAAACCTTCACTGTTCAAGAGTCAAATATATATCTGTATAATGGAATACATTCAGAAATAAATAGAACCTAACTACTGATAGATATGGAAACATAAATAAATCTCAAAATAATTATACTATGAAAGTAGCCAGGCAAAAAACTTACATACTGAATGGCTCTGTTTATATAAAATCTAGGAAATACAAATTAGTCTATAGTGACAGGAAAGAGATCAGTAGTCATCTGAAGAGGGAGATTGGGGAGGGGCAAAACAGAGTGATTACTAAAAGGTAAAAGGAAACTTTTAGAGGTGAGTGATACAGTCATTACCTTGATTATGGTGATGGTTTCACAGACATATATCAAAACTTTTCAAAGTGTACATTTTAAACATGCAGTTTACCTATTCAAGTATACCATAATAAAGAAAAATAAAGATAATTAAATGCAAATGACTTAGCCAATTATAGTTCTCTTTCTTAAAAAGAATACCCTCTCAATGCAAAAATATTAATAATTTACAATAGTACCAAGGAACAAAGCTTCCAGAACATGAAATAAAAAATTGAGGCATGAGGAGCAGTGAGTAATAATTATTTATGCTTATTTCCTCATCTTAGGTGACAATATTTATAGTAATTTATTTCTAAAGTTGATATATTGAGTAAAATGTTTGAGTTCTATTAAAAATTTTATTTTATTTTTTTAAAGATTTTTTATTTATTCATGGAAGACAGAGAGAGAGAGAGAGAGGCAGAGACACAGGCAGAGGGAGAAGCAGGCTCCATGCAGGGAGCCCGACGTGGGACCCCATCCCGGGACTCCAGGATCAGGCCCTGGGCTGAAGGCAGCTGAGCCTCCCGGGCTGCCCTCTATTAAAAATTTAAAAAAAAAAATTTAAAGGTAGCTTTAAGGTTATTACTTGCCATTACAAATGTAGAATGAAAAAATGCTATACCCTCCAAATTAAAAAAAAAAAAAAACATAGAACATGTTGCAAAACTAAAAACTAAGGGGAAATCAATAAAGTATAACATAAGCTCCATTTAATAAATGAATAATTCAGCGACACCTGCTTGGCACAGTGGGCTAAGTGTCCAACACTTGGTTTCAACTCAACTCTGATCTCAGGTTCCTGAAATCAAGCCCTAGGTTGAGCTCTGCACTCAGCACAGAGTCTGCTCTGTTTCTATCTCCCTCTCCCTCTGCCCCTCCCGCTTGTGCTCGTTCTCTCTCTCTCTCTCTCTCTCTCTCTCTGCCCCTGCTAAAATAAACAAAATCTTTTTTAAAGATGAATAATTCAAAGATCCAAGTATTTAACAGTAAGTTCACATCTTTGAAGAAAAGCAGGTACTTTTAGATATTTTCAAATGTAATTATTTTTAATCTGTGGAAAAACAAACCCAAAGCATAGTACCTCCAACAGTCGGAAATGGGAATAGGTAAGACCACGTGTCCCAGAAAGTGAGGATGGGAAACAATGTGTGTACACCAAAGTGAGGTAGAGAAGAATACAGGTACCCCCAGAAAACGATGGTGCAAATCTTTATTTGTTGACCAGAAAGAGGTTCCCAACACAGCACTGAGCTTTAAAAGCAGGCCAAACAGTAGCTGGTTTAATGCGATCCCGCTCATTTTAGAGTATTGGCATATGTGTCAATGGGCATAAAGAAATATCAAAACAAATGCTGATCTGAGTCAATGACCACCTAAGGCTATTGGGACTCTGGAGATTTTTAACAATGATCTTATATCATTTTACAACAAAGTAATAACATTATATTTAAGCATTTGTCTTCAAATTAGAAATTCATGCTATTGAGAGTGTGGCTAATGAGTTGCACACATTGTAGTATTACAAATTGTTGTAATGTAATTTGACAGAAGCTATTAAAATGTAAAGGGTGTGTATGCACTGTCAGAGCTCTTATGTTATGAAGACCTGAATACGCTGGGAGAGTGAAAGTCACTGCACCAGGTCGTACAGTTGTGAGCTCTTCAGACATACGATTTCCCAATAATTTACCATGGATTTCATATTATTTTATGACAGCTTTCTGGCTGCACAAAGTCACCATTTGGGCTTGGAGGATTTAAAGATTTTACAAGATGGTTTAAACAAGAAGAAAGAGGAGGGAAAAGAGGCACAGCGGTGGAGGGGTGAGGATAAGGAGAGGAAGAGAGTGAAAAAGACAAGAAACTCAGAAAGACTTAGTTACAGTGTAGCTGTATATGGAATATATGAAATAACTTAAAAAGAATAAGCTAGATCTATTTGAATCAACCTAGAGAGGTGTCAGGGTTTATTGTTTAGGTGACAGAGGTCCATTCGTTTAATGTTAAATGACAGAAATGAATAAAATAATAAGTCTTCACTGTTGTATCTGTTTTTGTTTATTAAAAAAAAAAAAATTTCCTGGAGCACCTGGGAGGCTCAGGGGTTGATCATCTGCCTTTGGCTCAGGTTGTGATCCCAGGGCCCTGGGATCAAGTCCTGCATCAGGCTCCCAGTGGGGAACCTGCTTCTCCCTCTGCCTATATCTCTGCCTCTCTCTCTCTGTCTCTCATAAATGAATAAATAAAATCTTAAAAAAATAAGAATAAAAAAATTTCTAGTACTTCTATTTGTGTAAGTTTTGATCACTAAGAAAAACATGGAGTGATGCCTACTACCAATGCCTTACTATCAATTACCACTGTGGTGTGAGTCTGAGGGAAGGGATGAAGGGATGGGCATTCTTAACTTTTTATTCATGCACATTTATATTGTATAAATATGTGAACTTAACACATATTACTCTTCATCATCTAAAAAAATGAAATAAAATCTGAAAGCAGATTTAACAATATGCATAAGGCAATAATCTTTAAAGTTCTCTTCAGAATCCTGGCTTCCTTGTCTTTCTGTTTGGGTTTCTCATTTTCCAGTATTCAGTGCATCTTACAGCTAATTGCTTTTTCCACCTGCCTTCGGCCCACCCTTCAAGTCACAGAACAAGCACTCAGTACCCCAGTCCACCCTCTCTGCCAGGAGCTAAGGAGCAGCTGGAGATGCTCTCCTGCATAGCAAACAGAAGAGTTCCTCACACTGTAATTAAATAATGCTAACTAGGGCACTGAAAGGTCCTGCTTAACCACTTCCAGGAAATGAATTTGCCTTTGGAAAAATGAGTGGAGATTTTAGAGTAAATGTGAGCACAGACTTGTCTTTTGGAAGTGTAAGGAATATTTCTCGGTGAAAGCTCCACAGACCCATATTAGAATTAACTATGAGAGTGGTGAACAGTCGTCTTTCTCGTGGCCTACCGACCCAGGTGCTCAGATACTTTGGTCCTTGAGCACCCCAGACAGGTGATTTCTTAACACAACCAAAGTTTGAGAACCAGTTTCCTAGAGATAGTGAAAGTTCAGGTGGAGCTAGACAGTACAAAGCTCTGAATGCAAGCTTCCAAACATCCTGCAGGCACCCCACTCCCTGGAGCAGAGGAAACCACGCAGGATGAGTGGAGTGGAGGGTATTGCTGCCCAAGGGTGAGCCAGAAAGCCTGCTGTCCCCAGGTGGTTTATAGGTGCCAGGCATCCCAGGCAGCAAAGAGTGACAGAGCTCGGACACCTAGGACCAGGACAGGAGAGGAACTAAGGTGTTGACGGCAGAGACAGCCCAGAGGAACAGGAGAGGAGCCCTGAGGCTGCTGTGTCCTGGGGCTCAAGGGAATGTCAGAGGCCAGTGTGAGGTGGGCAGTGAGGAAACAAGCCCTTTATGCCAGAGGCACTGTTGCTGTTGACCCACCAGGGCCACTGTCCATGTGCTCCTCAGAGAAACAGCCAGTCTTCCTGAGACTTGAACACCTGAGTCCCAAATCTCAGAAGATGGGAGTAAAAAGAGTGAAGATGATGTTCCCGAGACTGGGAAGATGCCCCACACAGCCCAGGCAAATGAGCTTTGGGAACCTGTGCCCCATCCCACACCTAGTGGGGCAGCAAAGTCTCTGGAGAGCAAGGGAGTCAGTCCTTCCGGGCTGCAGGGAAGCTGCAAATTACATCCTGCTGCTTCTGAGCCCCAGGAATAGCAAGCACTCTCTCTGGCCAATGATGTAGTGTGAGAAGCACTTCGAAGCCCCAGTGCCCTTACAGGTGACAGGGCAGTCATGTCGCAAAGACAGTGCAGTGGTGACAATTTATGCCAAACACAGGGGCCAAGAAGTAGCTTTCCTTTGACTCTTGAGCCCCAGGATTCCTGTTCAATCTACCTGAAGGGGAAGGGACCCCAAGAATGGCTGGTATTATGTTTCTTGCTAACCCTGTTAGTAAGGGGAATAGACGCTCGGAGCCAGGTGTAATTTGATTTAAAAAAATAAAGAAATGTGATGCTTCTTGCACCTGAATGTGGAGGAGCAATTCATAACTTACACCATATCCACTTAATAATTCCTCTGTCCACATGTGAACGATTTCAGATCACCTTGACTTTGCTGCTGAAAGCTGCATTCTCCTTATCGTTCAATATCCAGAATATTCAAGGCACTTTGCAAGAGCTAAAGTTTATATAAATATTATGTCTTAAGTTCTTATCAAAAATCAATTTTCCCATATTTATGTTTTAGATTTCTTGCACCTTTTGCCGGTGGGGCAGGGAAGGGTGGGGTGAGTTCTTAGTTAGAAAATTTTTAAAGTGGCTCCCAAGAGAGTGAGGAGCTGAAAAGCAAAGAAAGCAAACCTTGAATGTGTTTGCAGCAGCCTGAAGCAATTTAAGAAAGTAGGGTTAGAGGGCTTGCCAAAGATACAGGCATGGAAATTATTTCCCTTTTTAATGCAGATAGATGAAAATAAGAAAATTGTCCTAAGGGGTAATTCACCCAAATGGAAAAGTCTCTTTAGCATTCCCACCAATTGTACACTTAAATTATTTTTAGTAAATATAAATATAATATGTATATATACATATATATATACATCCATACATATATACATATATTTACTAGAAAAAAATTAAATGTATAATAGATAGGAATGCTAAGATATAAATATAAATATAGACACAGATATGCAAAATTCAAAAGAAATTTTTAAAAATTCACATAAAAATCTGTCTTTTCTCTTGTTTTTCAGCCCTCCTCCTATTCACCCCTGATTTCATCTCTTTAGAAATATCCAATGCATGTGTAAATATATAAATGCTAAAAAAAATCCTAATACAAATGACACCTCAGGACACACTGCTCTGCACTTCACTTTTTAAAATACGACTTTCGTCGTTAGAATAAATCGGCCTCTATTGATGGTCATGTGAATGAGTCCAATAGTCTGCTTTAGAAGCTATGCTGGGGAAGCCCCAGTGGCACAGAGGTTTGGTGCTGCCTGCAGACCAGGGTGTGATCCTGGAAATCCGGGATCGAGTCCCACGTTGGGTTCCCTGCATGGAGCCTACTTGTGTCTCTGCCTCTCTCTCTCTCTCTCTCTCTCTCTCTCTCTCTCTGTGTGTGTGTGTCTCAAAAAGTAAATAAAATCTTAAAAAAAAAAAGCTATGCTAAAATATTGGGAATGTATTTCAAAGGCTCTTTTACATTAGTGAGATCAGGATTTACCAAAAGGCATAGGAAATAATTCTAAGGGGCAGCTTTCTGGGTTTAGTTGGCTCATGGAAGAAAATCTAAGAGGAGCCTTCAGGATTCCCCTGACAGCAGGAACGTGGCCTCTCCAAGGCTCATATCATCTGCTCTGTGCTGTCAGGACACATTGGTTCTTCCAAGACTCTCTTGAGAAGCTGTCCTATTTGGAGATGGCTTCATTAGTTAATGGAGGAAAGATGTGTCATCCTCAAGAAGAATCTCTTTCCTTTTTACAAATGGTTTGAAAAAAAAAAAAACAAAATAAAATTGAAGAAGTGGAAAACATATATCAAGATGAGGCTAAATTCAGAATTCAGAACCTGCACAGGGAATCATAGTTCAACATGCCGAGAGCCAGGACCACCAAAGTGGCCAGAAATCTGAGTGAGTGTCAGAGAGGAGGAATGAACTTTTGTAACACGCTGAACTATAGAAAATTCTCAGGACATTTCCTTTCCCAATAAAACTTCACATAACAAAGCTGTTTTTGACAGGGCTGAAGTTTCTATGGAAATGATATGGAAGCCTTTGCTTTGCAGGTGCAGGAGGTCCCCAAGATAAGTCCAATGGGGTTGTCAAGAGCATTTCACTCATACTCAAGGTTGACATGGCTGGAGGACAAGAGAGAAAATTGGAGAAAGCCTTGCCCTGAAAATACCCCCTATCAACAAGGGAAGCCACCCAAGCCCTATTCTCTCTTTCAGACAAGGCTGTAAGGATACAATGGGGTTACAGAGAGGGAAGAAACAAAGGAAAGGCACTTCATAATAATTACCTCATTTAATTCCTACAGAAGGGGAGGGAGAGGACATTGTTTCCATTATATTAACCACATTCCAGAAAAAATTGTAGAATAGGGAAAGAGAGAAAAAAATCACTCCTAATTCTGTAATTAAAACAAAGCTATTGTTACCATTTTGGCATCATTTTCCATCCTGACATTTTAACATATTTGTTATTATTTTCATATAATTATAGTCAAAGTGGTACAACTTTATAGCCTCCTTCTTTATTTTTCACTAACCATTGTAGCATTATAATCGTTATAGCCATTATGCATTTTCCATGTTGTCAAATTCCTCAAAATCGTCACCTTCCTAAATATTAACCAATCATCTAGATACTGTCAACTTTATTTGGACATTTCCTTGTTGCGGAATATTTGCATTGCTCCTGGGATTTTGTTTCTGCATTATTTTAAATAATATTACCATTTCAGATTGTTTGATTTAGACAAATCCCCCCTAGTGGGCAAGGGAAAGGAAGAGGGAAGGCAAAAGGAAGTAGATGGACAACCATCCTGAGATGCCCTCAGGAACTCAGAGACAAGATTTCCTTTGAGAGTTCTACTATAATAACCGACCCATAATCAGGGCGTTCAGAAATTTGAGATGTTACCCTGAAGGGATAGAGGCAAGGAAGAATGAAGCAGGATTAATGGCATCAATGTAGCTAAAGTAGATGACAATCAGAAGTAGCAGGGGGCTGGCCAGGCAAGCCCAGAAAATACAAGACCATAAAAGTAAGGTGAGGGGGTTGGATAGTCCTGGCTTACTCCCCTTTTCTCAGCATTATTATTAATACCTCCCACTCACCTCCATTTCATGCTCGAACTGTATTGTTTCAGAAAATAAATTACATGGCCACCCTTCTCTGGATGATTTAACAATTCCAGGCCTCTCTCTTCTAGAGGACCAGAAAGATGAGCCCTCATCTTCAAAAAAGGTGGAGATGGACCCTTTTTTGTCTCTAGGGATGGAAAGGATATTGAAATCACTTGCGTTAAATTTGTGCACTAATTTGGGGACAATTAATATTTTCACAATAGTCATTTTCTTATCTGGGAACATAGTATTTGTTCAAATGTATAATATTTTATATGTACATTCTATATGTCAGTAAAGATTTGTTATTTTCTTCATTGTGATCACATCAATTTTTCTTAAAAATACTTCTAGGTATTTTATATTTGTTGTCATTCCTCATGTATTTTTCTAGTTAAATTTTCTTCTGACTGGAGAGGGTTTTTTTTTTAAGATTTTATTTATTTATTCATGGGAGACACACAGAGAGAGAGGCAGAGACACAGGAAGAGGGAGAAGCAGGCTCCATGCAGGAAGCCCGATGCAGGACTGGATCCAAAGACCATGGGATCATGACCTGAGCCAAATGTAGATGCTCAGCCATTGAGCCACCCAGGCCCCCTGAGGTATGTGTTTTAACCACCATCTTATGTGTGACAAAATCAGGGCTGAGGATTCAGAATACATTGTTCAGGATATATTAAGCAAACACGGGAGAGAGCACGAATATAAAGACCTCTGATTCCAAATGAGTTATTTCCATTATTCTGTGCCATTTCCATGGCTCTTGGCAATGGCTTATTCTAGGCATGTAGGTATTGGGAACCTGGGACCTGATCCTTTCACTGCATCCCCTCCACACGTGATCACCCACAGGACCTCCTATGTCTTTATTGGGATGGTGTTGCCTCTCCACATGTTCACATTCTCTTCAACACTTTCCAAAATCCCCTCCATTTCTGAGTAAGTTTGCTAGTTCCTTCAATAGGCAATATTTACTCTCATTTTCCTTGTGCCCATTTCGGAAGCTATTAGTGATCAGATCACTGGACACATCAGGATCAACACAGAAAGCAAGACCAGATCACAAGACATCTGAGGGACAGGGCTGAAGCTTGCCCACCAAGACATACCCTACACCTGCTGAGGAGCAGCCAGGACTCTGGAGGTACCAAGGTGCCAAGGAGCTGATATTTTGAGACTGGCTATGGAGACGAGAGCCTTCCCCGCAGGTGATCCATCCAGCTTGCACTTTATTTTATATCTATCAGGCCAGGTGCTTTCCAGGAAAAATAATTTGTGTGTAAAGTGTGAACTGCCCCCAAGGAGAATAGCATTTTCCTCAGTATCACATCCCATGGTGTTCTTAAATCAGTGATCAGTGTTCTTAAATCAGTGCCAGATCTTAACCAAATCCCATTGGTATGGCCATTCAGCCACAGCTTTTCACTCCATTGTTCCTATGAGGATGATTGACACATCATAATTATTCCACACTTATGACACTCTTCCAGTATGGGGAGAGGGCTTCCCTTTGGTTTCTCAGTTACAATACACCATTCTCTGCAATGTCTTACTGTAACTCAGATGAATTAATTGAAACATCGAGAAACAATGAGGTTGGCCATGGATAACACAGTAATTTAGGGAACACAGATATTAAAAGCTATAGTCTTCAGTGTGCCAGGGCTAAAGCTCAGCTGCCAGATGGTTCTCTTTTTTGTGATTTGGGTCTGAATCATCTTTAGTATTAGGGACCTGGAACTTCCTCCATTCAGACTAGCTTGCTATGTGAATGCCCTCCTGTCACAAGAGGGGAGGGGAGGATTCAGGTGGGGATGACAGTCCTGGTAAAGTCAAGAGGGAGTGCTACCCTTCCTTAGGAAGAATCAGAGCAACCGATGAGCAAGTCAAACCCTAAGCTGCCAAAAGATTGGCCTTCTCATCTAATTTTTCCACCACTCTCTTTATAATCCACCTTAACACTTCCCCCAGGGAAGACCTGCCACTTAGTTCTCAGAAATGCGAGTAGGCACTTGGACGCTTTCAGAATAAAGGACTCTATAAATACAAATGATAGGAAACTCTCAACCCATATAAAGACATCTTTCAAAAGACCAAAGCATAAAAAAAAAAAAGACCAAAGCATAAAAGGATAAATAACAAAAGCACCAACACTCTGAGGTCCAGGCATTATTTTTAGACAATTCCCCACGGTTCAAAACAGACGTGCGAGATTGGAGAGGTGATGCTGGCTACCAGTCATGTTCCATTTTGGTCCTCACCCCCAGGAAGTGCTGAATCCTTGTTTTGTTAGAAACATCCCAGAATGGATTTTGTTGTCAACTGCTCTTGATCTCTTAAAATTTCCTGCATTTGCTGCTCACCGGCATTCCCGGCCTTGATAGAAGTCCGGACAAAATTATTATCCTATGAGCTGTGGCTTTGTAATCAGCAGCCTCAGCCACCCTGGCAGCTGTTGCTGGATGGAGCACCAGGCAGCCTGGGTGGCAGGAAGTCAGGCTGCTGAGCCAAGCCTGAGCTGTGACCATCCAGCAGCCTCAGACCCATCCTTGCCTCCAGGTCTCTTCGTTCTTGCTATGGCTTGAGACAATGAGTGATGTTCTACTGTCAGAAACCTGTAGAGAAATCCTGCCTCAAACACAAAGTGATGTTGCATAACGAGGCATAAGAAATGTTACTAATTGTTCTATGTGTGTAATTCTTCTCAGTGGGAATGTGTAAATATGGACTTCATGGAGCCTTTTGCACCACACAGGCCAGTAGCCCTGAAATGAGAGGTCTTCCAAAATGCAGAAGGGTCAACTCTTCCCTGTAATTGAATTTCTTGGTTAGTTAGCATTTCTGCAGTAGTCTGAGCTGAGTCCTCCTGAAACTCTCTAAAGAGTCTCATAATGAGTGGTTCTCCTGGAGAAGGACAATTTCTCTTAGGATCCTCAGCATCTAATTGAGGCCCGTACATGACAGACACCTTTAAACAGGTGAAGGCGAAGGAGGGGAGGAGAGGGGAGGAGAGGCAAACAGGCTAGAAGACACAAAGGAGAGCATTTCACTCACCCAACTCCAGTTCCTCTGCCTTCAGAGCCCGAGGACATCAGTGTCCAGCAGCTTCTGGATTACATACAGCAAAACACCACCAGAAGCAAACGTGTCAGAGTGAATGACAGAGTCACCACCAGCATATCCCATCCTTCTGGTCAGTCACAGAGGCCTTCTTATGGATGAGAATTAAAACTGGAGAAGCCACAACTGAGCAAAGACTTGGAAATTGTCCTCCCATAGCATTTAACAACCCACGTTGTTCGTGCCATCTTTTTGTTTTCTTTATACACAGCCAAGGGCATGAAGGGAAAAGAGAAGTTTCTTTAGCTTCTACTTCAATTTGCTGAAAGGTTGCTAGTGGGTGTCAGGGAGGGGGAGAAAATTGGAGCCTGGGCCACATGGTTTGCAGGAAATTGTATCATCTCAAATTTCTTTGCAAGCTGCAAAGATATTGGATCTAAGAAAGCAAAATACATGCACTTAGTTTGTCAAGTGTATTTCATAGTTTATAATTGCTGAAATAAAAGACAAAAGGAATACCAATTTTCATGAAAGGCAGACATAAACACTCCTTTATCAAAACTCATGACTTTCATTAACCTTAAATGTGTATAGTGTGGACTTCCTTAAGAAGCCACACCATAGCATTTCTAATCACTACTTGTAGCATTTCTAACAACTGGTTGTGCAATTACCCATGAGCAGCATTAGATGTGATTTCTGACCAGCGCACAACAGATATTGCCTCCAACTTGTGAAAATGAATTTAATGAAACCCACCCTTAAGTTAGATGAGAAGTAATCTAATTAGAATGCCCTGGAACAGCACTATTTTTTAGACTCCTTTATTTTAGCTTAATCTCCCAGTGGCAATTACCACTAAGAAAAAAAATGAACAAGCTAATTTTCATTTCTATGGAAAGAAACGCCGTTTTAGAGCACATTTCACTTAAGAATATCAAATTATTTTACTATTCTGAAAACCTCCCCCAACCTGTAAAAGGAAGAAGTGGTTTGACCACTACTTCACAGAGGGAGAAATTGAGTCACAGAGAAACTAGGGCTTAAGTAAATTCACCCTCTATTCATTTTAAAGAATCAAGGTTACGCTTCAGAATTCCCAAGAACTCAAGTTCAAGAGTACTATAACCTCAAGAATTCTTACTTTTAAAGTATACATAACCTATACACAGTTTCAGAAAAATATGTCCATGCCAGAACTTCTCCCTAAGTAGAAGCTGATCCTAAAAAGTCTCCCACTTTCTTTGCCTTCCATTACCCATGATTCCTGTTCACTCTGAGACTAGAATTCCCAGGTATTGAACATGAACTGGGCTCATCATTTATACAAAATTTCAGAGAATTTGTCTACTTTTTTTTTACACAAATCCAAAATCTTAAAATTATCATTTCAAATAATTGGACTTATTTTTGTTCACGCCAGCAATTTTCTAAGCTGAAGACAATTCCTTGATTGTACTGGGATGACAAGTATGTCAACGCAACAGTTTTACTCAACTACTGACTCATCTGATCATCTGTTTCACAACAGCTTTCAACAGACTAAATAAATTTTAACCAAACTTAATACCCTTATCTCTAAAGGCCAAATCTTAAAGACAAAATTTAAAAAAAAAATAGTGACTGATTTGAAAAGCACAAAGAAACTTCCCTATCAAGCATTATTTGTAATTTAATAAAATCCAACACATGGAAGAGCTCTCTGTGACACATGATAGCCCTCCATGAGGCTTGCAATTCACATGCATCATGGCGGCTTGTCAGCCATTGATCCTACAGTGCCAATAACACTCTGCCGCAGGCTTCATAAAACAAGCATTTAACTCTCTCTTCCTCATGCATTTATCAATAGCTAAGTGTAAGGGCAATAAATGTACAGAACCATGTCACATTAAAACAGAGAAGACCCTTTAGTTGTAAGTCCAAATCCTCATCTAGAATAGAAACCTTCCCACTGCCTCTCCAACTTTGAAGGCACTGCAGTGGAGCACTCCAAGGCTGAGCACTTCCTGTGGGCAGTGAACAAAAGGGAAAAGGAACGAACTGGTGTTGAGCTCCTTGGACAGTGTGTGCCCAGCACATGTTGTGATCACTCTACAGTGACTCTGCAAGGAAATCTGGGTCTCTCCCTTTCACAGACATTCATGGAAGTCCAGAGATTGAGCTCCCCCACGTCACTTGCCTCTTGAGTAAAAGGGCTGAGGTGGAATCCATGTCTGACAAACACCAAATCCTATGCTCTTTCTATTATATTGCTTCTCAGATGGAAATGTGTAAAATTGAAATATACCCCGCATCAAGTGTCCACCATTGGCTCTCACTTGCTTTTCTGAGTATAATCCACATTATATATAAACCCTTATATCTAATCCATGCTGTTTATAGAAATCAATCTTTAATTGGGTCCTTTCTTTTCTTCTATAATGTCTCCCAGGTCAAACACAATATCTAGCTCTGTGATGGCTCTTCAGTCTTCCATAACAAGCCTCTCCCTCTGCCCACCAATAAGTCATTATTCCCCGGGCACACAAATAAAGTCCTTCACTCCCTATTGAGCACTTCCTGGTG
The DNA here is from genome assembly GCF_048164855.1 of Canis lupus baileyi. Taxonomy (NCBI): domain Eukaryota; kingdom Metazoa; phylum Chordata; class Mammalia; order Carnivora; family Canidae; genus Canis; species Canis lupus. The sequence goes on along the minus strand of NC_132866.1, from coordinate 38,073,685 downwards.
GCTTCCCATGTCCTCTGAAAACAATCTGAATCTGTGTGACTACAATACTCTCTACTGAAGCAGTGACGTGATCCTACTCACTCACACCCTATATCTGATGATTCAGATGTGAAGGGGTACCTCACTTACTGTGCTTCACCCGCTTTATAGTCCTCAAATGCTCCAACCTAATTCTTGCCTGGGGACCTTTGCTGTGTTCATTTTTTTTCCCCTGCCTCATGTCTCCTTCTGGCTTATTCTTCATGACATTTGATTCTTATCTGAAATATTCTCATAGAGGCATTGCTAGTCTGGAGCCCAGATCTTTGACTTTATATCACATTATTTTTTTCTATATTACTTTTATCACTCTCCAGTATTACCACTCTTTCCTCTTGTTCATGGTCTCCCACCACCCTCCTTCAGTTAGGTTGTCAGCACCCTGAGCAGGGCTTTGTCTGCATGGATCATAGCACTGGACCTGAACTAGGCCTGGAAAAAAGTAGATGCAAAGACCATCCGCTGAATTTCTTGAATGTTCCATATGACAGCCCTTCTGGTGTTGAAGCAAAACTCCTTCCTTCTGCATCACCTCTTCTCTGGGTAAAATGTACCCAGCGTGTCAGCTGTCCTTAACTCTGCTTCTAGACTGCTGTCACTCTGCACCACGGTCTCTCCACCACTGCCTAGTTCTGATCTGAGTACAGCCCTGTACTTGCCATGTGATGGATTATGTGGCTCCAGAGAGAACCTTAGACACACAAAGAGGACCTGAGGTTAGCAAAAGTAGGATAGTCTGTCAGAAAGCCTTAATGAGTTTCAGTTCAGGCAGTGACAGGCCTCTCCCTTTGTCCCTCGCCCTTCAGTTTACAGAGGCTCCTAGATGGTGGGAGCCCTTTCTATCCCAGCTGCTACAGACAGATCCTCCTCTTCCAGTCCCTTCCAGTAACATCCAGACTTCCATTGCTAAAGACAAGATCAGGCTCCAACAAAAGAACCTACACCTAAGGGCTGGGAACCAAAAGCTTGTCTCCTCCAGGAATGTGCTCTTCAGAGGGAAGGCCTGAGTGAAGCAAAAAGACCTAAGTTCACTATTAGCAGAAGCCATCAGCTCTCCAGATGCTCCCCAGAAGCCTCTCTCAGGCATCCACTGCCCATTTTTGTCTTTCAGGTCAGGAGACAAGCTAATTTCATAGCTAAGGTGATGCAATAGCAAGAAGCCAAGATGATTTGCCTTCCATCTGATTTGAAATCAGTGTTATTTGTCAGTTGAGAAAATTCAATCCACAAGGAGATTGGTGACTTTGATTTTACTGTCTCCACAAACCAAGTGTTGTAAATGCCTCTCAAACTTTTGGAATTCTACTACCTACAAAGTAGAAAGTGCTATAAGGTCTCAGAACCTAATTTACATGAGGAAACTCATAGGTGAAGTCTGTTGAAAAAGACTCTCCTAGGAGTCTGGACTGCTGGGTCCTGGCCATGCTCTACCTCCATCCCCTGTGTAATTTTGTTCTGGTCCCATAGATCTCTGCATCTGTTACCACACATATTTATACTCAATTGCCCTCAAGGTTAATTTCAGATCTGGGATTTTTCGATCTCAACTTGTAGTTATAATCAACTACATTTGCGCCTCCTGGACACAATGGTCTTTGACCACCCTGTCTAAACTAGTTCCCCATCGTATTCTGTCACTACATTCTATTTGTTTCCTTGAGGCACTTGTCCCAACCTATGTGATTCATTTGCTCATGTCTATAGTCTCTGCCTCCATCACACTCTCAACTCTGAGATCCTGGTGTTCTCTTTCACTGTTATAACCCTAGGGCCCAGCACAGTGTGCCTGGCACAAAGTAGGTAGTCAAAAGTTGATGAATTCTTTATTATAATATCTGCCTCTGACTGAAATGTTTGTAGTGTAGGGTATTACTTCCTCATGAGGCTGAGAGTATTCTATGTGAGCCACTCCAATCACTGAAACTTCCAGATTGAGTCCAAATATGCTTCACTCTAGTATTTAGCTCTTGATCCCAGTTCTAACCCTCTTCTGTTCTTGTTAGCAATGTTCATATAGAAAAAGCATAAAGTGTCTTTGGAATCCTATTGTAAAATTTTTCTCATTGGTAGCCTGGAAAACAAGAGAAATGGCAACACTTAGCAGTAGCTGTCTAAACCACAACACTCTCCAAGGGGAGAGGACAGAATGGAAATGGAGGTAGAGCTCTGTCTCCCAAGGTTCTGAAAATAGAAACATTAGAGCTGAGAAGGAATTAGGCTGCCCTTGTTGCCTTTCCTATACCCCAACCACTGTCCTGAGGAAAATAAGCTTTAAGATAAAGTTCCAGGGGCACCTGGGTGACTCAGTTGGTTAAGTGTCTGCCTTCAACTCAGGTCATGATCCCAGGGTCCTGAAATCAAGCCATGCCTTGGGCTCAGCAGGGAGTCTACTTCTCCCTCTGCCCCTCTCCCCACTCATGTTGTTTCTCTCTCTCAAATAAATAGAATCTTTAAAAATAAATAAAGTTCCAGTGGAAAGCTCGCATAGTTTGGATTTCCCCAGAGCTTCCCTTGACAATGCATCATCTCCCTCTGGGCAGCCTGAACAGACCAAGAACATCTTAGAAAGAAGAACAAGTGTTTTGTGTGTTAGTATGTTTTTGGTTTACTTACTCATCTATGTTAATCACATTCAACTCTCTTATCCTCCTGGCCTGTTGTTTGTGGAAACCACAATGTCCCTACAGGATCTATATATGAAGAGAGGGGGCAGTATCAGCTGGATGTTGCTTATGGGCAACCTCTCTTGCTTGACCAATGTAGGACCAAGTGTTCATACTGCCCTATAGCACAGCCCTCCATAGCCCCGAGTGACCATGGGTGTTCTCCTGCTACTTGGTCAACCCTGAACCTCTCCTCTCATCTCTCAGGGGCCAGTAAAGGAAGGAAGTCCATTTCAGTGGGAATGCTGAAGGCGTAGCCCTTAGGGAAGTCCAAAGAGGTCAGCTAAGTGCACACAGCACTGAGTCTCCAGTGGGGCCAACAGCAGTTGGCAGGCTCCAAACCACATTGGCTGAGCCCTCATCTTCTGTGATCATGAAGCACATTTGCCTCACATGGCAAGTGCTGTTTCCTTTGTTCTCCTAGGTCTCCACTGGGGCTGAGCCTTTGGGAATGAAAATGCACAATAACAGCTTGCAGAGTCCTGAAGATTGTTTCTGTCAACAGTAGCCCTCTGTGTGAGCCATGCTCCCCGACTACATCCCCATGAGGTCTTTCGGATACAGACATAGGTAAGCAGTAAGTCCCTAGTAGAAGGGTCATGGAAACAAAACAAGTACAGCTACAACTGTCATCACCATCCACCACCTTCTCTTTGAATTGGTTTATGTTCTCAGTCCTATGACATTTCTCTGGGAGTTTGTCCATTTGCATTAGTCACCTTCCTCCTGCCATGTGTGGGTCAAAGGGAGGCAAAAATGGCACTAGGTGATTTGTTAAAATCAACTTTTAACAAATACCTTATTCCTACCACAATAGACTCTTCCCCCAGAATGCCTCTGGAGAGACCATGGTTATGATTCCTGATATCTCATTCTCCATCTAAAAATGTAAGGTTGGCAGTTTATTAAGGAGCTTTTCTAAGCATTACCTGCAAGCAAAGATGGCATCTAAAACCAAGATAAAAATGACAGCAGGGTTATCACTAGCCGTGACTGAACCCTCGAAACCAGAAAAGTTTTAGCAGTACCCTGGGCTGGAGTTCACCATAGACCAACAAAAACAAAATATCTCTAGGAGGGGTGTCAGACATCTTTATCCTTCCAAACTCTCCGACTGAGTTTAAGAGGCAGCCAGGGTTAAAAACACTTGACAGGCCTTAAAGAGACATTTTGACTGAACTCTGGTGCTCTTCCCTCCAGCCTGGTTGCAATTCTATCCACACAGGCAGTATTTCTGTCCCACAGACATGTCGTAGGACTCCAGATTGTCAAGTCAATGGTTATTGGACTTTGACCTGTGTCTAAATCACCTGGGAGAATCTTAGGGACTATAGGGTCCCAGTCTCCTCAGAGAAGGCTGGGGTATGGCCCTTAGGATTTCACAAATCTGTCCAGGTGAACCTGATGCCCATCAGAATTCAATAAGCACTGGCCTAGACCTTTCCAAGCATAGAAGATGGCTCAGGAACAAATACAACTATTCCCAAGAGTGATTGTCAGGACAGTGCTTGCAGCCTATAAATTAATAGTATGAGTTACGAGCCAGTTGTCCCTTCTGTGGATCTGAGCCAAGCTGAAGTCTCCTCCTTAACCTCCTCTTTCCTTGCATACCAGAATTCATTCTAAATAACAACCCTGGAGCAGAAATTAGTGTCCTTAATCACTATGGACCTGGGACAGTCTTCTACCCTCCACCTACCATCCTGGGAACACTGTCAAGTGGGATACTGCCTGATTTGGGGCCAGAGGTCTGTGCCCCATACACTCATGAAATGTTGGGTCTCTAGCCCCTCTGTCCATGAAACAAACAAAATAGGGTGAGTCCATGTGGTCAAACAGGAAAGCCCCAATGAGACTCACCTTCCCAATCCTGGTTGTTGTCATTTCCCCACCAGGGCCACTACTCAGTCTCTGCCATCTATAGAGAGAGCTCACAGATGGAGCGTCTCCCTTAGGAAAGCAAGCTTTTGTACACAGCTTGCTGAGGGCTCTGATACTGGTAAGGTCCAAGAAGAGACACAAGCATGGCTGGTTAGCTGGAGAAAGGAAGGGGGCTGGAGTCTTTGGCCAGCCTGCATCTTTGAAGGCATCTTTCTCAGCTGCAGTTTCCCTGACTGAATAAAGCCTAGAACAGAGAGAACATGCTAAGGAGCACTCACTCACTCAGCTTGCCTCAAATCCAGCAAGTGGCTTTCCCAACACTTGAAATGTAGTAATGCCTCATTCCAGCCTGAGTCCCAGGATGGAGGCGAGGGGGAAGGACAGGTATGAGCCAACCCACTCTGTCCAGACAGGCACAGGGCCCTGAGGAGCCGGACTCCACATCAGGAACCACCCTCAATGTGGACCTCATTTGGCAGCCTGCTGTGTCCGTTCTGGACCACCACCCTTGGCCGGCCTCTCCTCTGCTCTGCTGAATCCCCAACTCTGCCCCCTTCCTCTGCATCTTCCCTTCACATAGATATACTCCCTGTCTCTTATCTTCCGGACTTAAGCCACTCTCCAAACAACATTTATTACTCTGTTTGGCTCTACACATTTTCAAACTACCCTAGAAAACTTCTCTCCTGGCAACACCAAGCCACCAAGGCGCTGATGCCAGGGCCATCCTCACCTTCCTGGGGTTCTCTGTGGTCTGGAGCCCAGTATCCTCCAGGCCTAGGGGAAGAAGCTTTTCGGGATGGAGAGGGGAAGAGGATTACTCTCTGACTGCCTAGAGGGCTATTTTGTAGAGAGGTACTGGGTCAGCACCTGTGGGGTAGAGTTTAAAATAAGAAGCAACCAAAGTCAGGCTTTTGGAAATGGACCTCAAATCCCAAAAACTTAGTTCAGAGAGCAGAGGTTTTCAAACCTTATTATGCATAAGAGTCACTGGCAAGAGATGAAAATGCATATTTCAAGGCCCCTGCCCCAGAGATTCTGTCTTGGCAAGAGGAGTTGAAGAAGCTGCATTTTAGCAAGCCTTGTAGGCCTGTGGACACAGGTGTTCCAAGAGAAGATTCTGAAGACACAATTATAAAGGAAAAGTGAATCTGGGGCTGGCCTAAGGCCTAAGGCCAGATGACCAGAGCCACAGCACAGCATAGAAACCTGAGAGAAGCTGAAGTCAAAGCAGGCACAAAGGAGAGAAGCAAGCAGTGTGTGGTTTCAGCTCCCAGAGCATAACTTCTTTTTATTCTGAAAGCCCCTGGTTCCCTAGTCCAGCCCTGGTACAATATTTGAAATATGAGCAGGTCATAGGGAATCTCAGGGAATATGAAATCTTCCTCCTTAGAAATAGACTCCTAATTTATAGAATTGTGAGTCCACTAGAGAGCAAGTGGCTGGATTTATTGCTGGTAAAATATGAAGGATGTAACATGATAGCTCTTCAAATCTCCTGTTTTATTTTCACGGGCTGATTAGTAATTGCCTCCAGAGGTGAGGCCCTGACAAGTCAGGGGAGGAATTCCCTCGGGGAGCTGAGCAGGACCACAGAGCAGAACAGAAGGAGACCAGCAGGAAGAAGACAGACGTGGGTGAGTCCACCCAAGGCAGAGGGATTGGAAAATAAGGAAGCCACAGGGACAAACAGAAGATGACGGGCAGGGTAGAAAGGAGCCAGGAACTTGCTCACCACAAATGCAGGAACACTGCTCCCATTCCGGATAGCACTGAAATGGCTCTCAAGGATGCCCATGTCCATGCAAGGCTTCCTCTGGGTGAAACCAGCACAATTAGGGGCCACAGGGTGAGTCACTCTCACCCCACTCTGGCCTTTGTGGGCTTCTCTCAAGCAGAAAACTATAGCCAAATTAGGACACTCTGAGAACCTAAAGGCACCAAGCCCTGCTGGCTTCGGATCCAAAGCCTCCAGAATTTCAACTTAATTTGTGATGATCCTTAAGTCATCTGAGCCTCATTTTCTTCATCCATGAAGGATGTTCATCAAAGCCACAGTGGCATGCGGAGGATCACTAAACACTGTCTAGATGATGCTATGTTGGGAAAAAGAAAAGTTTATTGTCTCAATGTAAGGCTTTATAAAGCAGCAGCGGTAAGGGATGCAGAAGATCATTCCATGCACCATGACTCAGGCAAAGCATCTCTAAGGGACCACTCTTGGACTGAAGTCTGGAGGATAGTGCTCAGGAGCAGGCCAGAGAAAGGGAAAGCTCAGGAAGGCAACCCAAGTAACATGCAGCAACCCAAAATGCAGAGAGCTGCCAGGCCCAGAGCATGGGGTTGTGGTGGAAAACTGCCTCAAGAGAGGCAGGGACCTGCCTGGGGAGAACTTTGGGTCTAGTTAGGGATTCTGCTTTTCACTGTGAAAACAACAAAACAAAATATTACTATTATTATTAAAATATTACTATTTTACAAAATAGTAAAAAAAAAAAAAAAAAAAGGAAGGATCAATGTAGAGCCAATGAGGGGTTTAAGTAGGGAAGTAGTATGATGAAGTTTGAAAAGGACCTCATTGGCCAGACATAGTGTAGGAAAAGGATTGCAAGGAACAGGAGCAGGCACAGAAAAGGCATGGAGGCAATTTCAGTGATACAGGACAGAAATGCTTCTGCTCCCACTAACGTGTTGCTGTGTGTAATGGTGGATGTGTTTGAGAATACCTGGCAGGTGACATCAGCAGAGGCAGACTGAATTTGGAGTTGTTGAGGGGGTGGTGTCTGCCTGGAGATTTCCTAGCATGAGGGACACAGGAATGAGAAGTGACTTCAAGCTCAAGGCTCAGATTCTGTTTCAATGAGGTCAAGACTGAGGTACCATCTAAACAGAAGTTTCAAGAGGGCAGTTGGATATGTGTTTCTGGAACTTAGAAGAAAGTTCTAGAAGATTTCAATACCATGTCTCAACAGGCATGGGAGCTCAGCGAAGTGATGGTCCTAAATGAAGGCCCAGGGCTGGGCCTAGTGGAATGTCACTATTTACCTGCCTGAGCAATGAGCTGGCAGAGAGATAGGAAACCAGGAGAGAGTGATGACCCAGAGGCTAAGAAAAGAAGCCTGTCAAGCAGTGAAGAGTTAATAACATCAAAATCTGCTAAAAAGTAGAAGAAAGAAGAAAGAAAGAAAGAAAGAAAGAAAGAAAGAAAGAAAGAAGAAAGAAAGAAAGAAAGAAAGAAAGAAAGAAAGAAAGAAAGAAAGAAAGAGAAAGAGAAAGAGAAGAAAGAGCATTTCATGGACTGTCCTGGGAGATAATGCTGAAAATGCTAAAAAGTCCATAGATGACAGAATAGAGAAACATGCAGAGGCAGGCAGAGAACAGCTGGGGCCAGTAAGGAAATGCTGTGAGAAATATAATCAGATCTATATTCAGCGAAGATCATGGTATGATTAGGTAGCTTGAAATGGGGGGAAAACAAGCTAGGAATTCCAACATCTGGGGAATACCACAGTCTTGTAAGAAATGAGGGGGTCCAGAGTGCAGCAGCAGTGGTGGCGGGGAATGAAGGGCTGACGATCAGAGTTCATGGGAACCAGATAAGGATGGCTGCACCGAGCTGGAAAGAGAGACGCAGCTGGACTCAGTGGTTACCTGGGCTGCAAGGTGACGAAGGCACCAGAACAATTAGGAGGTTCACAGCAAGGAGAAGCAGATTCCCACTTTCCACATCAGGGCCGGGACGGCCAGGGATTCTATGCTGAACACCATAGTTTGTTTGTGTCATTTTCGATCCCAGAAGAATGTCACAGGAAGATGCTCACCAGGCTTGTGACTTGCAGACCTGGCACACAGGAGGACTCAGGGCAAGTGGGGATGTGGTTGGCAGCAAGGACTGAAGGATGGGAAGAAGGTGAGGGGAGGTGTCCAGAGAGCGGGGACAGGCTGGGGTGCATCCCAGCAGAGGTCAGAAAGCCTGGCCAGTATCGTGGGACGCGAAGGTCAGGATGCAGAGTGAAGTGCCTCTGGGCTTTGGAGTGTGGAGGGCATGGTGTCTATGCATCGGTAGGGGTAGGAGCCTGATGGAAAGGACTGGAGATAGAAGAGAAAGGCCAGAAGGAAGGGTAAGGAGCAGGTGCTGAGAGGACATGGGAAGATAAATGATCTGAGGTGTCAGGGGGGTCCAAATAGAGGAATTCCGCAGCTGTCTTGTTTTGTCCTGCTGTGTGTTTTTAATAGAAAAGACATGGATATAAAGAAGTAGAGATGGCTAATAAATAAAGAAAAAGAACAAGAAAGATAAAGAAAAAAAGAACAAGATCAACCAGTAATTAAGACAATGAAACATTTTCCAACTCTCAAAGTAATGAACACATATAACCAATTTTTCCAGACACACCATTTGGGATTAAAAATGGAGTCAAATATCCCAGGACAGTTTTTCTTTGCTCCAGCACCATGAGCCCTCCTGTCCCTTGTTCTCAGCACACCTGGATGGGGTCTCTTGGGCCCCCTTGGTATGTCTTGCTCTTCCTGCTTCTCCAGGGGGCACCTGTTTCCTCCACCTGGCTACAATTGCTTTCATGCAGAGAAGTGCACAAAGACCACTGAAGGGCCACTGAAGCCCCAAGAAGCTACATCAGGACATGCTTTCTAAGCCAGACAAGCTCAGCAGCCACTGCAGGGCTTGCCTCTACTGTCACAAAGGGAAAAGAGACGATACTCCAGGTGCAGAGGCAAAGCAAAGTGAACACAGGAGGTTAGCTCTGAGTTAAGTGATCAGACCATTGATACATCTCCTGAGTGGCAGAACCAGATGCTGATCCAGGCTGTCAAAACCCAAACCCAGGCCCTATCCACCATACTGTCCTCCCTCCTTCAGTCCATCAGTGTTCCCTTCTATCCAAAAACCAGGAGATGGTGGGAGAAAGTCAGCTGGGAGAGGGAGCCAGGGCCCACTGGCACAGTCAAACTGCCCTGCTTGGTTCTATCAGACGTCAACACGTACTAATCATTCCCTCTTGTATCAGCAATGGGCTCTCTCTTCAGATAGCCAGAGCGTGCCATGGGCAGCTAATCATCAGATTAAGGATGGAAGGGCAAGACCCAGATGAGTGTAGAGCCTTCTCAAGATCAAAGGCTGGCCATCAGCAGCCTGTGCAGGAGAATCCTACTCAACCTTCCTGGTCTTGCTCTCCCCTTCCATAAATGGGCTGGGGTAGGTAGAGGGAAAGAGCTTTTGAGTCCTGTCCCCTTCTACAGGCTCTAAATCTAGTTTGTTAGATAGCAACACTTATGCTGTTAATACAGGTGTCCTTAGAGTCTCAGGCCCTCAAGAGTAAAATGTTAAGATAAGTATGAGTTCATTGAACCACACTGCATGAAAATAAATAAATAAACAAACCAAGAGAAGTGACACCTACTTGGCTCTGAATATGCCAGAATTTCAAATGTGGAGGTAAGGGAATAATTCTCAAGTCTGTCCTTACTACATACTGGTTCTGAGTTTGAGGGCCACACCTACAATGGTAATAAGTGATCAGAGCCACCTGTTGGGTCAGTGATTAGGGCCTCCTGCATAATACAGGAATGCACTCTACCACTGCTTTGGCAAGCAGGTCTCACCTATACTTAAGACGTGTCACCACAGTGGTCCCAAAGTTGTTGTTCTAAATGTCACTAAATAGGTCGGCAGATAGGAACTCTCTTCTACCCAGGACTGGCTTATTTCCAGGACTCCACTTTTTTTAAGCAAAAACAATGACAATTTTCGGTCTGTTGTCATTTCCTAAGAACACTTATGAGACAAAGTCTGTGCTATAGTAAACAGCCTGGGAAGCCAAATGTCTCTGGCTCCAGCAAGCATGCTAGGCATGATTCATCTGGTGGAAATTCTCTTTCTAAAGAGGGAAAAGCAGGTCAAACAAGGGCCTGCACAAAGTTGTCTTCCTGTGACAAACAAAAGCCTTGGCCAGCCCAGCCCTTTAGGTCAGGCTCAGTAGAGCTTGTTAACCAAGTCCACGTGCAGCTTACACGAGACTCTCCTTGGTTATACTCTCAGAGATGATAAGATGGTGGTGATGGTCATGATGATGATAATGGTAGTGATGATGATATAGTGCTCTTCCAGAATGCCCAAAACTTCCCAGTGCAGTCTTCTCTGGGAATTAATATTGTCCTGGCAAAGTTGTAGGGCCAGGAAATCTCTCAGACTGCATAAGGCTAGGGGAGAAGGGCAAGAGGCCTTTAATGAGAATGAATGAAACATAGTGAGTCCCAAAGGGAGCTGAAGCTAAAATCATGGCCTAAAGATGAACCTGGGGGTGTGGGTAGGGTAATCTAAGACCACCTAGAGGGTGCACAGAACAAATAGCAGAGAGGTGGGAAGCACCACAATTGGGGCATCCAGGGCAGCAATGTTAGAGTACAGTCAATCTTCCAAGCATTTGGAGCAAAAATCTTCCAATTTCATTTGGAGCAAAAATCAGTGTTGAGCATGTAATTTGCTGAATATATGAAATCTTGAAGAAGCCATCATTATCCTGTTCTTTTGAACCAGACTCCCAGGCCAGACTGTCCCACCTAAAACCACAAGGGCACCCCCTAAACCCTCTCTAGTGTATTCTACACTTTCTTCGCCAGTTTATATCACTTTCTGACTTGCTCTATAACTTATGGATCATATTAGTTATTTGTTGGCTGCCCTTCACACACTCCTCAATTACAATACACATCAGCTCCAGAACAGGGAACTTTGTTTTGCTTACTGATATACCCCAAGCACCCAGAACAGTGCCTGGCACATAATAGGTATTCACAATATTCATGAATGAATGGCCCTACAGGGTGACCTGACTATCTTGGGCCTGAGCTGGCCCAGCTGGTGGTCCACACCACCCACTACACCGTTATCTGTTGTGCTGTTGCTCAGCTGGAGCTCTCCATGCAGCTTTTCCTGAATAGACACAGACTCAGCCCTTCTGTCCAGACATGGCGCTCCCTCTACCATTGATTGGAACCAGATGGAGTCTCGCCTGTAACATGATTGAGCATTGATTTTAGTAAAGTAAGGAATTACCAAAATATAGTCATTACAATCTATCTTCATCTTGGCGACACATTTGGCGAGCTGTTATAAACCAGGCCTTGAAAAGTCAATGTGAATTTATAGGCCTCTCAGCTCTGCCCACAGGACCCTAATCTGGCAGAATTGTCATCTCTATTGAGCTGTTACAAATGGTTGATGAGCTCTCCTGCCCATAGATTTTCTCTGAATACACAGGTCACCCTATCAGAGCTGCATGATAATTCACCCTAGGACCTCCGATTCAGAAAGACCTGTAAGGTCATCTAAACACATTCCAACTGCTTAAACCAATGGCAATAAATCACAGCTACTATTCTTTCGCCCCATGTCAAGGCTCTGCACAGAGAACTCACCCAACTCCAACTCCAATAGCAGTCCCTACATACAAAATGGATTATCTGCTCCTCAAAACTAAATAAGCCTTAAAAAGTCTGAGAGCTCAAGGAACTTAGTCCAGGCAAGACAATTTAACTGGCAGAATAAATACTGGAACCCAAGTTTCTGACTCCAACCTATTATATCCACACTGGCTCTGAATCCTAGAGTAAATTATCAATGGGAAATGCAGATAATTGGGTGACTCCTGGGCCCACAGCACTTGAATTCACCAATCAATCTTAATACCATTAAAAGTGACATCAACAGACATGATTGCTTCCCAATATGATGCAATAGGAAGTACATAGCATTCATATAAAGTATTCTTGCCAAAAAAGAAAAAAAATAATAATGAGCTTAATTGAGCCTTGGGTATAACCACCAGTTTGCAGGAAGCATAGAAGATAAAAAACTTGTGCAATGGGAGGCCAGTCGGTTCAATCTAGAACATAATACATTCTACAGGACATGACCCATGACCCAGTTTTTTCCACAAAGAGATGCATGAGAAAGGGAGGAAGAACTGTTACAGATTAAGAGAGACCTAAGAAACACATGACCTAAGTGCAATGTGGGGATCCTCTCTGCAGCCTTGAATTCAGCAAAGCATCTGTAAGAAGGTAGTTTGATGTAAATTTCTTTGTGAATACCTATTAAAATATTAATGATTGTTGTATTAGATGTGAAAATAATACAATGATTGTCTTTTTTAAAAAGCTTTTTCTGTTGGCAATATATACTGAAGTGTTTGTGGGTGAAATGATGTAGCATCTAGAATTTGCTCCAAAGGAAAGAAAAAAAGAAGGAGTAGATGAAATAAAATATCTGAGTGTTGATAATTATTGAAACTGGGAGGTGAATAAATGAGATTTCATTATACTATCTGTTCTACTTCTATGTATGTTTAACATTTTCCATAATAAAGTTATGTTGAGAGAAAGTGATGATGTCAGGGAATAGAATTTTTTTTTTTTAGGATTTTATTTATTTGAGAGAGAGAGAGAGGAAGAGAGAAGAGAGAAGGAGCAGAGGGAGGGGCAGAGGGAGAGGGAGAAGCAGACTCTGCGCTGAACACCAAGCCAAATATGGGGCTCGATCCCAGGACTCTTGGATCATGACTGAAGCCAAAGGCAGATGCTTAACCGCCTGAGCCACCCAGGCACCCCATGGAATAGAATTTTTTAACCCAAAAACAACATTATGCTTAAGTGGAAATGGTCAAGATTTCCCTTTGAAAAGCCTTCCCTGGGATCCCTGGGTGGCGCAGCGGTTTGGCGCCTGCCTTTGGCCCAGGGCGCGATCCTGGAGACCCGGGATCGGATCCCACATCAGGCTCCCGGTGCATGGAGCCTGCTTCTCCCTCTGCCTGTGTCTCTGCCTCTCTCTCTCTCTCTGTGACTATCATAAATAAATAAAAATTTATTAAAAATTAAAAAAAAATGAAAAGCCTTCCCTTTATGCAAGATAAAGTTACCAACTTAGAAAAATGCAAGAGTTTCCAACACAGTGAGGGTTTCATCAGGAATATACCACAGAAACCAAAAGGGAAATTATTAGCAGATAAAATGATACAAAATTTAAGAACTGTGTATGTTTAAATTATTAGCCAAACATTTAAATGCATGTGACGAATTGGGAAAATATTTGTAAAGTACATGTCATAGAAAGCTAAGTATTATCATCAAATTAAAAATATCTTATAAATCTATAAGAAAAAATAAAATTCTCTGTCCAAATAGACAAAAGATAAGTGGGAAATTTGAAGGAAAAAGGGTATAAAGATGATCAATCTTATAAGGGCAAAACAAGAAAGCCGGGTTTATTTGTAATAAGATCAGTGTATATTTAAAAAGCACATCAATGTCTACTCAGTATTGACAAAATTATCATATGAGAGAATATAGCTCACAGAGATTTCTCTTCTCCTTGACTGCTGGTGGGCCTGGAAATTGGTCCACATTTCCTTCTTGCAGGTATTTGTTCATCAAAAGTGAAAGTCAGAGGGCAGCCCCAGTGGCTCAGGGGTTTAGTGTGGCCTTCAGCCCAGGGTATGATCCTGGAAATCCGGGATTGAGTCCTATGTCAGGCTCCCTGCATGGAGCCTGCTCCTCCCTCTGCCTCTCTCTCACTCTCTCTCGCTCTCTCTCTTTCTCTCTCAAAAATAAAATCTTTTCTTAAAAAAAGTGAAAGTCAGAAAGAAGTTGTCTTGTGGACAGTGTTAAGTACTGAGAGTTTTCTCTAGGTGCTCTGTGAAAATTATTAGGGCAAGACTCAGAACTTCAAGTAATAGCCAGAAGGCTTGAGATCTGGTGCTAGCCGTATTCTTATGGCTTGGTTTTCTTCATATCCCATAGGCTAAACACTTGCATTTAATTCCATAGCAACTGAAAAACTGGAGTGGATCTAAGGGAAAAAAAGTGTTTATTTTGCTAGTATGTATAAGTCATCTATTATAACCTATTCATTCACTGGATACCATTTTGTGCCTAAGACCAAGGAAATACTTTTCTTCAGTCACATCACCTCTTTGGGCTCAGAATCTTAATCTGCTCAGTGAACACACTGGCACAGTTTTAGAAAATACACCTATTGGTCAATACTGAAGTTCTGGTCCACAGTGGAAAAGGTTCTGTGTCTTATCCAGGACATGAAGACAAAGCCAGATTCCCTAAGGTGTATTCTTGGACTTTTCCAGAAGATTGATTTTTCTCCAGCCTTAGATTGCTACAGGACCGAATTCATGGGTTACCAGCCTTCAGGGGGAAGTTTGCCAATAGTTAAGAACCCACAAACTGAGAGAAGTGCTGCCCTGCATGTTTCCTTTGCATTTTACCCAAGGAGAGTGAGTCTGTGTGGAAGGGAGTTGCCCAAGTCTCCTGTTCTAAGAACGAAGGTGTTGTTCTGAGTGCAGTTAAAGGCCAGCTATAGAAGATCAACCTCAACACATTCATGCAAACCACGCCTAAAGACCTAGAGCTCATGGTCCCTGCAGAAGCAAATCCACGTATAGAGCAGCAGACTGGCAGCCCATCTGATAAAGTCAATGAATGACACATGTAAAATAGATTGAGGAACAGCACCAGTAAACAGAATGAGCAAGTCTGTGAACTGATACCAGTGGTGACTTTTGAGGAAATGCTTTGGCCTTTCCAGATTCCAATCTGAATGAAATAATGCAATATTTCCAGAAACATGAGGCACTGATTTGTCACCACAAGAGGAAAGACTGATGTTGACTTTCATGATGGAAATAAAGATTTCTGCCCCCACCCCAACCCTCTCCCTTTTTTAGAATGCCATTTAGAAAATCTAGCATCGTAATGAAATGTAAACCAGTGAAGAAATGAAGGTGATAGCCAGAAAGACTGTCAATAAAATCTCAGATGCAATTCTGAGCCCTAGTCCTTAGGATGCATTCCCAATTTGACACAGAGAGTGATATCAAGGATGTATTAACAGTTCAATGAGTATTTGAGGAAGGGAGGTACTTGATCCAGAGAGCCAGTTCTCAACCTGGGCTCCATGTTGGAATCACTGGGGAGATCTAGCAAATAATGATCCTGGTCCCAACCCCAGAAATTGTGATTTATTTGGTCTGGTATGCACCTTGGTCATCGGGATTTTTAAACCTCTAGGTGATTCCAATGGGTAGTCCGGGCTGAGTATCACTGGTCCAGTATGATAGCCAGATGCATGGGATCAGAAGCAGAGCTATTGGATTTTACACTATTCAACTTCTCTATTCCTCAGATTATTGGTATAAATGAGGATATGGACAAGTAGTAGTTCATATAAGATGAAATAGGATTACCTATGCGAAAGTACTTTGAAAAATCCCAAAGCACTATGTAAGTAGTTATAATGTAGATTGAGTCCTATGTCAGTCCAAAGCTACTAGATAAGTTACTTGACCAAGCACAAGACAGATTACATTAAGAATAATGAGGCCTAGATTAGAAGTCTAAACACATGCTGCTTTATGAAATTGATAAAACTTATATTCAATGAATGGAGCAATATCAGAACCTATTTTCCAGAATTAACTAGACAATTGCTCTGAAATCTTTTCCCCTGTTGGGGATAGATATAGATATAGATATAGATATAGATATAGATATAGATGTATCATGATATGGATAGATAGATGATAGATAGATGATAGATAGATAGGTAGATAGGTAGATAGATAGATAGATAGATAGATAGATAGATAGATAGATAGATAGATAAATGATTCCTTCCAGGCACACCTGGGTGGCTCAGCAGTTGAGCATCTGCCTTTAGCTCAGGTCATGATCCCAGGGTCCTGGGATCAAGAGCCGCATCAGGGAGCCTGCTTCTCCCTCTGCCTATGTCTCCCTCTCTCTGTGTATCTCTCATGAAGAAATAAATAAAATCTTTAAAAACAAATAAATAAAAATTTTAAAATAAATAAATAAATAAAAATTTTAAAAATAATAAAGATTCCTTCCAGAGAAACTTCTCCAAAAGGTGGTCCTCATCACTTGAACACAATGCTGCATGTGACTCTTGACTCTCCCTCCATCCCATTGGTGATTTGGGATTTTGCTCTCATTGTGTAGAAAAGTTCTTATTTATTAAATGTGTTCAAAATAAAATACACACTGCATATTTTGATTCTTTTCCTCCAAACTGATGGCTATGTTTCTCAGTCCCTATCCAAGTTGTTTTAACAAAAACTTTCAAAATCATCTGCAAAGAATTGAAACGATCTCTTCAAAGTTTGTTTACCAAAATCCCTCCTTTGTTTTCTCTTTGAAATTCAAAATTACTATTACCACACTGCAGATATATAGTGACTTTCTCCAGAAAGCTCTAGTGGCCAAGTAGAAACGTTTCTCTTCAGATCCAGGAAATGGTATTTTATGCTTAAATTATTTTGAGCAACACAGCTCTTCGTGTTTTATATTGCAGAGCTGTGATTTTCTAGCAGATGGCTTTGACATTCTTATACTGAGGCAAGTTTTAGTTTTCCAACCTCAGTTAAAATCTTCAAAATGTTTGCTTTGGATAGAATTGCTGTACAAGGGGGAAAGAACCATATGCAATACCTTATCACGTAGGGAAAATATTCCATAAAAAAACTGGATTTCATTACAGCCTGTTTTGTGTAACCAGGCTACAGGTTCGGTTGCTACACACATCATTAGGATATTGCAAGTATCTGCTTTTCGTTATCCTGGCTGCAAGGCTCAGCTCCCCGCATCTGTGTGCATCCATGCTGTGATTCATTACAATAACAGGAATTTGCTGCTGTTATGATTGAGATAAATCAGGTTTGTGGTCTGGGCAGCCGTTTTGATAACTATGGCTCCACCTCAAATTTGCTGCCTGGTCTTAAGTCATCTGCAATACAGACTGAAGAAGCAAACAGATACTATATTTTCTTACAAGTATTTGAAACAAAACAAAAAGGTAGTTCCTGTGGGCCAGGAATTTAATTAATGCCTTTCTCTACATTAATTCATTTAATCCTCACAACATCTTTAGGGGATTTAGCTTTCTCTTATCTTCCTCAGATGGATCAAGGGATTGCTCTCCTCAGCTCAATAAATTGCCCAAGGCACCCCTACTGATATCCAGCTCTGGCTAGCCACAGAGGCCTGACTCTGAATAGCTATTCTGACTCACTGCCACTGGTGATGGGATTCCCTCACCATACATTTCTCTAGTGGATCCTGAAAAGGAGAAGGGCCAGGCTTGGTCATCCACACTCTCTCCAATGCCACCATCTGTCTGTACTTTGGGCTGGGTCCTACACTGCCCATGGGATAGATTAGTCTCTGCAAAACTAAGAGGAGGACAATCACCCATAAGTTTCTACCTAATTATCTCCTTCTGAGATGGTGTCTGTGACTCTCTCTCTCTCTCTCTCTCTTTCTCTATTTCTCTCTCCTTTTGTCTCTTCATCTGTACTTACTTCCACAACAGAAAATTTTAATATTTTCCTTTCTGCAGGACATACTCATACAAGAAATTCATTATTTATCTGAAATTCAAATTTGACTGGGTGTCTTATATTTTTATTTGCTAAACCTGGCCATCCTAACTAGAAGCTAATCAAGAAGGAATGCTGTTGGACTCCTTGTATAACAGGAAAAGGTCACAAATATGGAGGGTCTAAAGACTGCTGGTCTTTGTCTCCTCCCTGATGAGTCCAGTATTGTGTCCCGTTCATTACCCCTGCTCATATGACCCCAGACTATGCCAGTCATTGCTGTCATCCAGTCTTAGCTCAAGTGTTACCTCTTCACGAGGCTTTCCCCAACCAGCCCTGTCTTGCCTATCCTATAAACCCACTTTATGGTCTCCAAGGCCTAAGTAAAATCATTTAATTTCTGCATTTGGTTCTCCTCATCTCACTCCATGAGAAAGCAGGGATCTGGACACTAGACAGCCTCCCACCTAGAACAGTGCACACAGTTGACTTCCTACTAGCAACTGTATGAATGAATTAATGAATTTTCCCACATTCCTTGACACAATAATAAGTCTCTGACACACACTGCTTAGTGAAGCTGTGTGCCAATATTCTTATCAACTACCCCTCTAGCCATGTCAAGGACTCTTGGACAGCACATTAGCACAGCACATCACTCTCCCTTTCCATTCTTGGGCTGTACCACTCCTCTGTCACAAAACCTGTCTTGGGATTCCTGGCATAGCTATATTAACTCCCTAACCAGACTAGCTCACACAAAGCAGAGACCACTTCTCATTTCCAGTAGCAGAATGGAGTAAGCATATAAAAAATGCTAACCCCACAGTATAGGATGCATTGTTCAGATGCTCATGCATTCAGATGTTCCCTAGAGTCTCTGTCTAGGCCAGGCTAACTGCAATCAAGCCATGGGAAATGGGATCTTTAGGCAAACACATGTGTAGACATTGCCAATCAAAATGTAGCACTGATGCCTTGCAAAGCTTAGACATTGTGAGCCAGGTAGGAGAGCAGGAAACAGGAGCTAGACCTCTAGTTTCCATCAAACATGACACAGAAAGTCCCAGAGTTAGACATGGGACATAATAATCAGAGAAAAGCAATTTAGTTGCTTTTCTGTGATTATCAAGTATTTATTAATATTATTAAATACAAGATCAAAAATATTTTTATATTTTATATGTACATCAAAAATATCACTGCCTACTTTATGCCACCTGCTCTACCAGTCACTAAAAATACAGATGAATAAGATGTGACCCTAACCTCGGGGAGTTGGTGGTTTTTCTCCCTCTCTCCACTCAGTTATGATGTTCTTGAGGACAAGAACATGTATTTATTACTTTGGACATCTATAGCCTAACAGAAAATAAGGGACATTCTACTCACTTTGTGTTCCTCTAGGAGGCCAAACTAGAACAAAAGGGAGAAAAACTCAAAAGGAGCTTGTCACAACAATATAAGCAAGATACTTTCAACAGCCTGAATTCTCCAGAGATGGAATGGGCTTCCCTTTGAGACAATGCATTTCCTTTTTCTGTATGTACTCAAGCATAGGTCAGGCTACCTCATAACAAGAAAACCATGGTGGAAATTCAGAGAGGTTTAAGATGGCCATTAGGTCTCTTTTCTCCTACAACTTGCTATATTCATTTGGTAAGGGATACTATGTGTTTCTCCTAACATTTATTTTTAATTTCCAGGAGCATGGAACCATGGTCTTTCTCAGTAATCAAAGTCTTTATTCACTGATACTATACCTGGCAAAAAAAGCATCGTGTAACAATATCTCTCCTCCACTGGTTCAACTTCTTGCCTTTTTGTTCTTCCTTTGACATCTGGAATCTATGTAGTAGGACTTCATCACCTTACAAAGCATACCCACACAATGGAAAAACACAGGAGCAGAAGATGAGGCTAGAACTTCTTCCTCAAGTAGAAGGAAGCCAGTCTGTGGTTGCATTCCATGCTGGTGACATGCATGTTTGGAAGGACATGTTCTTTTAAATACAATAAAGTTGAATCTCATCTCCACATCTGGAGCTAAGAAGGAAAATTACCTTAATTAAACACAGCAGAATCCAGATTTATTGCTCACCACATGGAGTGCTCTTAGTCCCTGAAGACCAAACCTGATATTCCAGAAAAACTATTTTCCATTGGCACTTATACACTTGTCTACCCATGGCCTTCCGATGCATGGAACCAAGGAGAAGAAATGTGTTCCTCAATTTTCAATATGGTAAAGAGATTTATAGTGTAATAAAAAACATAAGGTCAATATAACTAGTTGAAAAGTGAATACAAAGTCAAATAGCTGTTTAGGCCACATGCTCTTCCAAGCAAGTAGGTGGATTATTTGTTCCCTACTCCTCCTACTGGAATTATAGATGATTTTCCTTAATTGGTATCCTGTAGGTTGTTTTTAGTTCCAGGTAATAAAAACTATTTGCTGTGGGAAAGAGATTAGAGAAATAAAGTAATAGATCAACAGTACATAAAACCGAAGCCCTGAGAAATGGATTGTTCTCCCTAGCAAATAGGTCTAACCTGGAAAGGAGGAAACACAGAGAGCCCGGAACAGAGTGAATGGCCCAATTGTACCACAAGCAATTCAGAAAGGCAG
This sequence comes from Canis lupus baileyi, assembly GCF_048164855.1. Taxonomy (NCBI): domain Eukaryota; kingdom Metazoa; phylum Chordata; class Mammalia; order Carnivora; family Canidae; genus Canis; species Canis lupus. The sequence continues at coordinate 38,053,052 of NC_132866.1, read as the reverse complement.
GCAATGGCCAGAATTCCCTCTGAGTCATTTATTTTAAATACCACTAATCATAAAATTCTGGAGTTCTCATTGCACATGAAATAAAAATGCCCTTTATAGATAAAGAAATACCTCAAGGATGCAGTAGATCCTTATTGCACTCATCTTGACCATGATTTTCCTTGGCTTGCTTTCATTGCTTCAACCTGAACAATCTCATTCATTCCCATCACCACTATAACCATCTCTTAGGCAATGACTCAATTTCTGACTTCTCTTCAGGGCCCCAGAGCCCCATTTCCAGTGCTTGACTGGATGTTCCCATATGCCTACTGGGCATCAGTAATGGGGGTTACACAGGAACCTCAAATTCCACATGCCCCCGACTCAACTCAGTATCTTTTCCCGTAAGTGTGCCCCTTTTCCTCTCTTCTCCATCCTTGTCAACACCAACTGTGGTCCCAGAGAACTCAGCCATTGCCATCAGGCTGAGCCCTGAATCACCATGATGCCAGAGCTCTGATGCTCTGTCAGCACTGACCATCTTCCCAGTGGTATTCCTGGCTCCCCCATGGAACACTGCTCATCCAGCACACATCTTCTTGTGCACAAGCAAGCTCTTTTGTGGAGATCCTGAACAGGCTCTTCTAAACTGAAGCCCATCCTGCACTGTACTCTTCCCTCATCCTAAGCCCAGCACTGAGGAAGGAGTCCAGGCATGCTCTGCTCTCATGCTGAGGCTCCCAACAATAGGATCCCTCCTGTCAGTCAACTGATTTGAGTAGTGCTGCCTGCCAACACTGTCCTTGCCCCTGAAGTGCATTCCCATATCTTTTTGAAGATTTTATTTATTTATTTATTTATTTATTTATTTATTTATTTAAGAGAGAGAGAGAGCACAAGTGGTAGGGAGGGGCAGAGGGAGAACCAGACTCCCCACTGAGCAGAGAGCCCAATGCAGGGCTCGATTCCAGGACCCTGGAATCATGAGCTAAGCCAAAGGCAAACACTTAACTGACTGGGCACCCACTGACTGAGCCGCCTGGGCACCCCTACATTCCCATATTTGTCCCAAAGAGTCAGTGTCTACCTTTCCTGGCATATACTGGCACCTGACACGCCTCTCCAATCATACTGTTGCTCTCCTGAAAGCTTTACATGATTGAGTCCCCATTGCCTGTTAAATACAATCCTACTATTTCAGCAAGTAAGATTCTTAAATACCTGGATCTACCCACTCAGCTTGTTCAATGGCATCCCCCCAAACCCCCCTTCTGTTCCAGTCACATGAGATTTCTTTCCTTTTCTTTCCCTCTGTAGTACTTGCTCTGAACCGGGGGCATGCTTCTATGTGCTCTTGTTCTTGTTTGCCCACCAGAGCTCCCCTGGAGATGACTGTCCCCCGCCACCTTCACCAGACCCCCATAACCCCAGTCAAACATTGGCCAGAAGGAAACAGCCAGCTGTGAAGTGGCAGAGTTCCCTCGGTGCCGAACACAGAAAAGAACTTTCTTAAGAGTTATTTGAGTAGGTATCCTGAAACACCCTATGTGACAGATTGACAACCAGCAAACTCTTAAATATACATTCTTTAAGTCTCACTGATTTTTAATTCCGACTCAAGAATCTCTGCTTTAGCCCTCCTGTTATGGCCAGCAAATTGAAAAAGAAAACAGTGCAAATCAGTGTCCATTGTTGTATTACCAGCCAATGAATTCTATATGAAGATTTCTGACCTGGATGGCAAATCAGGCCACGTATTTTTTAAAAAGTTAGGCCACATATTTATCTTGCCCCTCTCCAAATCCCATTTAAATAATTGAAAAAATATATAAATAATGAAAACAGTAGCAAATCAGGAAAGGTTCCCATCAGAGGACCAAAAATTCCAGGGAATTTCTGACTCTGGCTCAAAAAGGAAGTACAAAGGAAGGGTCCCAGAAGAGTTTTCAAACTTGTAAGCAAGCAAAACAAAGCAAAACAGCATGTCAGTAGCCTAGGGATATCTCCCTGCCCTCATGAATACAGGTGAAAAGAAAATGAACTATCTGTGGTACACTAATGTACAACCCAGTGTCCAATCTTTATAAGTGTGAATGCTAAATGTTCACCTTAAACTTGAGGAAAATCAACTCCATGAATTAGATACAACAAGCTGGATCCATAGAATAATTTGCCCTTTAGGTACCCAAAGCTTCAAGAGTAACTTACATACTAGAGGGGCACCTGGGTGACACAGTCCTTTAAGCATCTTGCTCTTGGTTTCAGCTCAAATCATGATCTCAGGGTCATGAGATTGAGGTCTACATCTGGCTCTCAGCATCGAGTTTGCTTGAGATTCTCTCTTCCTCTCCCTCTGCTCCTTCCACTCATGCTCTCTCTCTTTAAATTAAATAAATCTTTTTTTAAAAAAATAACTTACTAGAATCTCGGGCAGCCCTGGTGGCTCAGCGGTTTAGCGCCACCTTCAGCCCAGGGTGTGGTCCTAGAGACCCGGGATCAAGTCCCACAGGCTCCCTGCATGGCTTGGAGCCTGCTTCTCCCTCTGCCTGTGTCTGTGCCTCTCTCTCTCTCTGTGTCTCTCATGAATAAATAAATAAAATCTTAAAAAAAAATAACTTACTAGAATATATTTTAAATAGACAAATTTAATAAAATTACATGAACAAAACAGAAGAGCTTGGTACAAGTTTGAAAATGATGTCTCATACAGAAAGAAAACTAAAGGCGTAAGAATTTTTTAATTTATTCAACAAATACTTATTTAATTCCTATGTGAAGGAGGTCCTTTGAGGTACTTGGGGCAGAGCTGAGAATGAAATGAACAAGTCTGCCTCAACAAACTTGCATTGAAATGACTCCAGGATTTCTCTAACACAGCTAACCAGCAGACCAAATACATAAATATATGCACATGACAATGTGTTTATGTGCATATATATGCGTGTGTTACTATACTCCAACAGATAGTATATATTTCATTATGTATCTTTGGACAATAGACAAAAATTGACCGTGTTCTAGGCAAAAAAAAAAAAAGCTTAATATATTTTTTAAAATCCTTAATGCTATTTTCTGTAAGCACAACGCAATAAAACCAGAAATTAATAACAAAAAGAAGAGCCAACAACTCCAAGCACCTTGACATCCAAATAAATCTGGAGTTAAACATAGAAACAAAATTGAAACTGAACAAAAATTAGGATACCCCATAGTGAAACCTATGGAATTTGGTCAAGGAAAGCAGTGGGGAACCTAGCATTGTTAAAAACATATTTTTCACTGGAGACTAAATAATTATAAGAGAGAACCATGTTCAACTCTACACAATAAATATAATTATTTAAGTAACTGAACATTTTTAAGAAAACAAATATAAACAAAATTAAGCCAAAATGACAGAACTTGAATAGACCACAGGGACACTACTTGCCTCAGATGTGTACCTCACATGGCCAGAACCCTAACCCTGGTTACTAGGTCCTGCCTGGAACTTTTGTTCCTGCTGTCTCAGGCCACCACATCCAGTCCCTCTAATGACACCTCCAAAATAGATGCTGAGTGGCCCAGCTTCTGTTTCAAAGCTCAGGCAAGTGCATCTGGTTCTCAAAGCCTGGGTCATGTGACCACACACTAGCTCAAAGGAGATTTGTCCCTTCCTTGGTGAGAGGTAGACTCTGCTCATAAAGGCACAAAGGGTCTGCCTAAACACAGGAATGGGGTTCAGACCCTTATTGACCAGAAAGGACACACCGCCACCACCATAATCATAAAAAGTCTGTTGGAAAGTAAAACGGAATTTAATTGCATGTCAGCAACACCATCTTGGTGTTCATAAAGCTGCACAACAGGCATTCATCTACCCTCTCAAGGTCAGTACCATCCATTGAAGGTTTACTTCCAAATCCATATGTTACCCCTACTTTATTCAACAATGATTTACCCCATGTCTGATATGAGCAAGGTGCAATTCCAATGGTTTATTTCCACTATCTATATTTCCAGTATCTCCACTTAAATGCCACCTATTAGTACCTTAAAGTGAACAAACTCCAAATCTGACCACTGACCTTCATTTACTCTTTGGTAAAAGAAAAGGATAAAGATAACAGGACCCATCTAATAAAGAGATTATAAGGTTTAAACGGGATAAAGCCTGCAACACTGTGCATGGTACATAATTAGGGATAAATGCATGGTACATAATTAGGGATAAATGAACATTAGTAACCTTTATTATTATCCTTCCTTGCCTCCAGCTTGGGCCTCCCATGACCCCCACATCATCATAATCCCACCTGACCCAGGAGCGGTTTTTATCCTTCAAGATTCAACTGACAAACCACTTATTCTATAAATAAGAATGGCTCTGAAGGAGAACCCTCTGCACTCCAGCGCTGAGGCAGGACCTCTCTGGCTTCACATAATACTTCCTACTCCCCAGTCACAAAGCTCCAGCCACACTGCCCCTCCTTCTGTTCCTTAAACATCCCAGGACATTTGGGGCTACAGGACCTTTTTTTTTTTTTTTTTTTTTAGTCTTCTCTGCCTGGAGGTTTTTTCCCAGATCTTTACCCTAGCTGAGCCCTTATCATCCTTCAGGTAAGAGCTTCTCTCTCTGTACTCTAAAAGAATTTCCTTATCACTTATCTAAGCACACCCAATCTCAACCACTCACTCTATTTCCCCAACTCATTTTTTTGTATTACTGTCTGCAATGATTCTTCTCTGGATGTGGTGAGGTCTATCTCTTCTCCATTAGAATAGAAGCTCAGTGATCTAAATTATCTTAGCTCTAGCACCTCAATAAAAGATAGGCAGGTAGATGGATGGGTGGATGCATTCATGAATCAATAGACATTTCTGTCATTCTATTATACCACTGAAAATCTAGAGATGCCTGGGTGGCTCAGCAGTTGAGCATCTGCCTTCAGCTCAGAGCATGATCCCAGGATCCAGGATCAAGTTCTCATCAAGCTTCTTGCAGGGAGCCTGCTTCTCCCTCTGCCTGTGTCTCTGCCTCTCTCTCTCTCTCTCTCTCTCTCTCTCTCTGTCTCTCATGAATAAAGAAATAAAATCTTTTAAAAGAACACGGAAAATCTAAGTGACTATCTGCTTAATGTCTGTGTCATATTAGAATATGAGTGCTGAAAAGCAGACTGGGTTCCTATATACTGAGTGCCTAAAATTATGACACATGCCTTCTGCTGACTTAATTCAACTCATTTCTGTGTGTTACATGTTCTCACTGCCATGATTCTCCAATTCAGTTGTTCAGTATAATCACTGCTTGTCCCACTTTCTCTACTTTCCCTGTGGCAGATTAAAGATAGCCACAATTCCTTTGATCCACTCCCACTGAGAAGTGGGATCTGGTTACTTTCTCCTTGGATCTGGGCTGGTTTTAGTGATTTGCTTGACCAATAAACAACATGGCAGAAAGGAACTACTAGGACTTCCAAGGCTAGGTCATAAAGAACCTTGCAGCTACTGTGTAAGTCTCTTGGAACGCTCATTATCAGAACCTATTTGCCATGTTGAAACACATAAGAAACATGAAGAGTCTATGTTTAAGAGCTCCAGCCGACGATCCCAACATCAACTCTCAGCCAGGCAAGTGAGCCATCCTGAATATTTGGCCCAGTTGAACTTTCAGAAAACTACAGCCCTAGCCAATAGGTGACTATAAGCCACCCAGTCAACCACAGAATAGTAAGGGATAACCAATTGTTTTAAGTCACTAAGTTTTGGATAGTTACTGGGCAACAATGGCTAACAGGAATATTCCCTAATCAATACCAAAGTAAAGAAGTAATGACAGATAGACCAGTATACATGTTGAAAAAGAAAGAACAACGGGAGCTGTGTTCTCTGGTCTTAGCTCTGCCAGCAGCTAGTTGTGTGGGTTCAGAAAAGTCATATAACCATTTTAGGTCTTATTTAGGGAAATATTTTAAGAAATAATTTGAGAAATTAGACCAGGTACCTGTAAGTCTAAGTCATTTTCATTTTATGTGCACATTTTAAAATTTGTTTTTATTAAAACTTTATTTTATAATTAAATAATATTATTTAATTCATATTGTCTCGTAGGAAGAGTGAAAGATAAATGTCACCAATATCACAGTTTTGCCTTGGGTCAGTCCAGCCTGATAGGTGAAGGAAAAACAGAACATCAGATTACCATTCTAGAAGGATTCTTTAATGGTAAAGTCTCAGGCAAAACAGAGTCAAGAAGCTGAACTGCCGAAAATTAAGATGAATCTTTTAGAAATAGGATGTTGACCCCTGGTCAAGTAACAGGAAGGGTTTTGTGGTTGTATTGTTTGGCTTTGTTTTGTTTTGTTTGTTTTTGCTTTTAAAAAAGGGGTTTGATTATGTTAGCAAGTTGCTTGTGGTACAAGGAGAGCACCAGGATTCAAGGAAGACTGATACCACTTCCAGTGCTGATATCATAATTCCAGGATTTTTTTAGCCTTCCCCTTTGTTTCTAAAGCAGAAACCTGATTATGTGGTCTCCCTGCTAAATATTTGTCATGCTCCTATTGTCTATAGCAAAAAGAACAATTCAAGTTCCTTATGCTTTGAGCTCTTCGTGTGACCCTGCTCCTCCCTCATTACCACCACCTCTTACTGTCTAGAACCCTGCCTGGTCACACAGAACCACAAGTTCTTACTGTGATGCCGTGCTCCTTCTCCTTCATGATGCTCACCTCCTAAATGGCAGGGGCCAAGTAAAGGTGTTTGTGCAGGTTGCATTTGTTGGCTTCTGTATTACTCCTGTCACTTCCTGTTGAACTTCCTGAACTGTACTGCCCTTGGATGAGGAAATGATTTAGAAGGAGATGGCTTTAAGATTGCCCTCCTTTAGGATAAGAGCCTGGCTTTCCAGTGATCATTGGCCATGCAGATGAGGTTTGGTATACCTGATTCTCAGTGCACCTTCCTCAGACTTGGAGACTCCCTCCCCATAATACAGCTGACAGAAATTCTTTGCTCCTTTCTCCCTCACAGCCTTGCCAGATGTTTCCCCTCTTAACCCTGCAAACAAGAGGACAACGGCTGATGTGCCCCACTGTGTGATGCCATGCTACCTCCTCCTCTGCTGCTAGCATCAGAAACACTTATACTCATTCTCAAGTCTCTCTTCAAATGTTTCCTGTTCTTGGAATGAGCACTTAACACAGAGGTCAGTCCTCAAGTGAGGAGTAGCTATTTTTTACATCATTTCCTCATCCACTTTTAAAATCATAAAAATAATTTTTGGGTAAATAAGATATACCCAATACAGAAAAAAAAAAAAAGATCAATCCGATACAAAATCAAAAAAGTATTTTTGATCAAAAATTCATTTTATCCAGCTTCCTTGTATTTGGCATGCATAGCACTCACTGCCCGGTGGTTTTCAAAAATACCCTAAGAATTTCACTTTCTCTTTAGTTTGCTCAATAAATTCAGCATGTTTCTCTTTTGGCATCTTAGATGTTTTATTCTGAGCATGTTTATGAATATAAAACAGTCACAGTGTCTAAGTGTTGTGGGAGTTTATTATTTTTTTTTTTAAGATTTATCATAAGAGACACAGAGAGAGAGAGAGAGAGAGAGAGAGAGAGGCGGAGGCACAGGCAGAGGGAGAAGCAGGCTCCATGCAGGGAGCCTGATGTGGGACTCGATCCTGGGTTTCCAGGATCACGCCCTGGGGTGAAGGCAGCACTAAACTGCTGAGCCACCCGGGCTGCCCCTATTATGTTTTTATACATTAAAAATACTCTTATTTTAAATGCCAAAAAATGCATGAAAAATTTTATGATGAAGGACTCTCTCCCATCTCTGTCCCCTGGCCACCCAACCATCTACCAATTTTTTTGACATTAATATATTGTTATCCTTCTCTAGAGCTAATCATTTCCTCCTTCAACCATTGTAATGTCTTTTGTTGGGGGATTAATTAAAATATTGCGATTATTGTTCTCCACACTTGCCTGCAAGCATCTTGAAAACAGAATGAGTCTCATTTATCTTTATGTCATTAGCAGGTGCTGCATGAGGCACACTAAGGACTCAATAACTGTTTCTGGAACTGCGTAGATGTTGCCATCCCTGCACAGATCTTAGTAATTAAAGGAATCAATAAGCTGTGGGTCCTGGTGGAAATTTGGGAAGCCAAGGGATCAGAACCCACCATATCTATGTCTCTTTTCTTCCTATTTCCAGAGCAGCAAGCAAGGCTCATGCTGCCCCATCTCCTCAGCTTCAGACACATTCCCTGCCCTCCCCTCACACCACCCAGAGCAGAGGACATGACCAAGACAGGGAGCAGGCAGTCGGGCTTGATCTGGAGCTACGGGCTTTGGTTCTTGTTATCACATCTGGTTCTGGTTATCACTTCTGTTCTGTGCAGATAATGTGAGAGAGACCAAGAAAAGGCCACTATACGGCCTTCATGTTCTGCCCTAGGCAAGAGGCGGCAAGAGGTTTTCACTAGGTGAATGAGCAAATGAGCACACTGTTCATGTCCCACGGACACTGTCCACTAGGATGTCTGGCTTCATCAAAGCCCTGAAGGTGACTCTGAGACTATTTATTCCTCCTCCAGGAAGTATTGTTGCGGAGACAAGGCATCAAAGAGGGAATCAATCATAAGAAGCTTCTGGAGAGTTTATAACAATTGGCATTTTTTTTTAGTTTGTCCTTTGTTGTTTTCTCAAAATGTTAGAGAAAATAGACATAAAATAAATTGGTACTATGTAAAGCATAGAAGGACCTGTAAGTTACAGCTCTGGGTCATCAATCAGTATGTGCTCATTTTTTTCACTCCCTCAGAGTAATAACACCTTCTGAGGGTAATGGCTCAATCTTTCTTATTCCCACCATCCCTCCCTGGCTTCTCTCCAACAGAGTCTCTGGATGAATGTGGGGAAGAATTGCATGGTCTTATAGCAGTGGAGGGAAGGCAGTGAGTGCCAGAACCTATGCCCAGGTGCCAATCAACAGCTCTAGTGTGTGAAACAGTCATTGAGCCAATACTAGGAACCAGCTACATGTGGAAGTCTATCCTTCTCTAGCACTGCCTGGCTCAGCTTTCCTCTCTGCTGAATCACCTGACCACAGAACAGCCCTAGGATGCTGCCTCACACTCTGTCTCACCTGTGCTAGATGGAACCCCAGTCTCTGACAGGAAGCAACTATTTTCCCATCATGACAAACCCTATGGCAGGACTACTGGCTTTCAACTCAGTATCCCCCACAAAAGGAAGCCCAAGGTTGAATAGAGAATCCAACAAGATCTTTTCCTGGCTGACCCTGGCAGGTATCTCCCAAGCAGAGAGCAGGGCAGAAGCAGGCCCCTGTCCACTTCCTAGGTATCCCTCTCTCTGCTTTCCAGTATATCTGCTGTCTGGGTCAAAGTCCAAGGAATAACCACCAGTATGCACATCTGCTTATCTCTTCCTCCCTGGTCCCCTTTATACAATCTTCTACAACAGAAGATGCAAATCTCCCTTCTTTGCTGTCTTCATCAGTGCCCACTGAGGACTCATGGTTAATCCTTAATGGCAGGATTCTTCTCAGCTCTGTAAGAGGATCTCTATTTAGGCAGATGGATGCCAGAGGGAAAAAGTTGTGTGGGTGGAACGTGTCAGAAGAAGAGCACATTTTTCTTTAAAAGGAAGACACTCCCTAACACTGTCTGGGGAATTCTGCAGAAGGCACCCTTTGATGAGGTTGAAAGAAACCCCCTATCCCCCAGAGAGAAGCTGGAGCCAGAATCCCACCCTGTGTGTCCCTTGCAGCAGACAGTGGGTGCAAGTAGACTGAGGGCCAACTTTCAGATGGAAAGGAAGGCTTAGTGTGTCTGGTAGATCGTGGGTACCAGAATGCTCTGTGAACAAGCATTCAGCTGTCCCATTCTCGCCCATTGATGACATCTGGCCCTGAAGAAGCAAACTAAACTATTGCCCCAAAGCCTTGTCAGCAGGTTAATTTTAGGTAACTGAAAGGTGAATTGGAGGGTGATTGTACACCCATGAAGTGAGTGCTCCACTTGTACAGAGCAGACCCCCACTGTGTATTGCTAATGGTCCTGGGCCATTAAGCTTGACCTGACACCATTGTGGAAAACACAAAACCTTTCTACTTCCAAAATAAAAGAACAAGAATATCTCCTGGATTGTGGATATTCTATCAGGAAAAAATAGAGTCCTGCCTGCCAATTCTCCTTTGAAGATGGACGGCAAAAGGAAACATAAACCTAAAACAAAGTCTATAAATCACTTTAAAAAATAACTATTTCAAGCAGGGGTTATGAAGAGAATGCTAGAGATGGTAAGAAAAAAAATGGGGTATGTTGCAAATCAGCTCCTCTTTTATGCACCAAAGTTCTGGTTTATTACAGAAGTAATTGTGGGATGCAGTCATCAGAAGTAGAATTGCTGAACTCCAAACTAGAGTCCTGGCAAGAGAAAATGTCCCTAGATTCTCTCAAAACAACCGGTCTTGTTAGGATCTAGGTGAAATATTCAGGGAAGAACTTCCCAAAAAGAAGAGAAGGTGGGTCGGTGGTCAGAGTGTGTGAAGCCACATTTTCTTTTCTTTTTTGTTATTTTTTTTAAGTTTTTATTTAAATTCCAATTAGTTAACATACAGTGTAATATTAGTTTCAGGTGTACAATTTCATGATTCAACACTTCCACACAGCACCCAGTGCTCATCACCACGAGTGCCCTCCTTAATCCCTGTTACCTATTTCACTCATCACCCTGCCCACCTCCCCTCTGGCAACCATCAGTTTGTTCTCTATAGTTAAGAGTCTGTTTCTTGGTTTGCCTCTCTCTTTATCCCCCGTGATCATTTGTTTTGCTTCTTAAATTCCACATGAGTCAAATCATATGGTATTTATCTTTCTCTGACTGACTTATTTCACTTAGCATAATATACTCTAGCTCCATCCGTGTTGTTGCAAATGGCAAGATCTCATTCTTTTTTATGGATGAGTAATATTTCATTGTGTGTGTGTGTGTATATATATATATTTCTTCACACATCTTCTTTATCCATTCATCAGTCAATGGACATTTGGGCTCTTTCCATAATTTGGATATTGCAGACAATTCTGCTATAAATACTAGGGTGCATGTATCCCTTCAAATTAGTATTTTTGTATTCTTTGGGTAAATACCTACTAATACAATTGCCAGATCATATGGTAGTTCTATTTTTAACTTTTTGAGGAAACTCCATACTGTTTTCCAGAATGAAGCCACATTTTCTATCAAAGTTGGGATGACTATAGCTCAAATGCACCTTCCTTCCTCACTATAGGGAAGGTGACAGCCCAAAGGAAGAAGTAGAAAGGTCTGAATCAACAGAGTTGAGTTTGAATCTTGACTCGGTCACTGCTGAGAACTTGAAGATAGGGTCTGGGAGACCTTCAGAGAAGCCCTTCAGGGCACTCAGCATCACCAGTGACAAAGAACCTACAAGATTGAGTGGAATTAATTGTGGAGGAAGATGAGTTTTCCCCTTAGATTTGGAGGATAGAGGGATAAAAGCAAAAAGAGGCATGAAGAATAGAGCTGAGCATGATATCTCCCAACTCCATTCTATGCCAACTTCCACCCTCAAAAGCTGAGAGTCAAAGAAGACTTGGTGCCAGGCTGCATCTCTGTAGGGATTTCCGTTTGACACTCCTTTGTTATGTGTAGACCCCATGCTAGCAGTTGGGGAGAAAATGGTGAAGATCAAATGTGCCCTCTTTGTCACTGTGACTACAGGATAGTCCTCCTGCATAGACATGACCAGGCTGTGAACTCTTTATTCCATCCACTCTCACAGCTCCTCTACCTGCATATGCCCCATTCTCCCTTTATCAGCTTGTGGGAGGCCATGTTTTCCTGTAGCTTTCCCAGCACTTAACCTTCTAAGATTATTTTCAGCTCTGATGTAAAACAATTTTCAGGAGGCACAAAGGTGGCCCAGTCAGTTAAGCATCCAACTCTTGATTTTGGTTCAGGTCATGATCTCAGGGTCATGAGATCAAGCCCCATATCAGGCTCTTCACTGGGTATAGAGCCTACTTAAGATCCTCTGTCCCTCTCCCTCTGCCCCTCCCCTGCTCTCCCTCTCTCTCTCTCTCTCTCTCTCAAACAAATAAAGTAAAATAAAATAAAATAAAATAAAATAAAATAAATTTTCAGAGCAGCCTGGGTGGCTCAGTGGTTTAGTACCACCTTCAGCCCCAGGGCCTGATCCTGGAGCCCCGGGATCAAGTCCCACATCAGGCTCCCTACGTGGAGCCTGCTTCTCTGCCTGTGTCTCTGCCTCTCTCTCTGTGTGTGTCTCTCATGAATAAATAAATAAAATATTTTTTTAAATAAACATAAAATAAAATAAATTTTCAGGGAAACATTCTTTCCCTGGTTACTCAGAGTGCTGGCGTGTCTCCCTTAGGTGCCCTTTCCTCGTCACATGTGTTATCATACCTATTAAAACAGCTGTGATTATTTTTATCAACTTATCCCCAGTCCAAGAACTTACGACTGACAGCCCAATCCCAACCCTCCCTTTTTCCTGTGGGTTAACCTAGTGGATAAGTGGATGAATTCAGGGTAGATCTGAGAAATAAAGGCTTTGCCCACCAAAAGAAATTCTTGGAATGGCAACCACATTCAGGGCTGACAGTAGTTATGCTTATTTAGCACCAAGGAGAAAGCCCACTTCCTGGTCCAAGAACACCACCCCACTCCTAGTCTGGACAAATCTTCCTCATAGACTCACAGTGCCTATTGTTTTCTTTTATATCTGTGCAGGTGACCTTGAGTAACTATTATTGAATGTGATAATACAGATAGTATAATTATAACTTATGACTATTAGTTGCCTTCCCTCTAGCTCCGCTACCTTTAGTCTAAGTCCTCATAATCTTTCACACTTCTTGAACTTTCTTACTCTATGTTTGGGATGTATATATGTGTGCACATTGTATTATGCATGTGGTATGTATGGAGGGTGTAGGTATACATGCAGTATATGTAGAAGTATGTGTGTATATGTGTGGTATGTGTATATGTGTAGTGTGGGGGGGTAGAGTGTGTGGGAGTGTGCAGGGGCTGTGTGTATGGTGTGTGTGAGATGTGTATGTGGAGGGGAACGTGTACAGTGTATGTGTGACAGTGTAGTATGTGCTAGATTCTGATTGGTAGAAACCTTGTTTTTTAAAACCAAGTTCAGCACAGAACCTAGAGTATAGTAGACAGGGTGGCACTTGATGGGATGAGCACTGGGTGTTATGCTATATGTTGGCAAATTGAACTTCAATAAAAAAAAAGTTTGAATGTTGAATTAAATTGAGACTTGTAGTTTATTATTTCCAGTTCTGAAATAGAATATGAGCATGTGAACACTGTCATGAGCATGTTGAAAGAGAAACTTGCCTTGGCCAGATCTTGACTAATGCTCTGGTCATCTCCATGAGGGTCTTCAGTGTGTGTGTGAAGGTGGCTACAAATAGAACAGTAGATATTTCTGCCCTTCCTCTCATCTAGTAACTACCATGACATTTTCCAGCCATCTCAACAAATGGCAAGGGTTGCAATGACGCAGATACATAAGCTGTAGCAGTGTTTGCTCATATATGAGGATGAGAACATGTGGACAACTGCAGAGGTCAGGTTTACCTACTGCCCCTGTGGCAGGAGGTGTTTTAAATCTCAGGGAACAGTAGGAAGACTCATGCATTTCAGAACCCATGAATTTTAGAGGCTTGGGGAGCCACTAGCGGGTTAGCATTTCCTTTTTCATAATTATTTGATATTTATACATGGGGTAAAGTTCTAGAATCATTGTATCTCTTCCCGCTTGTAGCTACACAAAACACTTAACAGACATCTATCTTACCTTTGGAAATACCTAACACAAAGCTATGAGCTTCTTTGATAATTTTTATATCTATGTAGCTGTTGGAAGTTCTGAAAATTTGAAATAAATCATTACGAACTTTCAAATGAAAGCATCAGTGAGAATATCTCTGGCATCTCATGGCTGTCATAATTGTTGTCACCATAGATTTTATATACATAATCTCATGATATCTTCCCAATAACACCATGGATAGTTATTAATCATTTCTTCACACATGGAAATTGAGGACCAACACATCTGAGATCACAGGTCCTGGCAGCCAGATCTGCCTGCAGATTTCATCCTCTGCCCTTGTTTGAACAAATTTGCTAAGAGCACACTAAATAGAAACTCCTTCACTGGGAAGGGTATTTGTTACATAACAGGCAACAAGTGACACAAGTCTATGGGTCTGTGGAACCAAGGCTGGAAGTGAGGTAAGGCTTATCTTCCTCTGGGTCACTTAGTAATAATCTCATAATGAAGGGAATCTAATGACTAAAAAGGACAGTACTTGACACACACCCTTACCCACCATGCAATGTTTCTGCCTCATCGAACATGCCCCGTGAATGCATAACTTTACAAACCAACTTAGTCACAGTATGTCTTTTCTCATAATTGGGTGGTTCTTCTTTCTATATGTTGGCCTCCACTTGGACAAGATGTAATTAATTTCTTCCACATGCCAACTGCCACAGACATTTCTTTTCAATCTTGGACTATATTCCAACATATTTCCCAGTTCTGTCAATTTTGAATCAATCCCACATTAAGGCAAGAAGCCATCAACTGTCTCACTAAAATACCTCTGAACAACTCCCTTCCCACATGATATCAGTCCTCAGATAGGTTTACTTATCCAGGTATACACAAACCTAACTTTGAGTTTATTATTTAATAAGTGATAGTATAAAATGTGTGCTAGGTGTTGGTTATCATGAAAGTGACTAAAATAGTTAAAGCAGTGAACAGAAACATTAAGGGTTAATGTCTTAAACTTCAAATACCCAAACAAAATCCAACTCTCTCAGACCAGTGATCCTGTCAAATGAATACTGGACTCATTTAAAATAACCTTGTCTTATGGTCATATACCTACCAAAGCAACTGATAATTATGGCTTCATTTTGTTGGGGCTTACAATCATTTCTAAAAATCCATTATGTTGGGCAGCCTGGGTGGCTCAGTGGTTTAGCACTGCCTTCAGCCCAGGGCCTGATCCTGGAGACCTGGGATCGAGTCCCACGTCAGGCTCCCTGCATGGAGCCTGCTTCTCTCTGCTTCTCTCTCTATCTCATGAATAAATAAAAATCTTTTTTAAAAAAATAATAAAATTAAAAAATAAAATAAAAATCCATTATGAAATATTTCCTGAGATCATTGTCACTCACTGCTCTGTTGTTTGAAGAAGCCATTTTATTAATTTTTATTTTCTTGTGCTTGTGTCTGGTTTAGGTTGGGACTCATTTATCCATCTTGTTTATACTAACACATATTATTTTCTCAAGTGTCTGTGATAAACCCCCAATGTTAATGAAAGTGACCTTATCGGGGAGATTGGGGTATATTTTTTAGCAAAGTAAATATTGAGCTTATGGGCCAAGAGAAAGAAAGGGGTTTATTGGCTGGGTATGGCAAAGTGGAGGAGAGATTTATAGAGAAAGGGAGCAGCAAATGTCAAAGGCCCATTGAAGAGACCATGGCATAATGCAAGGGCAACTCCCCCAAATCCTAGAGTATTTTTTGGACCACTAAGAAAAAAAGTGGTTATATATAAGACTAATATGCAAACAAATAAATATTCACTATGGACAACCAAATAGAAAATGTGTTTTAAGAAAGAGGATTGCATTTACAATAGCAAGAGACTACGAAATCTGCTGAAAAATCCAACAGAAGAGGCACAAATCTATTATGGAAAAGTTTTTCATGTTTTTTTTAAAAGACATAGAAGAAGACCTAATAAGTTTGATTGGACACCATAGTCATGGTTGTAAAGACTTTAATATCATATAGATGTCAATTTTCCCTTGAATAATTCACATGTGCAATGAAATTCCCATCAAAATTCCAAAGAGAATTTTCATGGAACTTGTTGGAGTAATCTTAAAGATCACTTGAGAGAGTAAGGGCAGAAAATAACCAAACAATTTTGAAGCCAAAGAATAAAAAGAATATGATGAAAAACTAATATACTATACCAAATACCAAATACCAAATTTGATATACTATACCAAATAAACTGATATTTCATACATTTGGTATATATACTATACCAAATGTATGAAAAAGCTCTCATGATTAAAATAGTATAGCATTCACCTAGGACCAATTTAACAAAATAGCCCAGAAATAGACTTTTACATTTATGGGAAGAACTTGAATATGACAGATGGCATTATAAATCAGTTAAGAAAGAATGGGCTATTTAATAAATATTGCCATGACAACTAGTTATGTGTATGGAGAAAGAAAAATTATCCCACATTATATCAATTGATTCCAGATAGACTAAAGATTCCACCACTTGTAATCTTTAGCAAATTGTTTAGCTTCCGCATCCCCTGGCTTCCTCATCTGTAAAATGGGAATAATAAAAACAGTCCATAACTCCTATGATTGACATGAAAACTAAATAAGGTAATTATTTGTAAAGCACTTAAAATAGTATCTGGCACATTGAAATATTTGTTAAATGAGTAGATTAAAGCCAAATGTTAAAGACAAAACAAACTTTTGGAAGAAAATATATGCACATATCTTTATGACATCAGCAAAAGTGATATTTTTTTAAAACTAGGTACAAAAACCATGAACATAATGACAAAGATGAAAGACATTAAAATTTACACATTAAAATTTACACATCTCTACAACTAAAGATAGCAAAACTAACATTTAAAATCAATCCAGGACTGAGAGAAGACATTTGTAACAGAATGAGAAATATAGAGAGTATATAAAGTGTTCCTACAACAAGAAAAATAAAAATAGAAAATATGGACAAAGGCTATGAATAAGAAGTTTGAAAAAAAAAAGAAATTCAAAAGGTCAATAAATGTAGAAACTGGCTTTGAAGTCACTGACTACAGGGAAACACAACTTGAAATGACTACATAATATCCCTGATAGCCAGTAGTCCAGCAATCCTTGGAGAAAAAGTAGAGAAATGGAAATGTTCATACCCTGCTCGTGGCATTATAATTTAGACAACCATGTTGGGGAGAAATTAGGAAATAACCAGTAAAGCTAAGGTTTAGCATACCCTCAAATCCAATATAACCCTCCTACCGTGATCACTAGCTTCTCACACAGGCTCTCCATTTCCAAAGTGGTAACTCCATTTTCCCAGTTGGTTAGATAAAACTTCTTGGAGTCATCCTTGACTCCTCTGTCTCCCTCACACCACGTCTGATTCCTCAGAAAGTCAATTGGCTTTATGTCAAAACATATCTAGAATCATACCATGTCTCACCACCTCCACTAATGACCTCAGGTCCATGTCCTAATCACCTCTTTCCTGAACCACACAATAGCCTCTTACCAGTCTGTTTCCACTCTTGCTGCTTTTTAATGTATTTTCAGCCAGAGTGGTCCCATTAAATTCAAGTCAGATCAAGTCACCCTTCAGCTCAAAATCCTCCCTTGGCTCTCCATTTCATTCAGAATAAAAGCCAATAATACCAAGTGGCCACAAGACCCTTCCCCCTCCCCCCAGGGTCTAGGCCCCATTCTTCTCTGGCTTCATCTACTCTCTCAGCCTCTCCCTGATCCCGCTGCTCTAGTATATTGACCTCTGAGCTGGTCTTTGAATTTGGGGTATACTTCCACTGCAGGGGTTTGCACTTGTGGCTTCCTGCAGCTAAAATACTTTCCCCCCATAATCCATACCTCTTTGATAACCCTACACAATGATATTTTCAAACAAAGCCTTTCCTGGACAGCTCTATACAAATTCCAACATCACCTCCCCACATTCCTCCACAAATGCATATATTCACATAATCTATAACCTTCTTCCCCACCTGATTATCTTCCTGTTTTTCCTTGCATTCTTTCTTTCTTCCTTTTTTGGGGGGGCGGGGAGTGGGGGACTGGGTAGTGAGAGGGAAGGGTATCTTTCTCATCTCTTTCAAATGTAAGCTTTGGAAGGACAGGAGTTTTTGTCTCTTCTGTTCACTATGATATCCCTTAGAACAGTACTCAGTATATAGTAATCACTCAATAAATCTTGCTTAAATAAGCAAATTACTATATACATTATATAGCTACAATCTTCCAAGCATTGTTTTAGAGCTGAGAAATAGAAATAGAGGGGGAGAAGAAGAGGCCTCATCCTCAGAGAACTAATAATCTTTAGGGGGAAAATGAGCTAATACATAAACATATGGATATATAAGTTAAAATAATTAAGGATGTTTTGGAAGATTATTCTGTTTTTCCACTCCACAGGCTGGGGTTTTTTGTTTTGTTTTTGGTTGCCATATTAACTGTGAAAGTGTGTCATCCACCTCATGAGGATAAAGCATTTCTTAGTATTCTTCCTTGCTCCACTAGAACTACCAGCCAGATTTCAAGAAGTCAGAAATATGTGTTTCTGTCCTGTGTTCTAATGTCAAAGGGGATTTCACTTGCTCCATTGATGACTATAAGCCTGAGTGACAAAGTGGAAAGCTCCTGCCTCTTTCTGTAAACACAAATCAGCCTTCCGGATTGACAATGCTTTCAAATCACTGGAATGTCAACATCTATCCACCTGGTGGAGAGATTCTGTGGGAGACGGGGTTTCTTGCCTTCTTTGGTTCATGGAATTCCATGAGTTTTTTATGGCTAAAAAAGATTTCAGAAGCCCGCCTTGCAATGGTGAGATGCAGATGGCTTTGGAACATAAAGCCCCAAATCGCCAACTTTTCATCATTTCCTCCAGCCCAGCCCTAAAACCACAGTCGGTTGCATTTAAAAAGTAGGTGAAAGATCTTGGGAAAAAAGCCACAGAATGCTTGAAGATTACACTGGATGAAATGAATTATCTTTATTGAACCCAGATATAGAGAGGCACTCGCCCATAAGGAATTCCACCAACAGGCCAGAGAGCATTCTGTCTTGGAGGGGCACACCCTGAACTCTACTCTTATGTAAGTAGAAGGTTTTGTCTTTTCACCTCTTTATTTGGCAGCAACAGATCTGGTTTTCATTGTCTTTGCCACATGTTCTCTCCTTGGTGTATGTTGCGATTGTTGACTTATACAGCATCAAAAAGAAACAAAACAAATCTCCAAACAGCAGAATTTGGCCAGAGCCAAAAGCAACTCGCAGAGTTTGAGCTGAACTTACTCAAAGCTGGGCAAGAAGACAGAAAAATGCCTTTTGTTTGAACCAAAGACTGAAGCCAAGGCATCTGTGTCCAGAAGTTCTTGTGCATGGATGAATCCCCGATCCCAACCTGCACGAAGCCAGCTGGATGAGGCTTTTGGCAGCTGTGTCTCAGAGAATCGACGCAACAACCTGCCTTGCTTCAGCCTTCGAGTGTCTCTAGCCCCATGGAGCTTGGAGAGTTCTAACAGATTCCCTCATCCATGGCAATAGATTTCAAAAGTTGAAAATTGTGCTCACATTCCAGGAACACTGCATCCATTAACTCAGTGACACATTCTATTACTCTACTAATTGCATCAGCCATAATCTCAACTGCCCAAACATGCCATGCCTGCCAATAAGACATTAAATTTTAAAAATCTTAGTTTCCCCATGTATCAGGCCTGGTAACCAGCACCCAGCTCAAGAAACAGAATGGTGCCACAGAAACTTCCTTCGTAGCCTCCTGCTCCTTGCATTGCCAAAGGGAAACACAGTCCTGTCTCCTAACAGCATAGATGAATCCACAATAGACTATTCAAATCACAATTACCTTATTATTCTATGTGCAACCATAAGTTACTTATATTCCGCATCTTATTCCCCATCCCACTGGCTTTGTTCATTACCCATTTATAGGCAGCAGAGCTGAGAGACATGAATCTCAATGGCCAGGGTTTGATTCCCAGCTCCACCACTACTTACCCTCGTGACACCTCTGTTTCCTTATTTTTAAAATGAGAGCAACAAACTAGGATTATTAGGAGGAGCAAATAAGATAATGTATGTAACACTATCACTTTTGGCACATAGGAAGCAACCCATAACTTCTTTCCTTACTTACTTCCCTTCTTCCTTCCTCCATCCAGGCCTTCGGATCTTCCTTTTTTCCTTTCAGTCATTCATTCTTTTTAGTTTGTTTTCCTCTACAGTATCCCTGGAAGTAGCTCCTGGCACTTCTTCCCTTTGGCAGCTGCCAACACAACCAGTTCCCAAGGGCAAGTCCTTGGCAGCTCTGGAGCTCCTGTTCTGTTCTCACACCATGTCCAGAGATCAGTTCATAAGGGGCAGACCCTCACCCCATGGGGCAGGGGATGGCTGCAAGGCCTACAGCTGTCACCCCACCCTTTAGGTGTGACTACCCTCTCCCAGCCTCTAGCTCCAATGAAGCAATCACTGAATGGCGGCTTCTCCCCTCTCAAAACCCCATGCCTGGATCCTCATCTCCCTTGTGTTTCTTTCCAACCTAAATGGTATTGTCATGACCCCATATTCCCTGGGCATTTCCCCCCTCATCTCACCCCTCAAGACCCCAAATTCCCTGGGTATTTCCCCCCTCATCTCACCCTTCACGACTCCACATTCCCTGGGCATTTCCCCCCTGAGCTCACCTCTCAACACTCATATCCCTTGGGCATTTCCCCCCTCATCTCACCCCTCAAGACCCTATCTATATTCCCTGGGTATTTCCCCCCCAGCCCACCCCTCAAGACCCCATATTCCCTGGGTATTTTCCCCCTCAGCCTGCCCCTGATGACCTCACATTCTCTGGGCATTTCTTCCCACAGCTCAGTTTCTTTCCAGGTTCTTTCAGGTTTGTCACCTTTAGATTTCTTAAACTCTCTCCCTTTCTACCTACTCCCACTGCCATAATTCATTCCAACATTTTTCTTCCTGATTACATACAATGTCTTCATAACAGACCCTGCCTCTGACTGGAGTCCTCATCAATGCATTTCAAGGTACAAACAGAGCAGTCAAGGGCTGATGAGATCTGCCTTTCCTCCATCCTTAAAAATCCCAGGTCCCCTCCCCCCTTGGTGCCTCAGCCCATACCTGTGATTGTCAGCCTGAAGCCCAGCTCATCTCCCTCCCCAGGCCTGGCCTATGAATCCCTGGCCCCAAGTGACTGCCTGGGGAGCAAGTTCCCCTGCCAGGGCCCACATGTCCAGGGATGGGAGCTCAGTCATGCACAGCTTGTCTCTGCAGCCCTTGCTCCTGGTCTACACATAAGAGAGCAGGTGACTAGGCAGTGCCCATTTTCCTGGCCTCTCTTACTCTCTGCACATGCTGAGCTATTACAGTACCTTGCCCGGCAGGGTGGGGACATGGGGACATGTAGAAATGTGAGGAACAGTACATGCCTGGCATCATAGTCTCACCAGCCAAGGCTAGAGCAATGATTTCAGGGCAGCTGTGTGGGCCAGCTGTCTCCGTACTCAAAAACACCCCTACCAGGGCCAGGCAGTGAAGTGGTTGTCCCCAGCAGGCTCTGTTCCATGCAGTCACCCAGTAGCCTGCTGCCCCCTCACCTCCCACCAGCCTGTGAGGCACCAGCCTTCAGAAAGTGAGCTCTGAAGCCCCTTCAGTCCTACATGTGGCCTCACACACAGGGAAAGAGGGCACTTCTCCCAACTACTAGAAGAAAGAAAAATCAAAGAGAACATAAGTCATTTAGCAAAATGCAGGAAACATAAATGTCCATTCAAAGAAACACAAAATAGAGAAAGAGGATGGAAGTAAGAGCAAGTGTATCTGTTATAATAATATATGTAAACGAGATTTATTCAATTGGAGTAAAAAGTTACCATGTACTACAGGAACGAGGAGGGTTTTTAGCAAAGCAAATCAGAAAGGTTGGAAGAGAGGGCAGAGGCATACCAGAGAGCAGAAATAAAAACAAACCAGGGCCTTCCCTATTAAGATCACAAAACTAGTTCAGTTTAAAATTTAAAAGATATTGGGGTGACTGGGTGGCTCACTCGTTTGGGCTTCTGCCATTAGCTCAGGTCATGGTCCCAGGGTCCTGGGATTGAACCCCAAGTCGGGCTCTCTGATCAGTAGAGAGCTTGTTTCTCCCTCTCACTCTCCTTCTGTGCTCTCAAGTAAATAAATAAAATCTTTAATAAAAATAATATTTAATAAAACTACAGTTTAAAAGGCATTAAAATTATACTAAAACCACATTATAATAATGAAGTGTATAATCCAGGAAAAAAATTGACTGTCATAATCCATTATGTATCCAATAATATATCATTAAGTATCAAGCAAAAAAATGCTATAAATGGAAGAAGAGGACACTGTTGTGCCCGAGATTGCAAATCTGAGAAACCACCAAGGAGCCGACACCGATGCAAAGACACGAGGGTTTATCACAAGCTTGAGCTTGGGTCCAAGTATATCTGACACAACGGAGCAGGGACTTGGACCCCAGGCTAAGAGGCGTAGCAGCTTTATAGGGGCCAGTGGCCCATGGGATTGTAACATACGCAGAAAGTTGCACAGTCATGTCCGTCCGCACGCAGGTGGCCAGTTGAATCGCAATTTACCCTATAGTGACCAATTGAACTGGCCTATCACTCTGGTCGGAATTGGCGCGCAGTTTTGGCGGGCACAAGGCAGGGTTACATTTTTATGAGCCGATTTCCGGTAAGGGTGTGCCCAGCGGCTTGACTAGGGTGGGGCAGCGCCTTAAGCCATAAGCAGGTCATGTGGGGTCATATAGGAGATGGCGGGTGTAGCACAGAATGGAGTTAGTCCTGCTCTGCTGTTCCAGGGGTAGGGGATTTCTGTTAAATTTCCTGGGTCCCACAAACACCTCCTTATAGATGCTCTCATTATCAAAAATAGCTTCCCCAACTGCACAGAAAAGGAAACCAACAACAAAATGAAAAGGCAACCTACTGAATAGAAGAAAATATTTGCAAATCATGTATCTGATAAAGGGTTAATATCCAAAATATATAAAGGACTTATACAACTCAATAACAAAAAAATAAACAATCCAATTAAAAACCAGGCAAAGGACCTAAATAGACATTTTCCAACAAAGACAGAGATGACCAACAGATACATGAAAAGATGCTCAACATCATCAGTCATCAGGGAAATGTAAATCAAAATTACAATTCTGGTGAGGATGTGAACAAAAGGGAACCTCTGTGCACTGATGGTAGGAATGTAAATCGGTACAGCCACTATGGAAAACAGTAAGGAGGTTTTCAAAAAATTAAAAATAGAACTACTCTATGATGAGCAATTCCACTTCTGGGTATTTATCAAAAAAGAAAAAAGAAAAAGAAAACATTAACTCAAGAAGAAATATGCATCCCATGTTCATTGCAGCACTATTTACAATAGCCAAGACATGGAAACAACCTAAGTGTCCACTGATGGATGAATAGATAAAGAAAATGTGATAGATAGATACATAGATAGATAGATAGATAGATAGATAGACAGACATTGGAATATTGCATTCAGTGATTTTTAAAAATGAAATCTTACCATTTGCAACAAGATGGAACTTGAGAGTATTGTGCTAAGTGAAACAAGCCAGGCAGAAAAAGACCAATACCAAATGATCTCACTTACATTTGGAATAAAAAAAAAAAATTCAAGCTCATAGACTTATAGATTTGGAGGACACAGATTGGTGGTTGCCAGGGGCACCGGGAGGTAGTGAGCAAAAAGAGTCAAAACATAGGACATTTGATGGGGTGAGCGCTGGGTATACTATATGCTAGCAAATTGAATTTAAATTTTAAAAAATATAAAATAAAAATAAAAAATTAAAGTGCAAACTTCCAGTTATAAGATAAATCTCTTTTTAAAAAAAAAAAAGTAGGTTCCAATGCAGGGCTTGAACTCACAACCCCGAGATCAAGTCCTGAGCTAAGATCAAGACTCCAGTGCTTAACCAACTGAGCACCCAGGCATCCCAAGGTAAATAAGTCTTTTTCTTTAAGTTTTACATGGGGATGTAATATATAGCATGATGACAATAGTTAATTACACCAAACTGTATATTTGAAAGTTGCTGAGAGAGTAAATATTAAAAGTTCTCATCACAAGAAAAAAGCATTGCATGCCTGAAATTAATATAATGTTGTATGCCAATTATACTTCAAATTTTTAAAAATAGCTTCCCTTCCCTTCATTTGCTATGCTTTTGCCCCACTTACTTTTGTTATTGGTAATGATCAGCACTTGAAATTACATTATTTATGTTTATTTGTTATCTATCTCCTCCCAGTAGACAATAAATTTCACATAATTCCCAACATCTACAATCATCCCTGTATGCTAAGCATTCAATACGTATTTATTGAATGATTCACTTAATAACAATATGAGAAAAAAAATTACCCGAACTGGAAATACGAAAGGAAAACTTATTCTAACACAAATAACATTAAAGCAATTGTTAGAAAATATTTGTTCAATTATCTGGTAATAAATGAGAAAATGTGGGGAAAAAGTAAGTTATCAGTATTAACATAAATATTGGTTTAAAAAAAGGTTTAGTATTTAGCTGGCCAGATAGGTAGATAGTTAACCAAATACATTCAGACAGATCTTTGAATACTTTGTATTATTAACTTTAAAAATATGATTGAAAAGTTAACAGCAAGCCCAATGATTAGGTAGATAATCATATCTTCAGCTTTGATAGGTTATGCAATATTTTTTTTTCCAAAATTATTAAGTTATACCCCCATCAGTAAAGCATTACCATTCCTATTGTATCAACAGCTGGTATGGTCATACTTTTCATTTTTTGCCAAGTTGGAGGATTTAGAATAAAATTCTAAATTGTGTTTTAATTTGCATTTCCCTGATAGCTAATGAGGTTGAGCATTTTCCATATGCTCAATGAGTTCCAATATTTCTCTTGTGCAAAATACATCTTCAGTTATTTTTTTAAAGATTTTATTTATTTATTTATGAGATACACAGAGAGAGGCAGAAACATAGGCAGAGGGAGAAGCAGGCTCCTCACAGGAGCCCGAAGTGGGACTCAATCCCTGGACCCCAGGATCACACCCTGAGCCAAAAGCAGACACTCAACCACTGAGCCACCCAGGTGTCCCTTCAGTTATTTTTCTATTGGGTCCTTGTCTTCTTGGTTTGTAGGTTTATTTATATGTATTAAATACTAACCCTTTGTGGTCATATCTATTGGGAATATCTTTTCTCTTTGGATTGTCTATTCATTTTCTTCATGGTACCTTTTGATGAACATAAGTTCTTAATTTTAATGTGGTTGAATTTATTAATCTTTGTATTTCTGGTGTGTGCTCTTTACATCTTGTTTGAACAATCTTTCTGAACTGTGAAAGTCATATATATGTTCTTCTAAAAATTTTTAAATCTTGCTTTCCACATTAAATTTACATACAAATTACTGTAATATAATACTGTTCTAAGCATTAACCGGTTTACTTCTCTAACGAACATCAGGTAGGTATAATTATTATCCCATTATCACATTTTACAAATAAAAAGACAGGTCACTGAGAGGTTAAATAACCTGACCACAGTCATATAGCCAGAAATGATGGAGAGGAAATTTGAATCTGATTTCATGCTACTAACCACTATACTGGTAAATTTCAAATTTCTTATTTTAATCATAATTTATAATGCTATTTTTGATGCACAGAAACAAAACAACTTTCATACATGGATTTTGTACCCATTATCCTTGCTAGGCTTTCCTAATTCTCCTAATTTCACTGTGTATTCTGTGGGATTTAACATATAGATGATAGTATTACTATCATATTTATAATTCTTCCATTCCAATTTTTATTCATCTTAATTAGTTTTGTAGTTTAACTGTGAACCTTTCAAAGTCTTTATATAGAACTAGAATTTCCAGTTCCTTAAGCATTCGGTCAAACTGCTTATAAAATTAACTAGGCCTGGTATTTTCTTTAAAGATAATTTTTTTAACTTACAATTTATGTTTCTCTTGTCCATAGATTGATTTCTGTTTATTATTTCATCTTGAGACGGTTTGGGTCATTCATATTTTCTGTAAATTTTTCCACTTCACCTGGTTTCAGATATATTACTGTAAAATGTTCATTATATTCCATTTTAGTGTCTTTTAAATCTTCATTCTAGTTTGTGATTCTGTTCTCTTTCATTCCTGGTTGATTTTGTTAATGTCTTCTCTTTTTTCTTATTGTCTTACCAGAACTTTGCCATTTTTTTTAACTTTTCAAAAAGATAAACTTAGTGTTGTTCATCCAATCTATTATATCTTTGTTTTTTACTCCATTCATTTCTACTCTTTAGTATTTATATTCTTCTATAGGCTAAAGAGTCTGTTTTTATCCTTTTCATTTTAATGTAGACATTTAAAGCTGTAAATTTCTCTCTAAATATTAGTTTAGCTTTAACACACAAGTTTTGATATGTAGTATCTTATGTTTCAGTCCTGAAGAATTTTCATTACAATTTCTTCTTTATCCTATGAGTTATTTAAAGGTATGTTTTTAAACTACCAAACAGATGATGATTTTATTAAATATCTTTTGAGGTTTGATATCTGATTTAATTACACTCTAGACTCAGAATCTTGCCTACATAATATTTATTAACTCAACTCAAGTTTAATATATCTTCCTAGAAGTATCAATAGTCATCCTTTGTAATGCATTTTTCCTTAAATCTTCCTTCTGGTACTGTAACGTTAACAAGTCTCCTTTAGTTAGCATATACCTGGTATAGTTTTTCATCCTTGTTTTTTCAAACTTCCAGTGTTCTTATGTTTTAGATGGGTCTCCTAAACAGTGTATGGCTAGATTTTGTTTTTCTGGTCTGATATGCATTTTTAAATAAACAGAAGATATCATTTACATTTATTATGATTATGGATATTTTTACTTATTTCTACCATATTATGTTTGTGCTTTTTTATTTGGCTTTCTTTTTTCTATTTTTTTTCCTTTAATTTATTTTCCTTCTTTTAGAGTAATAGAGGTTTTGGGTTTTGTTTTTAATTTCTCATTTCATTTTTCTATATACTGCCTTGGAAATTCTGTATTCATGTCTAAAAATTTAAATAATTATTCTTTAAATTTTTACAGATAATTCTAACTGACGTGAAAGCCTGTATCTCCCACCTGTCTCCTAGAAAAGTTCCTCTACTATTGCCTGATTTTTGCATCTAAGAAACCAGCTCTAGATCTAGTTGACATTCCATTGGAGGTACCATATTTCATCAAAGCCAACATAAAACCAATTGTTGAATATACCATTTTTCTATTTTCTATTGAGAAAGACAAAAATATTTCCAATTAAACAGTGACACAATGTTTTCTTGTTCATAGATTATGAATGTAAATGCCTTAAATTGTTAAACATTCCTTTTAGATTTGATGAAATGTGGTGGCAATATTTTGTTCTCTATCTCTTAGTATTTAAGATCTTTTCTTTTCTTTGAGGTTCTGGATTTTTCCTATGGTGTTTCCCAGTAAGGATTTTTTTTTTATACTGCCTCAGTTTTCTTGAGCTTTCTGAACCCAGGGATTGCACTTGTTTTCCTTTATCCCTCCCTCCAGTCAGAACCAAGATCAAGTCAGTCAAGTATCTATCCCAATTCTCTTACTCAAGACCAGGGGGCAGTAACATTTTACTGTGGAGGGCCAGATAGTAAATATTTCCTGCTATATGACCCATTTTTTCTCTCTTGCATCTACTCAATCCTGCTCTTGTTTTGCAAAAGCAGCCATAGATGATACATTAAAAGAACAGGTGTGGTTGTTGAAAGGGATCCCTGCATATCATCCCAAATTATGCCACATTAGCATACAGGTAATTTTGAGCTAAAAGATATTGAAAAACAGTAAATGCAGAAAGAGTTCTCTGCACTTCTACTTTCTGTTCAAAAGCAGGGCATAGGGACACCTGGATGCCTCAGTGGTTGAGCATATGTCTTTCCCTCAGGTCATGATTCTGGGGTCCTGGAATCAAGTCCCACATCAGGCTCTCTGCAGGGAGTCTGCTTATCCCTCTGCCTATGACTCTGCCTCTCTCTGTGTGTCTTATGAATAAATTAATAAAATCTTTAAGAAAAAAAGCAGGGCATAAATTTCCTTTTGTGAAGATGTCCCCTTTCCCCACTTCTGTACCAAGAAGTGTTGATGACTCTTGTCCTTGAGGATGACAACTTGAGTCTGCATAAACAAAACTTACTAACATTTATCTTCCACTAATTTCCCCATATATACACCTTTCCACAATTCACCACACCTAAAAACCCAAATACCTTTTCCTTATCATTTCTCCAAAATTTATTGTTCTTTGTTAAAATGTTATATAGGTCTCCCTATATTGATCAGCTCTTTGGATTTTCACTTCTTTCTTTGAAACTCCCATGTGCATATGTAATAAACCCTTTTCTACTGTTAATCACCTTTTGTCAATTTAATTCACAAAACCCAGTCACTGAAATTGAGGGTAGATTTTTCTCTTCTCCTACACTGTGTTCCAATAAAACTTTAGAAAATCAGGTAATAGGCTGGACGTGGCCTATAGGCTATAGTTTACACACCCTTCTCTAGAATCTAGAATTGAATTGCCCAGTATGGTAGCCACTAATTATTTAAATTTGTGGCCATTTAAAGTTAAATTTAAATTAAATTAAATGTACATCTTAGTTCTTCAGTCATACTGGTAACATTCAAGTGTTTAATACCCGCACATAGGTACAAATACAGAGCACTTTCATCAGAGCAGTTCTAATGAAGAATGCTGCTCTAGAGAATGAGTATTTTCCCAGGTTTATCCACTGAAGTTCTTCCTTATGTGGAGCTCTTTAATTGCCTTGGAATCTTGATTAGACCCCAGGATTTCTCTTTTGTCCCATTGTGAAATCTAGAAAAACCAACCCCAGGTCTGACCCTTTATAGGGGTTAACTGCCTGCCTCCACCACATGCCCAGGGCAAAAACTCAGTGAAATTTGCTCATCTCTCCAGCTCTGAAGCTCCTCATCATTTCTGGCCACTAAAGATGTTCCTTATTTTCAAATGTGTTTAACTCGCACTTAAAAATGTTTTTCAACATTTTATTCAGCATTTTTAGATGTTCTGTACCATATGGTCTTTCCAGTTATCTAGTCAGTCATACCTAAAAATGGAAATCACATTACTGTGTTTTGCCATACAGCATGTTTTTCTTTCCTTCCTTCCTTCTTTCTTTCTTCCTTCCTTCCTTTCTCCTTCTTCCTCTCATTTTCCTTCACTTACCTTCCTCTTCTTCCTGTTTTCCTTTCTTCTTTCTTTCCTTCCTTTTTTCCTTCCTATTTTAGAAAGTATGGGGAGGAAGTCTGACTCCTATGACTAACTGGAAAGTCTTTCATTCTTAAGAAAAATTATTACTCAGGCAATACCACAAGGGATCTGACCTAATTGCAACAACTTGACACCACATTCCAAATACTGGTTGGCATTTGAAATAAGAATTGCAAATGGCTATTTCCAGGAATTCTGTTTCTTTTTTATTTTTAAGATTGATTGATTGATTGATTGCTTTTAAGAGGTGGGAGGTACAGAAGGAGAGAATCTTCAAGTAGACTCCCCACCGAGCACAGAGCCCAATGCAGGGCTTGATCCCAGGCACCATGAGATCATGATCTGAACCAAAACCAAAGGCTGGACACTTAACCAACTGAACCACCCAGATGACCCCAGGAATTATTTCTAATGGGTTGGTCCTTAAATGGTTAAACTGGTCACTTCTAAGGAATAACTGGCCAGGGTCTAATTGAAGATGATATGAAAGAACATTCTATTAGTGAGCAAATTCTTAGTCCTCTGGGAGGATTTAAAAGGAAGCAAAATGGAAGCCATTCTAGGGGGCAGAAAACAGTACCTAGTCCCAGTGGGACCAAGGTTGGGATGCAGCTGAGCTTCCAGTATCTGGGCAAATAGTGAAAGTTGGGAGAAGACAATGGAGCAGTGAAATATCTAGAAGCTAATAGACTTGAGATAAGTTAGGAAGTGGTCTCATCCCTGGGGAAAGTCTTGTGGACCCAAGCAAGAAGAACCTTGCTTTCCTTCTTTCATTTGGAAATTCGCTGAAAGGAGATAGTTGTGTGAAAACATATGAGAAAAACCAACCCTTAACTTAAATTCTAGCATTTTAAGGTTTATTATGGTTTGTATTAATCAAAATTCTTTATGATCTATTTCAAGTGAGAAATAACCAACTGCTCCATAGGATGTTTACAATGTAGGAGAGGGGTACATACTAGATAAATTATATGCTTTCCACAGTAGTTATTATTTTGAATATCTACTCCCTGCCAGGGACTGCACTAAGCACTTCACATATACTAATTCTAATCCAAAAACAAACAAACAAATAAAAACAAACAGAAAAGAACTTACAAGGTAGATAATATTTGCCACATTTTATAGAATCAACTTGGTATTCTTATGGCAAAAATATTTCTGGTGAGAAGATAAAGTCATGTATTTGTGAATTTTTAAATCACCAATTGAACTCTTTTGCAGTTAGATGTTTTCTAGAAAATGCAACCAAACTATAGTACTCACTTGCAATGAACCCTTATCTGTAATCCCTGGGCTTACCACTGTTTGGTCTCAAAGTCCTAAAGGGAGAACTGGCCTCAGGGACACACTGCAGCTCTCAGGCACTGTTTCAAGATGAAAGCTGCTGTTTTCCCACTCCTTCCTCTCCTTGGAGTAGTGGAGAGCTTCCAGATTCTTACTGAAATCGGAATGGGCATATAAAAGCATAAGTTGGCAAAAAAGTTCTAAGAAGATGCATTTGATGGGCCACATTCAAGCAGCCTCTTAGTGACAACACTATGGTTACACTGGCACTGACCAATCATGTCAATTGCCCGGGAGACTGCAGGCTACAGAGTCGCCTTCTTACACAGCCCCACACCCGGCTGGCCAGGGTTTGTTTTACTACGATAGGGCCAAGTGGTCAGAGTCCAAGCATGGGTGCCAGATTCCTAGATTTGGATCCCACTCCAAATTGTGTCACCTTAGGCAAAGGATGCAAATCTCTCTGTGACTCCATTTGCTCATCTGACCACATGAACATTAAGACTACTTAGCTGTCAGGACTCTATTACATGGAATAGAACTTAAAAAAGAATATCCATGCTTGATAACAGGTCAGCCAAACTCTGAGGAAGGAAACATTCACCAAAGGCAACCAGAGCCAGGGACCCTCGCACAATGCACTTTGTCTACCTCACATGTGCTGGGTGCAAAGAGCAAGGAAACAAATGTGTAGAATTATGAGGAAAGTGCTCCTGTTCTCCAGACTGGTTTCCAAAGAGCCTGCCTCCACATTCAGAATGGCCACCTGGATAGGAAGTCCTGATGGCTCACCGTGATCCAGACACACTGCTAATCAAATGCTTTGAGAACCAAGGCAGATGTAGAGACCCCCTGACCGCACACAGGTTGATGATACAGGCTGTGTGCCATCTCTCCTCCCTCGATGCCTTCCAGGCCTCAGCATTTTGTTTCTTGTCAGACGGGAGGGGTACAATATCACAGTTAATATATATTTTCTTTTCTCTCCTTTCCTTCCTCACAAAGTAGGTGAACTCTCCAACAGCTGTAATCAGCCAATGGTTATACAATCAGAAAGCAACAGGGAAATTCCTTTTACATTGCCTATAAGGATCATCTATAAATAATATCGAGGGGAAGCTTCTCCATAAGGAAAAACATGAGGGATAGGCAGCAGTGAACATTCCTGAAGAGTAGTGCCGGGATGTGCTGGTTTCCTGTTACTAAGAAAGCATTCCCGTGGAAACAGCTCAGGCCTCTTCTCGTGTGCTGGGAAGGGCTCTCTGCAGTTGTTAATAAGCACAACACTATTAGAAGGAGAAAAAAGTGAAATCTAGAGTTTCAGAGGCATCTAGAGCAGAATGTTCTCTCAAATTCACAAACGTCCATCCCAGCCTTCCCTCCACCTGCTCACGAGGGAGGTATCTGCCTCTGTGCCCTCTGCTCTTAGATGTTCTCCTCTCAGAGCTTGCTTCTCTGCCAGGTAGATGCTTCGTGACTTCTTAACTCTGAATATGGAATGATAAATTAACACTCAGGGAAGAAAAGGAATCCTGGAGGCACTGGAGTGGGGTGAGTTAAAGAGGGAATTTCCAACAGCTAACCCACCTGAGACAACCTGAGAACAAGGGGGGATTCAAAGCACCATTTCCAGCTCTGTGACTTTCCTCCTTCCCTTCCTCCTCCTCATCCTCCAGCTCTTTCCCTTCTTCTTCTCTGAGAAATATAAGAACTTGAATTATTTTGAAATAACTGTTGGTAGTTGGACTGTGTTCATTTGACCACAGCACTGCCCTGGGACTAAACCACAAGGGTCTCAGCTCTTCTTAAGCATTTCATAATAACAAGGAAACCATAAGATGTTACATCAACTTCAAAACAAGTTTCTTCCCATAACCTCCTGGACAACATCCCAAGCAAGTTGGGATGAACGCTAAGTCGGCAGAATAAGATGAACGTTGCCCAATAATTTAAGACTATTCTTATTTATATAGAAAAGGTACTAGAGGACTGTTTTTGGCAGGGAGAAAGCCATCAAGGCAAAACAAAACAAAGCAAATTAAAATGTTTCTTTTGAAGCAAATGAACCAGAACAGATTAGTGAAGAATAGATATGCAATGGAATTTGGAACAAAACGTTCAGGATAGGGCTTGTTTGAGGAAAAATTTTGCTGGTCCTGCTGCACATCGAATCAAAGGATGTGTCCACACAGTTCCAAACACATGAGTAAAACAACTTAATTCAGTTATGAAAGTTCGCTTTTGCATACATAATGTCACTTGTCTAGATATCTGGCATTGTATATCTGCTTAATTTGAGCTTTTTTACTGAAAGCAGGTAAACATTTCCAAATTTTATAATGAGGTGAATTTTCAGTCTCACATGTTAACCATATTCTTCCACAGTCAAACAAGAGCATTCAGAATGATACTAGAGAAAGGCCTTTTAAATAAAAGCATGGAAATAATGCTCTGTGTTTAGGTCACAGTTACTCCAAGTGGTTTCAAACATATGAGGTTGACTCGTTGTGTGCTTGAACTTCTTTGTCATTGAAGACAGCAAATAAAATTAGAAAAAGAAAATACAATATAATGTCAATTATTTGTCATAGGATCCAAGTCTGTGACTCTTTCCCTATAACATTATAAAATGTGTTTCTCCAAAAACGTCACGACTTGTGTATGCAGCAAAAACACACCAGAAACGGCATTCTGAAAACACCAATGACAACATCGTTAAAATGCTCTAATATTATGCTCTTAATATCCTCTATTAGGGCCTCTCAGCTCCCATAATTTCCCCCAAATAGTATTATGAAGTCATGTAAGGGTAGTCAGACAGAAACAAAATTATTAAAAATATCCTCCCCAAAAATGAAAAGAAGCCAAAAATCACACAAGGACTTAATAACCATAGTATTTACAATGGAAAATAATGCTTCTGCCAGAAACAGTACTCTGTTTTTATTAGCCAGGCATTTTTTTCATGTTTAATTTTATATACAGCCTTTTTTGCCTGGATTTATCATTAAATTACTTTCTACTCAACCTCCTCTAAGCTGTGTTTCCCTGCTTTTATTCATACCAAATCATTTGAATTCTGTCCTGCATTGAATAAAAATAAGTAATAAAAGTAAAAGCTAACTTCTCCATAATGGTGAATAAGTCCAGTTCTCATCATTGAAACAAGCCTAGATACTATTTTGTCGCTTTTTACAGTTGAGAGTGCTGAAGCATAGAGAGGTTAAGTAATTGCCCCAAGATCACACAGCTGCTAAGTGGCAGAGCTGGGTTTTGAACCCAGGCAGGCTGGCTCCAAAGCCCAAGCTTTCATCACGCTCAGGGAAGCAGCCCAATGATTTTAGTTCAAAGACATCAATTTTGAAAGTCATGGGACCTATTTTCCTTTTGGATAAATCTTTCCCGAGCACAATAGCATCTGTACCCAAAGCACAAAGGCAGATAAAAAACAAACAAATAAACAAAAGCAAAAAATATTGGTTCTAATCCTGAAAGATTCCGATTCCTTGAGTAGAAGGAAGTTGTAGAAATCCCATCTGTCATTTGACAAAGGGAAAGGCTGAGCTCACTCTGGGGCGTCTTCTCAGTGTCCTCTCTGCCATCCGCCCCCCACCTCTGTGCACAGTAATGGGGAACCACAATGTGCTGGAACATCTATGCTGGTGGGAGTAGGGTGGGGAGCTCCTCTGAAGGATAAGTGTGGGCTCTGCTGACAGACTGTTCCTTTCCTTCCAAAGGTAGGTGGGACATATTAAACAGTGTCCCCTGAAACACACCAACCCCCCCATGCTCATCTGGATGGCTCCCCAACACTCTGCTTTTCCCAGATTTTGTTAGTTTCTCTCTGTGCAATACTACCTGAGAGCAAAAGATCATGTCTTCAAAGCCCAGTGCTCAAATGAGCTCCCCAAGGTGACTCAGGCAGGAGCCTGGACATGAGCAGGTGAGGAAGCCTCTGGTCAAGCAGGCTGGGCAGGGTCTAGGCTGCTTTGGCTCCCACTCCCTATAGCATCTCCTCATATCCTTACCTAATCCTTCATTCTACAAGCGTTTATCCATCCCTCCCAGCGACCTCATGCTGTTGTGCACATGATGGATCAAACACAATTCTGGTCCCTTAAAACGCACCCAGCTTGTATGAGACACAAACTCACATTAAAATTCATGTGGTGAAAAATAAAATAAAATAAAATAAAATAAAATTCATGTGGTGAACAGCCTTATACTGCAGTTTTTTACAAAGCCCCAAGGGAGCAAAAAGGGATCTAGCCCTGCCTGGGAAGCTAGGGAAAACTTCCTGCCAATGGTGGCCCTCTAAGTGAAGGACAAGATCAGAATGTGACCTTCTAATCATCCCCAATACACAAGCCAGAACTGAGTCTGCCTCACTCCATAGCATCAATGCACACTTACCCTGGGCAGGACCCATAATGTGAAAACACTCACAAAGACCAACAAGACACCCGGCTAACCCTGGAGACACCCATGGATTAGCAGGAGGAGGAAATATGGCAGGCAACCCAAAGGGAAGCTGAAGCTCATCATTCATTTCTTCAACCAGCATTGACTGAACATGCACTGCCTGCCTGGCAGAGGGCTGGCTATCCAGACTGGGATGATAGACAGGCCTGGGAGCATGTTGCCTTCCCGAGGCATCAGTTAGGACAGCTGTGACCTCAGAGGCACAACCATCTGTGCCAGGACCCTGAAAACACACTGGCCATTGGAGTGTAGGGTGTGGTGTGGGCTCTGTGTGGACAAGGAGGTTTCCCTGGAGAAATGGCCACCATGCAGGGAAATGACAGAAGGCCACGGGGGCAGTCCTCTGCAGAACCAGACCAGGGATGAACACAGCCAGCGGGGAGTACCACTGGCTGGAAAGGGAGCCTCAAGGCATTCTAAGCTACAGAGCAATATGGTCAGGCTTTTGTGTTATTTTTCTTTTCATGGTCAGAGGAGGAGAAAATAGGAGAGAGCATGAAGAAATGGAGATGAGAGACATTAAGGAAGCAAAATGAGCAGTCTCAAGAGGAGACCAGAGGAGAGACCCAAAAAATACTCCCATTATTCTTTCATCACTGAACCTTGTGCTCTTTCATGCTACAGCTTCTCATGGACATTCCCTTTGACTTATCCACCAGTGAGCCATGCAGACTTCGGAGAGGGTCTGTAGAAGGAATACCTTCTGGAATGTGCATGTGTGGAAATATTTTCTTGCATTCATATTGGCATGCAGATGTCCTATGGCAGAGAGAAGGCTAAAAT
This sequence comes from Canis lupus baileyi, assembly GCF_048164855.1. Classification (NCBI taxonomy): domain Eukaryota; kingdom Metazoa; phylum Chordata; class Mammalia; order Carnivora; family Canidae; genus Canis; species Canis lupus. The sequence continues at coordinate 38,017,178 of NC_132866.1, read as the reverse complement.
TAGCCTAGGTTTTGTTTTGTTTTTTAAGATTTTATTTATTTATTCATGAGAGACACAGAGAGAGAGGCAGAGACAGGCAGAGGGAGAAGCAGGCTCCCTGTGGGGAACCCGATGTGGGACTCAATCCCAGGACCCCAGGTTCACACCCTGATGGTCAACCACTGAGCCACCCATGTGTCCCTAGCCTAGGTTTTGTAGAGACTTTTGTTTCCAATTTTAATGCCAGGGGGTCATGGGATTTATTTTTTTATGCATTCTATCCTTGGTTTCCTGTGTTTCTCTGAAGTTAACTATGGTGTTTTTCCCCCTAAAATTTCCTTTTCTTTTCTAATCTACTTGATCAGCTTCTTCTAATTATCAAGGTAACACTCTGTTTCTATCATGCCCCCGAGTCTCCTCCCAGACCACACAGTGCTTTTCTTTTTCCCTTCTTCCTCCTTCAAGTAAGTATGGCAGTGGTCTAGCTCATTGTTTGCAAGCAGACACATGGCACATGGCCTAGGTGTGAAGTAACCAAAATGTCTGGATTATGTACGGGTCATGTATTGCTGTATGACAAACATTCCCATACCAGGGACATCACACAATGACTATTTTATTATGCTTTCAGCTTTTATGGCTCAGAAGCCCAGACAGGAACCAGTGGGAATGGTCTGTCCCTGCTGAGGCTTCTCCATCCACATATCTGACATTTGGACTGGCATGACCCAAAGGCTGAAGTCAACAAAGTCTGTCAACTGCAGCATCTGCATATGGCCTGTGTGGCTTCTCACATCAGGACAGCTTTGTCCCCAGCAGGAATGTCCTGAGAACAAGCACTCCAAGAGAACCAAGTGGAAGGCTTTTATGATCCAGCCTCAAAGATGACACAGCCCCCCTTCTGCCACATTCTATTGGTGGAAATAGTCAAAACCCACCCAGAATCAAGATAAGAGTTCAAAGACCTGGCCTCCTTTTTTTTTTTTTTTTAACACCTGGCCTCTTAATAAGAGAAATGTCACAGAATGAGAGGCCATATTTTAAAACTGCCACAGGAGGGCACTGGTAAGATGGCAACGTTGCTCCTAACTGAGCCAGTGCTGTGGGCTGCCAAATCCCACTGCACCTCACCATTGTGTGTCCTGCTCCCCATTCTGGCCTGAGGCCAGGCTCAGCCCTTCCCTAGACCCAGTCTTTCAGAAGTTGGGGTCCTTTGCTCCTTCCAGTGTGGTGCAGAGCAGTAGGGGCAAGAGGAGGAAAGGGCTACTTCCACTCCTCCAGGCCCACTTGGACTTAAGGGAGGTTCATTTGCATGGTGTCTGCTCTCTTTCCTATGCTGAAGTGACTTTTACCTGTTGCAGGGCTACTGGACCAGCCTACCACCCACCACAGTAGTTCTGCCACCCTTAGTCCCATTCTTGCAAATCTTTAGAAAGCCCCATCCTGCTCCCAGAGGTCTCTCCCATTGTCTTCTTACCTACAACATTTTACTCTATGCATCTACAAACCTCATAATGCCAGACAACTCAGCCATCCCCCCTCCTGCCAAGTTACAGACCCATGGTCCCCAGTTTGCTTGCCTTTCTTTGTTTCCTTGAGAAAATGGTTCAGGAAAAAAAAAATTAAAATCATCCTCTAATACTACAATATGAGAGGGGTTTTCTAGCTCTCTGCTTTTCTCTACCATGTTTGTGGTTTCAAAGAAAGCAAAATCTCCTAGGAAGTTTGGGTGATTTCACTACGTAATTATAAAACTCTAAGTGATAAGATAAGGAAGTGGGGGAAAAAACACCTTAGAAAATCTAATTCCTAGTCAGAATAAGTGAGAAAAATTATTTCCCCTCGTATGCGAGTGATAATCTTAAGACTTATCAGAAAGTCAGCAATTTGTCTACAGCAGAGAACTCTGGATTCGTGGTGAGTAGTCCAGCTCATCACTGCAGAAAAGGGCAGATCTAGGCTGAGTGGTGTCACTTCCATCTCTTGAACCAACTCAGTAAGCTTTGAGGTGGCTTTGGCAGGGCCCTGAGGAACAGTGGTCACCAGAAACCCCCAGTGGTGCTAGGTTCCCTGGGGTGGAGTAGCTAAAAAATGGGAACGAAAGCAACCCCATGGGGTCCTTGGGATGCACAACATCTCACAGGAAGTGATTTTTCCTCTTGATCTGGCTGCAACTAACACCATCTTCAAGGCCTGACTCAAGCCCAAGTAACTGGTGACCCCAGAGCACAGGAATATCACTTGCCTCTCCACTCAAATAGCACTCAAAGCACGTAGATAAACACCAAATCATGTGTGTTTCCCCAGATGTGCTTCGTTTTTACCCCATTTCTTTACCTAGATGGTGAGATTCTTGAGAGGAAGGATTTTATCCAGGATCACCCAGAGTTCCTCCTGCAAAGTGCAGAAGTTCATTGAAAATTGACATGCAGAACAACGGTACCGTCAGACTGCTGTGTCTGAAGGATTGACCGGAGGGCAGATGGAAGGCAACTTTAAACAGGGTGAAGCTCCCAGGAAGCACACATGGTCCTTCTTGACTTGTCCGGAGTCCCCGCTTGCAGCTCATCCTTCATGCCAAATGAGATGCTCTTGCAGTATCCAACTGATGCAACGCGTGACCCTAGCTATCTATCCTTCTCTTCGTGGAACCTCATGAAGACTAAAATGAAATGCTCATTCTGGAGCATCCTCCAGAGTCTGGGAAGAAGTCTTTTCGTGGCTTTAGGAAGACCGAGACCCTTTAGGAAGGGTCCGCTCATCCCTTAGTTATAGAATGTCACAGCCAATGGAAAAAAACAAATGACTGCTTCTGGAAGCTCGGTGATGAATCGCAGAGCCCCTCCATACATTTTACAGGCTCCCGGGGCACCAAACCACTCCAGCTTCAGAGGGAAAGCTCAGAGGCCGCGATGTTTACAGCAAAGGCCAGCTGTCATTTTTTTTAAGGAGAAGAGCACTGATTTCCAGGAAGCTAAACCGAAGTTATTTCATAATGGAATCATTAATCTACCCCTTGGTGACTTCTCCAAATCATTTTCCCTGCCTATAAATTGCCTATAATCTCTGTGAAATTGTTTTCAACTCCAGATTACACCCCATTTAACTAAAATGGTCTCACCCCAGCCTCCTCGGCCTCCTGCCCGACCCCGCAGAGGGGCCTGCGCCCTCCGACCCTCTCTCGGCGCCGCGCACCGCGCCCTCTTCCTGGGGCCGCGAACTCCAGGCCGCGGTGCGGGGCCAGCTCCCGAGACCAGAGCCCAAGCAGGGCTGACTCGTGCTTCCCACGTGGGCCGGGGCCACCTTTTCCCCAAGGCCAGCTGTGCCCCTGCCCGCAGGCCTAAGCTGCTCCGCCACATGCTGATGTGACCGGGAGGACTGGCCTTTCTGGTCCTGCTCTGGGAGCCTTAGACCCAGGCTCTCCCGTGTCGGACTTCAGTCCCTCAAAAACCCTGTGATGAGCGCTACCTCGACACTCAGCACAGGCGCGGTTATTTCTAGGGAAATAAGCCCCTTGCTGGTATCACCTCCCCTGGGAACGTCTCTGGCGGTGCCTCCCCAGGACCGCCCCGGGGGCTCCCGGCTTCGAGCTCCAGCATCCCGACTGCTGATCCTCGGCTCACTGCCCAGCGGGCGCGCACCTTCACTCGATGCCCATTCCCACCCTGCCCTAGATAGAAGCTTCTTTCTCCCCTTGTGTCACCATCCCTGTTGCCAGCCACAGCGCCGGTCCCAGAGGGTTAGAGCACTTTGCCAGGGCCACCACGGCTGTGCACGTCTTCCGCTCCAGGAAGGCATGTGCACAGAGGCTCAGGAGCTCTCCAACACCAGAGAACACCCCTGTGGGCCAGACCTCATTCTGATTCCTCTCATCACAAACGGTCTTTAATAGTACCAAAACGGGTGAACAAGGAACACTCAGACATCACCTTCGGTGGTCTAGGACCAAATCAGCTTGCCTCCTCTACTGAGCAAAGAGCAGGGCAGGGAGTGGGCCGGAGCAGGGGAGTGGGGGTGGCCCTGCTAGCAAAGTGAGCCTCAGCAGGGTAAGCCAGCAAGGGTGACGGCGTTCCGGCACCTTTTATTACTTTTATTAGGACTGAACTGATGGGTCACCAGTAACATCCAAACATAATTCTCATCTCATTTGGGGCTGGTTCAATAGAGACACCCAATCAAAGCTCTCTTATCTCATGCAGGAAATGGCTTTTTTCTTTCTGTTCTTCCAGAAGCATTATAAAGGGAAGCATAAATAATTTCTAGGACAAAAAGAGACTTCTCCCAGGGCACCTACAAACATCCACATCCTTTTCCTCTGTTGTGGTCTGCAAAATCCATCTTCTGTGAAGAGGCTCACAGCCCCTCACTCTTCCTTGCTTAAGAACAAAAAACACAATCACTTGCTGTTACGTGGGTAACACGTAAGAGGTTTCTTCCCCTCATGCCAAGGAAGAATTGTTATGCAGGCATTTCAGAGCTCCAAAGGATCTCCTACAAAAATGCCAGAACATTCAGATTACACACAGAGGGTCAATACACACACACACACACACACGCACGCAAACACACACACACACACGCACGCAAACACACACACATACACACACACACACACACCTCACACTGGTATTGGAAAAAAATTCCTCGAATATGAAAATCTTGAGATGAGTCCTAAAAAAGAATAGGTTTCCACAGGCAAAAAGAAAGAACATTTGAAAAACAGAGAATCACATGATTTTGATGTTTAATGACCTGCCTGAGGGACTGTTACCAGCTTAGGTAAGTATGAGAGGACACTAGATGAGGTTTGGCTGTGCCCATCACTCATCGTGACCTTGCCTGTCACTTACACCTCAGTTCCCATTTCTGCATTTGTCTGTTGGGCACCATATTAATCCTAGCTTAGCAGTGTCACCGGATGCATACGATAGAAGGATCCAGAAGCCTATGTGAGGAGTAACTTGCTAGAGTAATGGTCATTATCTCTGCTATTAAAATCAAGGACTAATACTCAGGAGTGCTAGAAGGTTATATTTGTTCAATAAGATAAGTGTTCAAAACATGGTAGTTCAGAACATGGCTAAGTTGATTCACAAGTGGTGTGTAGGACAAAAAGGATCCACAAGGAGTAAAGAGAACTCATATTTACTAAGGAACTGCTATGTGCCAAGGACAAGATTTGTGGAATTGGTGCTAAATATTTCTCTCTCATTGATGAAAAAATGGAAGCTCTGAGGGGTGATTTGCTCCAATGAGTGTTACCTGAAAGCCTGGTGCCTGTGCCTCCAGAGGGAGAGACTTAGCAGAGGAGAAGTGGAAAACATCCTCATCTCTCTCTTATCAAGAACTTCTAACAGCCCAGAGGCCCCAGGAGTCTCTTACTCATATATTTTTTTTAAGATTTTATTTATTTATTCATGAGAGACACAGAAAGAGGCAGAGACATAGGCAGAGGGAGAAGCAGACTCCCCACAGGGAGCCTGATGAGGGACTCAATCCCAAGACCCCAGAATCATGACCTGAGCCAAAGGCAGATGTGCAAAGACTGAGCCACCCAGGTTCCCCTCTTACTCGTGTTTTTAACCTGGTTGGGGTGATTTTCGAGTCCTTTCCATCTATTTGCCTCCCCTATTCCATCCTGTGACCATTCTCCCTTTGGTGAATTTCTCCTCTTTATCTGAGTCCTTCCCATGCACCCCCCCTCCCATAAACCTCTGTGCACATTCCTCTTATGGCACTCCTCCTGCCATACTGAAATGCATCTGCTTTGTGCATTCTTTCAGGAAAAAAAAATTACTTGTGTCTCCCAAAATATATGGAACCAACAACTAATTATTCCACATCTGCTTTATTTCAAAAGTGAGTATGGATCAGGCCAGGGCATTATCTCCAGACTATTCTAAAAAGCTCTCCACACTTGCAGAACTCACAAAGGACATATGAGCAATTGTTCAGTTCATAGAGTGCAACCTATTTCTGTAGGACTCACACAGATAGCCTTAGAGCCAGGATTTTGGAAAGATCTTTGTTTCAACAAGAAATTGACTCTAACCTTCGATAGACCAAAGGCTGAGGAAATTATTAAAATTCTTAAGCCAAAGAAGGTTGAAACAAAAATAATATTCAGGTATAGGAAAGGAACAGAGAATATTTTTTTTTTTAAGATTTATCTATTTACTTTAGAGTGAGAGAGAGTGTGAGCAAGCAGGGGGAGGGACAGAAGGAGAGGGAGAATCCTGAAGCAGACTCTCTGCTGAGCTTGGAACCCCACATGAGGCTGGATCCCAGGACCCTGAGATCATGACCTGAGCCGAAACCAAGAGTCCCACTGGGCCACCCAGGCACCCCCAGAGAATCATTTTTAAATTCATACCCCTAAGAGGCTGAAGCAAGAAAAAGCAAAGGCTCAGCAAGCATCTCCTGCATGATAACAGACTCCACACACCCCCACCCCCGCATTGTCTCTTGATTCCTGCCCCCCCACCTCACCCCCCACACACACTGGCCTTCATCACCTGATCCCCACCTGGGTCAGTCTCACTTTCTCTGATCCCCACCTGGGTCAGTCTCACTTTCTCTGTAAAGGTTAATCTCACCCTAGTTAATCAACCTAAGTCTCTCTTTTCTTTTTTTCCAGGTGAAAGTGATCCCTGAAATGCAGTTCCCTTGCATCCGGTTTCAAACCAACTGCTTTCAAAGTTTAAAAGCATAATGGGACTGAATTAAAATTTTAGCAAAACTGAGGAGCCTCATGACTTAGCCAACTATGCAAATTAAAATTGATTTCTGAGAGAGAGATTTTATACTATTTGTTTGCCAAACATTGATGATTCATACCTCTGATTCATTCTTAGGTTTTTATCTTACCCCTTTTATATATTGAAAAGTAAGATAAATATGTGTTAGGAAATTTCTGATACTACGTAAACTAAAAGAGAGAGAGGAAGAGGAAGGGAGGAAGGAAAATATCCCTCATAAACCAGACTCCCAAACTCCTTGTAAGATGTGACCATTATTATTAGTGTTTGTGTTCCTCCAAAAATGCCCTTGAATATTCAAACCCCTGTGTTCATTTGTGTATCTTTTCATACTCTTTTCATATCAAACAAGAGCATTGGGTACCCACTTTTTTTGCATCTAGCTTTTCTTTACTATATCAAGACATTTCAGCACATACAAACCAATTCATTCTTTTTCAAGACTGTGTTGTATTTTATGTTATGGAAGAATGATAACGCATCTTACCAAACCCCTACAGATCAGTATTTAAGGGCTGTCCACCTTTTGCCTTTACAGATCATGCCACACCTTTGTTTATGTGCCTTCTGCACACACAGAGCATGCCTGTGGGATAAATGCTTAGAGGGGCAATTGTACAGTCCAAGAATCTGTCCTTTGTTAGAAACCACAAAAGTGCTCTCCAAAAGCAATGCGCAAATGTGCTTCCCTGCCAGAGTGTTAACTGTCAGAGGCCCTTTCTTTTCATCTTGCCAAACTAGCTATTATAAAGAAATTTACTCTTTGCCAGGCTGTTAGGTGAACAACAGGACACTGTGGCTTTGGTGGTGGTGGTAGAGGTGATTTCGTCTTGTCTATTCCTATGGCTTGCCTATGACTTTGTCAATTTTTCTATTGAGTTTCGGTATTTTGGTGATAGGTTTGTAATCCCTGGCTTTATTTTTGGGACATGTTCTTTTTTTGCTGTATGTGGCAAATATTTTTCCAGTTTGACATTGTCTTTTAATTTCTGCCATTTTTTTCCTTAGCGAATTTTATTTTTATTTAGATGTGTTCATATCCATTAGTCTTTTCCCTTATAGTTTCTAGGTCTTGTTTTGTTTTGCTTATAAAGACCTCACCCACTCTCTTGAGAGACATAAAAAAGACTGAAGTAAATGGAGAAACATACTTCTGTCTGGGAGAGGAAGTCTTAGGATATGTCGTATAGTAATAATTAATTTAATACAATCATAGTAAAAACCCAAACATTTTCCTTTTAGAATAGAGGTAAAAATAATTTTTTACTATCAAAATTAAATATACAAGAATAACCAGGAAAAAATGGAAAAATAAATAGTTGGGGGGAAAGGAGATAGTGAGATTTGCCCTGCCAGATGTTAAAAGCTAGAAAATAATTTAAATCCAGTGGTTCAGTTGCACAAATAAAAAAAATAGAACAAGACGGAATCAAGAAATGCAACCAAGAATCAATGAAATATTGAAATTAAGCAGCGCCTGGGTGGCACAGTTGGTTAAGAATCCAACTCCCAGTTTCTGTTCAGGTCATGAACTCAGGGTCCCGGTTCTTGAGCCCCACTTTGAGCTCCATGCTCAGTGCAGAGTCTGCTTGACATTCTCTCTCCCTCTCCCTCTACCCCTCCTACTCACGCAGTCTCTCTCTCTCTCTCAAATAAATAAATAAAATCTTTTTTTAAAAAAAAAGTACTGAAATTTATAAAGGTGACATTTCAGTGAGAGAGGAAAAATGAGTTATTGAATAAGCACTGGCATGAAAATTAGGTAGCCTGGGGGGCAGAGGGCAGGAAGCATCTTCTCCTAATTTGCAATCTTAGAAAATAAACAAAAATAAAATTATAAATATGCTGGTAGAGAACATATTTCTATAATATTGGGATATATAAAACCTTTCTAAACATGCAGAGAACTAATTAATAATAAAGGAAGAAACCGGGCAGCCCTGGTGGCCCTGCGGTTTAGCACCTGCCTTCGGCCCAGGGCATGATCCTGGAGTCCTGGGATTCAGTCCCACGTCAGGCTCCCTGCATGGAGCCTCCTTCTCTGCTTCTCTCTCTGTCTATGTCTTCTCTGCCTCTCTCTCTCTCTTTCATGAATAAATAAATAAAATCTTTAAAAAAAAAAAAAAGAACAAATCATTTAAAAAAATCAAAAGACACTGTGAAAATGTGGGGGAAAATACAATACACATGCAAAAGAATAGGTAGCCATAACACACAAAGAATTTTTTTGAATAATTAAAAAGCAAGGAGATGAAGGTAATGATGGAAACTGATATATTAGAAAGTAATAAGAAAACAGATACAAAAATCTAGAGTTCACAATTGGCAAAGATGTGAAAAAAAGAAAGAAAATAAGCATATACCATTAATGGGAGCACTACTTGGCAGGAGGATGAATTACATCACTTTGCCAATATTAAACCACATTTGACCTACAAAATATCAATTTTTCAAAGATGAAAAGGTACATATTCTTTAACTCAAAAACACTACTTTTAGAGATTAAAGAAATTAATCTAATATACAACCAATATTTTTATGAGCTTTATTGCCCATTGGATTGGTTAAAATAAAACCTAAGTCAGAAAAACCAGTGGCATACAGGATGTGGAGCTCTTATACACTGCTGGTAAGGGTGGCAAGAGGTACAATCATAAGAAATTCATGCAACAACATCCAGCAGAGTTGAAAGTGTACATATCTTATGCCACAGCAATTGCTATCTTAGGTGTGTATGTGTGTGTGTGATACATACATACACATACATAAAATATGCACACCTTCAACTAGTACAATTTTTTTTAAGATTTTACTTATTTATTCAAGAGAGAAAGAGGCAAAGACATAGGCAGAGAGAGAAGCAGGACTCAATCCCAGGATCCTGGGATCACACTCTGAGCCAAAGGCAGACGCTCAACTGCTGAACCACCCAGATGTCCCAACTCATACATATTATACTATGTACATATGTGACATTTTCTCTAGGATGCACTCATGTATGAATATTTATATATGTATACATATATGCATACATATGTATATATACATACATAAGCATGTGCATATCTCCAGGATGCACATACATATTTATATATGTATACATATATAGGTGCATCTGCATATGTGTATGTACTGTGTGTATATATGCATGTGTATATATCACGTGTGCACATGGAAATAGGCATTCATCCATGTATGTCTATATTCTAGAGACATTCTCTCATAAATACACATGTGTGTACTCATACATATACAGTCACACACACAAAGGAACATATGTGGGGTTTTTTGAGAGAGAGAGAGAGAGAGAGAGAGCACGCACACTAGCAGGCTGGGGAGGGACAGAGGGACAGAGGGAGAGAGAATCTTAAGCAGGCTCAATGCCCAGAGCAGAGCCCAATATGGAGCTCGATCCCATGACCCTGAGATCATGACCTGAGGGGAAATCAGAAGTCCATAGTTTAATGGTCTAAGCCACCCAGGAACCATACTTATTATATTTCTTAAGGTTTTTCATATTATTATTACACAAAAGGTCATGGATTATGCTATAAAGAATCAGTTTTGTCTTGCTTATTTGAAAATTTCTTATCTTTTTCAAGTGGCTAACAACCTGAATATATATAATTAATGGACCCCAATGTTTCTTATATAATTTTATAGTTTCTCTCACTCTTTACTATTTTCTCTGAAAATACAGTTGGTACAGTTCGAGGCAAGAATTATCTTTTTCCTCTCATAAATGATTTTCTTCATCTTGGTGCTTATAGGATTTATATTCATTTTTGAAGTGTAGCACTTCCACAGACTGTGTCTCGGTGAATGGTTAATCTTTATGTATTTTTCCTAAGACTTATCAAGCATTTCTTATCTAACAATATAAGGGGTGTTTTGGTGATTTAAAAAAAAAAAAAACTTTTAAGCACTTTTTAAAAATCCTTTCTAAATGTAATTTTGTTTTGATGTATTCTTTTCTCAAGTATATCAATTAATTTGTATGATGGAACACATCTGTCTGTCATTTGTAGTTAACCAAACTATTCAAATTGCTCTTTACCCTTTACATCCTGTCTAATGGCTAAAATCTCATCCACATTTAAGTTCCATTTTTTTCTTGTTTAAAGACTTTTTTTAGAGCAGTTTTAACAATCTCAATAAAATTGAAAAGGATGTACAAAGATTTCTCATATACTACCAGCCCCCACATATATATAGCCTCCCTCATTATCAACATTCCTCATCTGAGTGCATTTGCTATAATTGATGAACCTACACTGACACATCATTATTACCCAAAGTTCATAGTTTATCTTAGGATTCACTCTTGGTGTTGTACAGTCTATGGGTTTAATCACTGAATAATGACATATATCCATCATTACAACCCCACATAGTGTTTTCACTGCCCTAAAAATTCTCCGTGCTCCACATATTCATCCCTCCCTCATCCCTACCCTGGCAAACACTGATCTTTTTACCATCTTCACAGTTTTACCTTTTCCACAATGTCATAAAGTTAGAATCATACACTATGTAGCTTTATCAGATTGGTTTCTTTCATTTAGAAATATGCATTCAGTGGTCCTTTATTCCTCTGTGTCTTTTTACAGCTTGATAGCTCATCTCTTTTTAGTACCGAATAATATTCCATTTTCTGGCTGTATCACAGTGTATCATTCTCCTACTGAAAGATATCTTGCTTTCTTCCAAGTTTTGGCAATTATGAATAAAGCTGCTGTAAATATCCACGTGCATGCAGGTTTTTGTGTTAACATGCTTTCAACTCCTTTGGGTCAATTCCAAAAAAGCACAGTTACTGGATTGTATAGCAAGATTATGTTTTGTTTTGTAAGAAACTGCCAAACCATCTTCCAATGTGGCTATACCATTTTGCATTCCAACAATGAAGGAGAGTTCCTGTTGCTCCACATCCTTGCCTTCATTTGGGATTATCACTTGTTCTGGATTTTGACCATTTTAAGAGGTGTGTAGTGGTATCTCATTGTTGTTTTACTGTGAATTTCCCTAATGACAAATGATGTCATGGGCTTATCTGCCATTTGTATATGTTTAGTGAGGTATTTGCTAACCTTTTTGGCCCATTTTTTTTTATTTTTTTTAATTTATTTATGACAGTCACACAGAGAGAGAGAGAGAGAGAGAGGCAGAGACACAGGCAGAGGGAGAAGCAGGCTCCATGCACCGGGAGCCCGACGTGGGATTCGATCCCAGGTCTCCAGGATCGCGCCCTGGGCCAAAGCCAAACCGCTGCGCCACCCAGGGATCCCCTTTTGGCCCATTTTTTAATCAAGTTCTTTTCTTATTATTGAGTTTTAAGCATTCTTTGTGTATTTTGGATAATAGTCCTTTCTCAATGTGTCTTTTGCAAATATTTTCCCTCATTCTGTCACTTCTCTTCTAATTCTCTTCATATTGTTTTGTTGTTTGTGTTGCAGAGCAGAAGTTCTTAATTTTTTGAAGTCCAGTTTATCAATTGTTACATGGATTGTGTCCTTAATGTTATACCTAAAAAGGCATCACCAAACCCAAGGCTATCTAGGTTTTCTCCCATGTTATCTTCTAGGAGTTTTATAGTTTTGTATTTTACATTTAGGTCTGTGATGTATTTAATTTATGTGAAGGACGTTAGATTAATATCTAGGATAATTTTTTTGCATATGGAGGTCCAGTTTTTCCAGCTTCATTTGTTGAAGAGACTCTTTGCTCATGGTAATGCCTTTATTTCTTTGTCAAAGATCAGGTGACTATATTTATTTGGGTTTATTTCTGGGCTCTCTATTCTATTCCATTGATCTATTTGTCTATTTTCTCACCAATACCACGTTGTCTTGGTTATGCTGATTTATAATACATCTTAAAGTCATCTAGTGTAAGTTCTTCAACTTTATTCTTCTTCTTCAATACTGTTGGCTTTTCTGAGTCCTTTGCCTCTCTATATAAACATAGAATCAGTTTGTCACTACCCATAAAATATCTTGCTGGGGTTTTGATTGACATTGCATTGAATCTATAAATCAATTTGGAAAGAACTGACATCTTGACAATAGTGAGCCTTTCTATCATGAACATGGAATATCTCTCCACTTTAGCTTTTCTTTGATTTCCTTCACCAGTTTTATAGTTTTCCTCATGTAGATCTTATACATAGTATTTTAGTTTCCTACCAAAAATATTTCATTTCTGAAGGTGTTCATGTAAATGGTATTTTTTATTTCAAATTCCCCTTGTTGATTGTTAGTATGTAGGAAAACAATTAACTTCTATATATTAATTTTATATCCTTTGAATATGCTATGATCACTTATTAGTTCCAGAAGTTTTTTTGTGTATCCCTTAAGATTTTCTGCATAAACAATCATGTCATCTGCAAACAAAGACAGTTTCATAGCTTCCTTCCTAATCTGTAGACATTTTTTAAGATTTTATTTATTATTATTACTATTATTATTATTATTATTATTATTATTATTGAGAGACACAGAGAGAGGCAGAGACATAGGCAGAGGGAGAAGCAGGCTTCCTGTGGGGAGCCTGATGCAGGACTCGATCCCAGGACCCTGGGATCATGACCTGAGCCAAAGGCAGATACTCAACCACTGAGCCACCCAGGTGCCACTGTAGACATTTTATTTCCTTTTCTTGCCTTACTGCAACAGCAAGGACTTCCAGTACAACGTTGAAAAAGTGGTCAGAGGAGCCATCTTTCCCTTAATACTAGATCTTAATGTAAAAGCTTTGAGTTTCTAACCATTTAGTGTCATGTTAGCTACAGGTATTTTGTAGGTAATCTTCAGCAAGTTAAGAAAGTTCTACTTTCTTCCTAGTTTACAGAGTTTTTTATAACCAATAAGTGTTAGATTTTATCAAATGATTTTTCTGCATTTATTGATATGACCATGTGACTTTTTTTAAGTCTATTGATGTGATGAATTGCTTTAATTGATTTTCAAACATGGAACCATCCTTGCATTTATGGAACAAAGGCCACTTAGTCATGGTGTGTAATTCTTCTTGTACTTTTCTGGATTTTATTTGTTAATATTTTGTTCAGAATTTTTGCATCTATATCTATGAGAGATATTGACCTGGAGGTTTCTTGCAATGTCTTTGTCTGATTTTAGTATTAAGGTAATTCCGGACTCATAGAATAAGTTATAAAGTATCCCCTCTGCTTTAATCTTCTGAAAGAGATGGTAGACAATGGTATCATATCTATCTTAAATGTTTGGTACTATTTACCAATGAACCATTTAGGTCTGGTGCTTTCTGTTTGGGAAGGTTATTAAATTTTTATGTATTTTCTTTAACAGTCTCTTCAGATCATCTATTTCTTTTTGTGTGGTTTTGGTAGGTTGTATTCTTCAAGGAATTAGTCCCTTTCATCCAGGTCCTCAAATTTGTAGGCATAGAGTCATTCATATTATCCTTTTATTATCCTTTAAATTTCCATGTCCAGTTCTATCTTTAGCGATGTCAAGTCTAAAAATGTCATTAACGCCGAAATGCTAGACTTTTTCTTCTTCATTTATTAATTCTCTTTCCATTTCATTCTTTACGTTTTATGTTTCAGAGCTCATGGTTGTATTTCCTTGAAAGTATAAGTACTTATCCTTAAAACTCTTATTTAAGCAAGGTATTTTGGTATCTTACTTAAGTAATGTTCTTTCAGAAGGATTTTTATCAGCAGTCTGCAAGCTGTATTTTTTAACTTTCCAGAAGATGAGATATAAAATGTTTCCATCTTGTTTATTTGCTTGTTCGTTTGTTAAACAAGTTTAGTCACTTTTCCTTGAGCATTCATCTCAGGTCTGTTATTTGACCCCAAAGGATTTAAATAAACTATGCTCAACTTTCCTTACTGTTTATTTGAAGTGTTTGGAATTCCATTTTAATTCACCTAATGGCTTTTTATCAATACCCCATTGGATTGCATTTTTAGTAATTGCTCTAGGAATGGTGATATACTTCCTTAACTTTTATACCCTACTTAGAGTTGATATTATACCACCTTACATAAAGTGTAGAAACTTTGTGGCCATATAGGATTTGGACAACATTTGAATCCTTCCCTTAGCACAAGAACTTGAGTACTTCAAGTTTATGGTTTTCTGCCTTTCTTTTCATTTTTTTTCATTTTCCAGCAGTCTGAGGAAGAAAGGAAAAGGAAATGCTCTATATCTCTATAGGTATTTTTCTTAAATTCTAAAAGGAAACAAATTATTGCTTTTCATTTTTTGTCCTTCTTCCCCATCTGTGGATACATACATGCAAACATGAGGATACACACACATACACACTTTCCACCATATACCTGTATAAATGAATGCTCTCTTGCTGCATATTCATATTTTCAAAGACTGTTGTCACATGGAAATTAATAAGAAAAGATTTTAATCTTCACAGATTTGGTCATTGTGATAAAGAGTTTGTCACCAGGAGCCAAATGAAGTTGAAAACAGACTATAGTATAGTATAGTGTATACTATAGTATAGTATACATGATGTATCATGTATCATGCTTTGGACCCCATTTTTATGACCTCTAAGTTCCCTCAAATCCAAGGAACTTCTGGCTCTAGGAAGTGCTATGTTTAAGTATATGAAACATCCCATCAAAATGTTTAATTTGGTCTCATGTATCCACAATATTAGTAGACTGAACTTTGTTTCAGATAATCATCCAGTGGCTTTCTTGGCAGAAAATATCTGAGCAAGGGTCATCCTGTGTTGGAGAGAGAGGAGACAGTGGCATAAGTGCAGCATCGGGGAGAGAGGCATAGGCATCAGCTCTGCTCCAAGTTGGTCTGCAAGGACAGAAGTTGTTTCTGGGACAAGTGAGCCTTCAGAGCCATGTTCCATCTAAAACTCTCAAGATGTTTGGCAGCCAAAGGTTTCCAACTGTAGCAAATAAGCCCTCTAGATAGTTAACAGGGACCTTCATGTGTGAAAGTTTTTCTATGGACAGAAATATCAGTCATCCTTTTTTAAACAAAAGGTAAATTTCAAACTGAAGTCAGCATCAGGCACATGAGATACTATTGCCCATCAGAACCCACAGTAGATACTGAACTGATATAACATCACATTTTATTTTTAGGCAATTACTCATTCATTGGAGAAAGCATAATGAGCAAAACTCTTTTTCTTGTGGTGACTTTTTAACTTCTAATGTTTTCAGAAGCTGTCAATATTTTCACAGGTGTCCTATTTCCCTTTAAGAACCAGACTGTCAACGTCCCATTAGTTAGCTTTTTCCACTTCAATAGATCCCTCATTCTTTCTTCTTTCCCTCTCCTGTTCCTTTTAACTAATCTTCATAAAATTTTTATGAAAGCAATAATGCTCAAAGTAAAAAAAAAAAAAAAATTTTAACAGTAAAAGAAAATGTAACACAAAAGAAATAGATCTTCTGCCCTCAGCCCTCACGCTCCCAGAGGTAGCCACCACAAACAATGGCGCCTTTCTAGGACTTCCTCTGCAAAGACAATCAGAGAAACACAGCAGATTTATTAGTAAAAGGATGGCTGAAGAATGATATATTTAATGTTCTATTTTGTTCAAAAGGATTTGCTTTAAAAAGTACTCCGTAAAGAAGAGTTTTTCTGAGGGAACTACAGTGTACTTAAAAGAGTAATTTACTTTTAAGTGACAGAATAGCTTTCTTTGAGTCCTGCAATTGGGCAATTTAGAATAAATCCATTTGAAAGGCCTGAATTATTTGTTTTGATTGCTAATTTCTCTACATGATAATAGAAAATATTATATTCCACCTTAACCTAACAAAGTGGTCAGATTTAGTGACTTCCTTATATTACTCTTTTTTAAAGTCTTATGTGGAATATATCTGTATCTCAGGTTGAACATTGAATGAGATGTTAACTTAGTATTAATAGTCCACTTTTTACCTAAAAATGTCAAATTTGAAATCATGAACATTCAATTTCATAAAATGCTTCAATGCATTTATATATGTGTGTAGATTTTTGTATGGTATTTGTTAAAGACTGAGAGGTACGGGTCTATCTAGTTTAATATTAGTGAAGAATGAGTAAATGCACATACACACACACAGTCTAACCAAAAAAAATCTACTACATATTAAGTATGAGAAAGCAGTCTTTCAAACTTACTATATGTTAGGTATGTTTTCCTAGCAGGAAATCTCCACAGGTTTATATTTCATGAACAGGTTTATCATCCTTTTCAATATTTCCATTTTGTCCTACCATACAAGTGTACCATTATTTTGTAAGCAACATTCCATAGGTTGGACTACCTCAGAGATTTAATATTAAGTATCCCAATGACAATGTGTATCTTTGGAAAACCAGGCTACTGTATCAGTAGGAAAAATTTTTACAGGTCTTTGTAAAACTAAACTTTTTTATTATTTTTATTAGTATTATTTATTATTGATACAAAAATTTAATAATTGTCAAACATAGAGAAAGTTTTATTTTTTTTTATTTTGCTCTTTTAAAGTTTCTTCTCATTCTCAAATCACACTTTTTTTATTTTGGTCTTCTATAAACCTGCCTTAAACTGTGACAAAATTAATCTTTTTAAGAAGTTATGTTGATCGATCAATTCTTCTTTCTGTATAGATCATTTAAACAATTATGTTTCATGGACAAAGCTCAAGGCTGGGGCATAACAGCAGCCTCTCCTGTGCCTTTGAACTGGGCATTCTGGAGATTTCACCTCTCAGCCTGACTGGCTGACCTTTGTTGATTTTACTTGAAGCTATTATTCTAATTGACTCAGTCCTGGCTGACATCTGGATGTGTTTTATAACAGACTGTTTTCATAATTCCACAAAAAAGTTCTCAGGATTAATACTTGTTTATTTTCATCTTTCACTGGACCTTAAGTAAACTGGCAGCCAATTGTGGCAGAATTCCTTACTGGAAGCCATTTTACATAAGTGAAGGAGATGGTAAATCCATTAAACCTTGGGTTTTCTGTTGCTTTAAAACCTCTTGCCAATTGTACATTATTCAAGAATGACTATAAAGTCAACCAATAGCAAAATACCTAGGAACATTTACAGGCTTGGTGGAGTAGAAGCAGCAGGATGTATGATTAGGATATGCAGTTACTTTCCTATGGGAGTAGAGGGGCAGCAGGAAGAGGCAGGAGTACACTCGTGTGTGTAGACAGCCAAACACACAGGTGGTGAGACACTTTACTGAGATATTACATGTTTTGTTTTGTTGTAGGTATTTTCTGCCTCCCCCATATGAATATTTTTTCTTTACTTTTGAGACTATACTTTTAAAGATGTCCCAGACACCTAGATTTCAAATTCAGGGCATTAATCCAGGGCTTTTTTTGAAGACCTAGGATCACTGAAGGAATTTAGTTAGGTCTTCCTGGACAGAAGCATATTTATATAGGCTAATATATGTTATATATGTCACAAGAAATTGGCTCACATGATTATGGCTGCTAGGAAGTCCCAAGATTTGCAATTGGCAAGCTGGAGACCCAGGAGAGCCACTTGTGCAGTTCCAATCTGTCCCAGCTCAGGGCAGGGCAATCAGGCAGAGGAGTTCCCTCCTAAACAGTCCTTTGTTCTCTTCAGGTCTTCACCTAATTGGATCGCGCCCACTCACACCTAGGAGGACAGTCTGCTTTAACTCCAGGGCTCTAGATTCAAATGTTAATGTCATCCAGAAACACTCTCACAGACACACCAGAACAATGTTTGACCAGATATCAAGCACGTCGTGGCCCAGTCAAGTTGACACATAAAATTAACTATCACAACAGGTATGCCCAAAAATGTTAACTGAAATATTGCAGTTTATGTTCATTTATAGGACCCCAGATACCTAAATAAATCCTTAGCCAAACAAAGGAGCACTGTGCCACGGTAGCAAAGCAGGCAGGAAGACACGACAACAGGAATATGTTCCCCCTCATCCCAGGCAACACTCAGAATCCAGCATCCCATCTCAGGAACATCGCAGAATATGTCAAAAGTTTGCAGTGGAGGCCCTGTCCTATATGGAAGGGCAAGCCTCCCATTCCTGGTGTCCTTCAAGTTCACCCAATCCCAGGATGGAATTTACAAGCAAGCTACAAACATAAACTGCTCTGAGGTCTTGGTTTCTTCCTACTTATCTCAACTCACCCGCTCTTGCCTTATGCTTCAGGCTCCTGAACCCTGTTCTCTGCACTCAGGCTCTATATTAGCATTTTCCTCCCAGCCACTCAGTTTGATATACTCTCAGACCCACTTTTGGAGCTTCATGCACCTCAGATTCCCTAAAAGCCTCTTTACTTCGATCCAATGCCAGGAGCTTCCAGGCTATGCTGTGAGAGTGGGGCTTGGATTCTAAACTAGCAGGCAGGTCTGTCCTGCAGATGGACCAAGCATCTTGCCAAGTAGTCTTAGACAGAAAGTCTGCTTCTAGGGGGAAAAGAAGGAGAAAAAAGAAATACAGAACAATATCCTATTGGTTCTGTTTCTCTGAAGAATCTTCACTAATACATCTGTCTGTACATTTGTACAATTATCTCCTTAGGGTAAATTCACAGGAGAGAGATTGCCCAGCAAAAGCATATACGCTTTCCAAATTTTTACATATCACCAAATTCCCACTCAGAAATGTTGTGTTCATTGCATTCCCAAACAGCACTGCTTCTCAGTGTTGCTATTTTTAGGTCAGTTTTGTCAAATTCTCATTTAAGGTTTCTGACTCTAACATCTTGATTCAAAAAGCCTCCCCCATCACAAGATTACAAAATTACTCTCCTGGATTTCCTTTTAATAGTTTGATGATTTTATTATTTTGTATTTAATTAATCTGTTAATGATCTAAATTTATTATTGTTTTGTAATTTTTGTTCCTATACCATGCCAAATAAGTAAGTAGTTGTGCTAATATATTTTACTGGGGAATAAGCCCTTGCCTCACTAATGTAAGCACTATTTTTACTATTTTAGAAATCTTCCTGCATATAAGCATCTGTTTCTGGATGTATGTTTCTGCTTCATCTCTTCCCATTGGTCTTTCTCCTCTGAGGTTAGTTCAAGGCTATTTTTATCACTGAAACATTGTGATATGCTTTAATAGCTATACGACAATTATCAGACAATTACCCTCTTCTTTTCCAGAATTTTCTTGGCTTTCCTTTCATATTTCATTTCCAGATAAACTTTAGAATCTTTTGGTTAATTTCTGAAAAAAAATCACATTGGGATATTGACAAGGGTTACACTAAGACTGCATATTAATGGAAAGGATCGACATCTCTACAACACTGAATGCATTCATCCTGAAGATTGTTATCTGCGGTTTTATTTTTTAAATGCTATTTTTATTATGTTATGTTATCAGGCTCATGTCATATCCATTAAAGGGATTTGGCCATTTTATTTTTTTTCTGCAGCAGTTTCTGGAACAGTTTCAGTAAAATAATTATCTGTTCCTCAAGTTTCAACCACATACTCTAAGTTATTATTCCCTAAATAGTCTCTAATTGCAGTTCTGATGTTCTCTGTGACATAAAGTGTTGTTTTTAAAAATATTTTTGAGCTTTCAAAATGTCTTCTTGCCCTTCTGTCATTTATTTCTAGTTTTGTTCTATTCATGAACAGTTTTGAACTTTCCATGTGGCCCACGTCTACACTTCCGCAACTCTGTGAGTGTGCTGCACCTCACCCGTGGCTCTCCTGCTGGGATCCTCATTATGTGTATGTGGACTTCCATGCATCTGACCTCAGCTTCTCAGCTTTGTGTTCATCATCTTCATACCTCTACAATTTTCCTTTTCCTGTGGGGGAACTTTTAGATTATGCTTTATTAGCCATATGGCAATTGCCAACCAATTATTTGTTGATGTGAATTTCTACAACATCTAATCTGTTCATCATTCCTTCTGTGCCATTTTCATTTTCATTGTAATTATGTTTTTCATCTCAGATCCATCCATTTCTTGTTGCAGATTGTCCTCCCTCACAAATGCACAGTACTCTTACATTTTTACTGAAAATTCAAATCCAGGGGTATGTGGGTGGCGCAGTCAGTTGAGCTTCTGACTGGTGGTTTTGGCTCAGGCTGTGATCTCATGGGTCTTGAGATAGAGCCCCAACTAGGGCTCTGTGCTCAGTCCAGAATCTGCTTGGGATTCTTTCCCTCTTCCTCTCTCTCTTCTTCTGGCTCCTCCTCCCACTTTCTTACTCTCACTGTCTCTCTCTCTCTCTCTCTCTCTCTCTCTCTCTCAAATAAATAAATCTTAAAAAAAAAGAAAGAAAGAAAGAAAAAAGAAAAGAAATAAGTCAATCGGAGAAGGACAAACATTATATGGTCTCATTCATTTGGGGAATATAAATAATAGTGAAAGGGAATAGAAGGGAAGGGAGAAGGAATGTGTGGGAAATATCAGAAAGGGAGACAGAACATAAAGACTCCTAACTCTGGGAAACGAACTAGGGGTGGTGGAAGGGGAGGAGGGCGGGGGGTAGAGGTGAATGGGTGATGGGCACTGAGGGGGGCACTTGACGGGATGAGCACTGGGTATTATTCTGTATGTTGGCAAATTGAACACCAATAAAAAAATAAATTTATTATTTAAAAAAAAGAAAAGGAAATCCAGATTTTCAAAATTTCTCCCTTTTCTTGGAGTCAGTCTATTGCTCTGAGTCCAAATGAAACCAGGTGTGATTTTTTTCCTGCCTGAGTATCTTTACAGAGGAAGTCCACACAGCATTGAGAGGGTCTAAGATAACTGGCTTCCAATTAAGATCAAAGAATGGAAAAGTCAAAATTCCTAGGCACTCCCTGTTTCTAGGTGAGTTTCCAGGAGTGTGTAGGAGGTAGGGCTGGATCTGGAATTAGAGATGGAACCAACAGGAGGTTTCAGCTCAGTGCTAAGCAGTTTATTTTCTGTTTTTCTTAGCAGCACGGACAAGGTTGTCTTTGCTAAAAGCAGGCCCACCCTGTCTCTGCATTTTCTTTCACATGGACCTTTCTCCACCAAGGCAAATAAAAGTAGGTGGACAAAACACTAAAACTATCTCATTTGGAATCCCTGATGTTTGGCTCTACCCTCCCCACAACCCATATTTTCCCTGTGGCTTTTTGCTCTTTTTCCATAGATTTTAAGTCTTGTCTCTTTTTTGAGGATGCCAAACAGATGTCTTCCAAAACATTCTCCTCTTTCCTGTGGATGATTTTAGTGACTGACTCTTTCTCTCTCTAAGTCTTCTAGATAACATGTTATTTTCTGTAAGCTGGGGAATCTTCCATTGAATCTTCCTTTTTAATGTTTGCTCATATAAGGAAAAACTGTATCCAGGTTTGGCACCTGCCAACAGATGCTGTTGATGCAACAAATGCAACTTGCCCTGGGTCATGGCCCAATCCTTCCCTTTGAGGAGCTCAATGACCCCTCCAAAGAATGTCTGGAGAACTAATAAAAAGAACTCTTGGTCCTCTTTTCCCTTCAGAGCAGTCATTCAGGTGGAGCTGGATCTCAGATCTTAGTGCGGCAATGTTGTTTCCCATGGACTGACAGGTTCTGTGGTTACAGAGTCAGGTGCAGCCTATCAACCTTTTCAGGGTTCTACAGTGAATAAATTCTACCCATCATCATGCACCACTCACACCTTTCCCCTGTAGCTTTCTCTCTTTGTCTTTTGACAAATAAAAATAATAATGCTATCAGTCATGAAGTGCTTACTATATTCAAAGCCCCATGCTAAGGACTTCCTACGCATTCTTCCATTTAATCCTCATGACAACTCTACAGAGATAAGTGCTATTATTATTACCCCCATTTTATAGATGAGAAAACTGAGCTGAAGAGGTTGGGTGACTTCGCAAACTCCACACAGCTTATAACTGGTAAACATGGAATTGAATCCTGATTATCATTTATCAACTCGTTTTGAAGGAGCTCCAAAATCAGAGACCCAGTGTGTCCTTCACATTGCTCTTTGTGCCACTAAGTCACAGGCTGGGTGTCTTGGAATGGATTCACAAAGGCAGGTCTGGGGGTGGCAGAGCATGAAGGGCAGGGGTGAGGGCTCCCACCTCCCCTGCTCCTATTATATCACTGCGAGGTTTGGGAATGGCTCCCAGATACTTTGACCACAGTGGTCCCACTAAGGGTACCAGGCAGCCATGGGGGCAAGCAAAGAATCATCCTGCTTCTCGGTGGCTGTCTTCAGTGCCCCAGCTAGGGGAACAGAGCCTGTATGTTTCAGAGATGCATTTCTCAGTCCACTTCTTTCTGTGACATAGACTTAGGTCTCCGTATCTTTTGTGCATGTTCTTTCATTTTCCTTCAGGCTATGATTCATTTGCCTTCAACTCTGCATCAATGATCAAACTGTCATTTCATACATCTTGCAAGTTTTTCTAATGGATCGAACTCAACCTGTCCCAATCTCAGTTCATGCTTCCCTCTTCCAGAACTCCTCCCCACATGTCACACACCCTGGAGTGACTCCACACTCCTCCCAGGTCTTCAGGCCAGAAACCCAGCTTCTTTCTCTTCATTCTCCTCAGCCAGTTAAGAGCCAATTCATGTCGTTCCACCTCTACATTCCCACACCAATACTTGCCTCCTTTCAACTCTTCTGTCATCAGCCTGGATTAGCCTCCTGAGTGGTTTTCCTGAGTCCAACCTCACATCTCTAACATACGCTTCATCTGCCTCTACTGACAACATGCTCTAACCACATCATAATAACTCATGCATATCCCCCAGAGCCTTGCGGAACATGGTTTCCATATCTAATATTCATGCCTCTCCCTGACCTCTTTGTTCATCTCCCATCCCACTTATCCATGATCTCTACAGCCTGGTAGTGCTTGGCTCTCACTCATTTCCTGAATGAATGCAAGCCTTTATGAAAGCAGTGACCTCACTCAGGAATGTCTTTCCCTGAACTGCATCTACTTAACAATATTTGGGCCTCAAGTGTAATGCCGCCTACTCAGTGGCACTTGTGGGTATCCCCCATCCCTACTTATTGCCAGTGAATTCTGACGTAATTGATCCCAGCTTGTAATACAGAGCTCCACTTAGCTGTCTACATGTTTTGTTTCAAAAACTACCCTCTAATCAGGCTTTGTATGTCTGAGCTGGGACGCACAAACATGGTGGCCATGCAACACTTGGAGTGAATATGTTTATGAGGACACTGCAGCCACTTCCAGGAGTGTCCTTATCCTGTTGATTCTCGCAGCCAATAGTTTTAACGGGAAGAGCCACATATTGAACTGACTGGACAGGGAAAGGATATCCAATGCTGCACAGTATAATGACATAATAATTATCATATGTAAATAATAACCATAGGTAGAACCATTAAAAATAATGGTGACTAATTATTCAAGTGACTTCAGATCCCCTGGTTCAGACTTTGGGAGTGAGTGCTCTTCTCTAACATTAGAATCTAATTTTGCAAATTATAGAACTGTGTTCTTTATAGAACTCTGTGTTTTCTTTTCAGAAATTAAAGGCCTAGAGATAGAGGGGCTATGGTAACTCTGAACTCCCACTTTCTATGAAGGGCATTTGAAGAGAAAAGTCTGGAATCAGGGAAAATGGAAGTGTGTAAATCTCCTTGAAGAACTAAATGTAAGCTGCCCATTTAGCCCCTGAAAATCAGGCAATAAAATAGCCAGGGTGTCAGTCAGCATATGACTAAGTTATGCTACAGTGACAAACAACCCCCCAATCTCAGTGGCTTAAAATAACAAAGATTAATATCTTGCTCCTGCTACATGCCCACCTTGGGTTAGCAAGGAGGATCTTCTCCTCATATCACTCAGGAATCCTACTTGATAGAGCAGCCACTATTTCCAAGATTCCAGTATTGTGCTTGACGGCAAGAGCATGGAAAGGATCTCACATCAGCAGTTGAAAGCTCTGGCCTGGAGGTGAAGCATCATTTCCACTCATAATTCGTTCACCAGAAGGAATCATGTAGCCCCACTCAATCACAAGAGAGCCAAGAAATGTAATCCTTCTAAATGCTCAGCAGGAAGGAAAAGAAGAGAATATGGCAAATAGTATAAACAATGGCTATGGACAGCTTCAGATGCCTCCTACAGTCAGTAGTATCAATTCTCAGACTAGTGAGTCCTGCAAGTACTATGGCAGCTGCTCCAAAGAAGATTGTGGTGATGTTCAAGAACAGCCATGGTACTTCTTGCACACCAGGGAAGACATAGCTGACTTTCACCCTAGAGGAGGGTTTCTTAGAGCCCCTTTGTGGTTTTAACTTTTCTTTACATTTTTTTTTTTTTTTGCATTCTCAAGCTAATTTTTCTACCTTGTGTTAAACTCATCATAGAGAATTAGCTATTAGTAAAGAGTGGCACTGGTTT
Organism: Canis lupus baileyi; assembly: GCF_048164855.1. Taxonomy (NCBI): domain Eukaryota; kingdom Metazoa; phylum Chordata; class Mammalia; order Carnivora; family Canidae; genus Canis; species Canis lupus. The sequence continues at coordinate 37,992,070 of NC_132866.1, read as the reverse complement.
TGCAAGATGATATGAATTAAATCTTGATGAAATTACTGACAAATCATGGGCAGAACTGAACCAATTATTTCCTCATTTGGTGTGGAGGTCAGGGCTATTCCAACAGTCAGGCTATTTGTACTGGGCTAGATGGTGATAAATAATCATGTCAGAATTCTCCGACTTCTTTTTTTTTTTTTTTTTCAATTAAATGGTGAAGCTAGACTACATATCCCTAGGATCTGTTTTGTTCTAAAATGTGAATATAAATTATTAAGGAAAATTAATTTTCACTGCTGGTTATTTTTGTCACTGCTGGTTATTGCTAAAAATTATCTCATCTTCTTGGCCAGCACCTCATTCTCCCTGAGCCTTTGCAGGAGTTCCTCAGATTAAGTCCCGGAGCCCCTCTTCTCACCTTGGTTCCCTTTGCTCAGACAGGTTTCTCCTGTCCTCTATATGTCTACAACCTCCAAACTGATAGCTTCAGAGGTTCAAATATATACACCCAGATGCCTTTCCTGTGTCTCCATTTGGGTTTCTCATAAGTCATCTCAAAATGTCCCAGAATGATGGTGTCTCCCACCCTCAATCAGATCCTCCTTCAATGTCACCAGTGTTAGTAAGCCAGTTGCTTGTGCTCAACATTGAGCAGTTATCCTGGACACTTCTTCATTTTGATCTAATCCACCCTTTCCATTCAATAATTATGGCCTATTCTACCTCTAAAGGGCTCAATTCGTTCCCTGCCCCCTCCTTCTCCCCCTATCCTGGCTCAGCCATTGTCATGGATTTCCTGGACACCTGTAATTAATCATCCCCCCTGCTAGTCTGAGTGCATCTACTTCTATCCCTCCCCAATCCCTTCTGGACACAGAGGTGGAACAATATATTTTTTTATGATTTATGTATTTACTTATTTTAGAAGGAGGGGAAGGTATAGAGGGAGAGAGAGAATCTCAAGCAGACTCCCCACTGAGCATGGAGCCTGATGCAAGGATTGATCTCATGACCCTGATATCATGACTTGAGCCGAAATCAAGAATCCGATGCTCAACCAATTAAGCCACCCAGACACCCCAAGGTTGAAAAATATATTAAAGAAAAAAATTGGATCACACTTGCTTAAACTCTATGATGGCATCCTTTTTAATTTAGAATGGAGTCTAAAATTTCATCAGTCCAATGTCAGCCCCTGCCACTCTTCGTCTTGCTCATAAGACCTACCTCCACAGTACTTTTATTGCTTGAAATGTGGTCCTTTCTCCTGCCTCAGCACTTCTTCCCACCATGCTTACCCTGCCTGCCATGTCTTTCCTCCACATCTTTGCCTGACCTATGCCTGACTCCTCCTTCAGTGATCCACCTAATAGTCATTTCCTCAAGGCTTTTCCTGTCATTCATTTCAATCTTGGTCTCTTTTGGATTAGTGCTTTTATTTCCTTATATCATTTTAATTGTTAATCACTTGTTTTCCCTACTAAGTTATAAGCTCCATGAGAGCAAGCATACCCATTCAGCTCATCATTCTGTCCAGCTGTCTTTTCACAAAACCAGTAGTCTTTGATGCATAATAAGCATCAAGAAATATCTGTATCCTAAATTAATACCTAACTCTTTTAATATTGTAACAAAGATGACTTCTAAATTCATCCATTGTGTTACAAAAAACAAAAACAAAAAAATGACATATACACAAAGCCATGATAACATTCTATGTAATAGAAAAAAGACTAAGCTATCCCATGCCCATAGTCAGGGACAAGTTGAATGAACTATGGTACATCTGCATAATGGAGGATTATATAGCTCTGAAAAAGAGTAAGGAAGATCACTAGATATTGTTACATTAAAAAACAAAAGTCAAAGGGGCATCTGGCTCTGTGTCTCTCATGAATAAGTAACTAAAATCTTAAAAAAAAAAGAAAGGTGCTGAAGAGTATGCTAGTTCTTATCTAAGAAAGGAGACAATATAAATAAGCAACAAAAGTTTATTCTTTTAAATGTTTACCTGTGACAGGTGTCTGGTGGCTCAGTTGGTTAATCCTCTAACTCTTGATTTCGGCTCAGGTCATAATCTCAGGGTTGTGAGATCAAGCCCTGAGTTAGGCTTCAGGCTGGGTGTGGAGCCTGCTTGGGATTCTCTCTCTCCCTCTGCCCCTCCCCCACCATGAAACTGTTTACCTCTACTGGATTTATCTTAAGGATAAAAAGAATACAAAGAAATTTTTTAAAGGATTCAGGAGTCTTGTTCTTATTAGTAATAAGTGGTGCTGTTGATATTGTTATTTTAAAGCTACACGCACACACACACACACACACACACACACCAGTGTTATTGGAAATCAAAACTTTTAGTGTAAGAGTGAAGAAAATCACCATAAAATCAAATAAGTTAAATAAAATCCTTGTAATCTTTGTTTTTAAGCTTTTGTCTATTTATTTGAGAGAGTGTGTGAGAGGGAGAGAGCACGAGCAAGGGGAGCAGCAGAGGGAGAGGGAGAAGCAGACTCCCCACTGAATGGGGAACCCCAGGGATCCCCTAAGCCAAAGGCACACACTTAACCAACACTTAACACTTAACCTGAGCTACCCAAGTGCCCCAAAATCCTTGTAATCTTACATTTGATTTAGAAATACAAGTATGAACTCACAATATATTTTTCTTTTTTCAAATAAAAAGAAATATATATTTTCTAGTTCTGTACAAATATGTATTTCCACTGAAAATATCTAGAAGCAATGAAAAGCAAGTAGTAATAATCACCTAGCATGCAGACTAATATTCAGATCTCAGCAGAAAATGTGTAAGATTATTCTAGACTACTCTAAGAAGAGTTTCTTATACCAGAAAACAAGGAAGCCACCCAAGACTACCAAGAAAATATCAAAAGGACCCAGGGTCTAATTTGAAAGAATTCTCATTGGCCAAGGATGGGACAAGTTAAACAGAAAAAAAAAAAAAAAAACAATGCTTGTGATGAGGTGAACTATATCAAAGAAGTTAAAATCCACAAATGCATAATAACAGCAAAAAGACTGCATCGGTCACATTGGAGATGGCTAGAACCTGATCACTATTTTGAAAACTAGTAAATAAACAGAATCAAGCATTTATCTGGACTTTCCTATATAAACTATCTTTTGGAGAAAGCAACCATTGATGACCAAAAGTTCTTATTTATAGAATAATTTCAGCTAATAAATGCAGAAAGAATTATTGTGTTATCAAGTGTCACCATTTTTCAACCTTAATTAAAAAATAAACCTGACAATGAACATGAATACCTGCTAAATCCATTGAGTGGAAAGTTTATAAGAAACCTCATCTTCACATCCCAAAAGGAAAGTCACCAGCACTTCCCATGTTCCTGGCAAGATGCAATCAACTGGAAAGGTATAGCACCAACTGGGAAATAGTTTTGCAAAATATCCAAATCTGATCAAGCCTCTAATCTAATTATCAATTTATACAAAACAAGATAGAGAAACAGCACCATATAGTGAAGTCAACAAATCCAGAATGTAGACAATTCTATAAGATAAATGACTCGGTTTCTTCAACAAATAAAAGCAAGGGAAAAAAGGAGGAACTTTTGGTTGTTATATATAGTGTACATTATTTTATGTCCATTTTTAAAACAAAAGAATCAGGGAAACTTAAGCATTGATTGGATATTAGATGACATTAAGGAATTATTTTTCATAATTCTAGTATGATAAAGGTAAAATGGTTATGTTTGTTAAAATAGCCCATTTCAGAAGGACAAACATTGTATGTTCTCATTCATTTGGGGAATATAAATAATAGTAAAAGGGAATAGAAGGGAAGGGAGAAGAAATGGGTAGGAAATATCAGAAAGGGAGACAGAACATAAAGACTCCTAACTCTGGGAAACAAACTAGGGGTGGTGGAAGGGGAGGAGGGCAGGGGGTGGGGGTGAATGGGTGACGGGCACTGAGGGGGGCACTTGACGGGATGAGCACTGGGTGTTATTCTGTATGTTGGTAAATTGAACACCAATAAAAAATAAATTTATTATAAAAAAATAAAAATAAAAAAATAAAATAAAATAGCCCATTTCTTTTAGAAATACATAGTTAAGCATTTATCAGTGAAATGGTGTATCTGGATTTTCTTTTAAATAATTCGTTAGGGGGAAAAAGTATTTGTTAGGGGAGATTAAGCAGGGATAGGAAGGAAGGAGTACAAGTGAAACAAGAAAAAAATTATGGCTTAATGCTTAACTTCAGTTTCCCTAATCTAAATATCTACTTTCCACAGATATTAATAAATATATTCCTAGCCATATTAGAGAATAAAAATAATGTATGGTTTTGTGACGATATAGTTTTTTAATATTTTATTTATTTATTTATTCATGAGAGACAGAGAGAGAGAGAGAAAGAGAGAGAGAGACACAGGCAGAGAGAGAAGCAGGCTCCATGCAGGGAGCCCAGTGTGGGACTCCAGGGTCACTCCCTGGGCAGAAGGCAGGCGCCCAACCACTGAGCCACCCAGGGATCCCCTAATTATAGTTTTAAATATAAGACCAATTAAGGTATTTCCTAAATACTGTTCATGTGTCCCTCACCTTAAGCACAATGGATTGATAAAACCAGTAGCTCCCTCCTACCCTAGGCCACTTGGGGGAACACCTCAGCTGCCACCTTGATCACCATGCTGCCCCCTACACCCAGGCCAGGAACTGCAGCTTGAATAGGCTGCTCCTGGAAGGAGAGAACCCCAGTCATGTGACCACCCAGCTCCAGGTTGTGGGGTCTCCTCTCCTTCCAGCCTAGTCCTGAGGGCTCAAAGCAATGTGTTCTGCACATTCTCTTGACATCTCATGGCCTGTACTTATCAACTTAGACTGGATATTCCCTATAGACACCGGCCCCTTTTCCTTCCCAATCAACCTCCTTCCCTACCCTGTCAGAACTCCCAGTCATGTCCATTTCCTGAAAGTCTCCTGCCTTAATGAATTGGTTGAGACAGTCTCTGTGCCTTCTCAGCATGGTGGAAAATGTGGACCTGCCTCTCTCACCTCTAATGATGAATGTGTCATTGATCATAAATCTTCTTCTATCTGAAGTCATCACAACCAGAGAGAACGGGCTTCTAAAGATTAGAGGCAAGTAAAGAGTCCAGAAACACATCTATTTAGCACAAAGGATGCTTTGTGGGTGTTTAAAGGCAGAGGGCAATCAGTGGCTAAGATACTATCAGTCAGTGGTTGCCCTGTTCATGGTGACCTGTCACCCCACTGAGAGGCACAAGAGGCTGTCGTACAGCAGGCTGGAGCTTTGGGATCAGACACATGTTGATTTGGAATCCATATCAGCCTCTTAATAGACATTTCAATTTGAACAATAACTATGACTTCCTGGGCCTCTGGTTCCTCCTCCATGCAATGATCTCGGAAACCTTGCTTCACTGGATTGTGTGAAACTTTATATGCAAGCCCTGAGTGTGCACTGAGTGTGCACATGGGAGCCCTGGTGAGTTTCTTTGTGAACTCCAAAAGGAGCTCCATTTTGGCAGCCAAAATGGATTTTTCTGGAACTTCATGTCCATGCTCAAAGCAGTTTATTCATCTCATCTTGTTCCAGGAGTCATCCTTTATCTTTTTGGGTTTCTGGCCTCGCTCTCCAGCCCTGGAAGCCTTTGGCCCCGGCCCCCTTCTAAGTTCAGGGCTCTTGCATTCATTAGATCACGTGGCAGCACCATCCCCTGTCACTTATCTTGATAAGGCACCGTGGGAGGGGATGCTCTGGCAAGGATGACTGCATATCTGAATGGAGGAAAACAGTTAGAAGGTTCTGCCGTTCTCTACTCCTCTGAAAACGATGAATGATTGTCTGCCAAGGCCAATCAAGCTGCTAATTAATGATCTGGTAATAGCACCCACTGTCCCCTGCCCAGCTCATTTGTCTTCCCTGTGTGGACAGATTAAGGGCTGTAAATATCATCTTGGGGTCTTGTTTACCCTCATGGGTTTCTCGTTCTCTGTTGTTTTAAGGCCTGGTGGCTTAGGGTAATGGTGAAGGGTGAAGGGTGAGTGTCCTTGCAAGAGTTCCCAGGGACGTCAAGGGCAGAAGGAGAGGAAGAGATAACATTTGCAAGTATCCATCACGGACAGGAATATACAAGTTCCTTATATTATTCCAAATCGTCTCAGGCAACTTTTGGAGAGAGATGAGGTAGGAAGAGTTACTCCCATTTCCAGATGAAGGAAGGATGTTCAGAGAAGATACGTAATATGTTCAAGGCCACATAGCTAGCAAGTGGTTCCTGTGAGATTTTAATACAATCAGTTTGATTCCAAAACCAACACCTGCAACCACCATGCTGTGCATTCCTAAACAAAGCCAAGTACCTGCAGAATCCAAACAATACATCTAAGCAGCTATGGGTATAATATACACAAAATTCAGGATTTCATGGGAGGAAGGGATGAGAGTCTAGAAGAACATAAACATAGCCTTTCAAGTTGTGTATTAAGTTCATGGTTGGTCATTTTTACACTGGACTTCATTCCTGACACATGTTACATATGATATGCATATCAAATAGTATATAAAGAAAAGTTCTAATGCCTAAACAAAATCTTCTCATTTCCATCAAGCCCTCCTTCCTACCCCCGCCCCCAGAGCATAAAGCAGCCCCACTTTCAAACTGTGCATCCCTGGCACACAGCCTGGGACAGTCCGAGAAACCTTGTTCACAGGCAGTGTCCACACCTGCCTCTGAGAATGGAAACAACAGTGGTGGACAGCAACAGGGTACCTGCTCCCAGCTGGTTGTGATGCAGGACACAGTACATGGAGCTCACCCTCACCTGTGAGGAGAAAGCTCCCATTCTAACCTCATCGATACTTACATTCTCTAATGATTTCAATCCATAGCCATTCTCTCTCCTTTTGACTCCCCAAATGAGCATCTCCAGAATAAAGAAGGGAGTCAGTGCACAGTGTCGCTTGTGTTGAGGAGGATGAAGGAGTGGATGGAGGGTCATCGGGGTGAGGAAGGAAAATGAGCCCAACAGCAGAGGTAGTGAGTCCTTCCCCTGGACAAAGATGGGTGGTAGCAGTGGCACACTGGCCACCCTAGTACACCTTAAAGCAATAAGGCATGCGCTCTCCTGTGTCCAAAAACTAAACCGCCTCTAGCAAATGTTGGCTCATAACTACAGATTGGGCTTGGCCTTTCCTTGAAACTATATAACAGAGCCACCCTGAACCTTTCCCAGAGTGAGAGAGACTACCCAGCCTCCTTGGGAATTCTCTACAAATGCAAGAACAGCATTACAGAAGGATGTTGGGAGTTGAGCAATAAATTGCAGTATCTTAGAATATTTTAAAATGGGTACAAACATCTGTGAAACTGGTGCTTGGCTTTGTACCTTGGCCTTGGCGCTTTCCAGAGCCTGCTGAGCCCCGCACTTACCCAGAAGTGCCCCTCTTCCCCCTTCCTCCCTCCCTGCCCAGCCCACTGCTGAGCCCCCAGACCCCCCCTATACTCTATCATTCTCTACACCTCCCTTCACCCAGGCCAAGCCTGGCTCCAGGCCTCTGTGGGTCCACTAAGCCTGATAGGCCTGAGACTCCCACGTTCCATGCAGAAAGACATCTGTCCTCTATGGCCAGATTCTGCTAGATGGAATAAACCCTGACACCTCCCAGAAATAAGCCCCCAATGAGAGGAGGTCTTAGTCAAGCTGTCTTTCCTTGTCCAGCTTTCTCTCCTCTTCTCTGGGCTGAGGTGCCACATACCTCTCCTTATTTCTCTGATCAGCCACCTACACTCCAGGTTGAGGCTAGGGAAGGCAAGGTGAGGAGTACAGGGCCAAGGAGTTAAGATTGTGCCTTCCAGGTTATTATTTCAACCTCTCTTGGTGTGCCAAAAGTCAGCGTAATCAATTTCACCTTTTTTTTTTTTTTTTTTTTTTTTTGGTAAAAGCTTCCATAAGGCCTCGCTGACCTGGTACATAAAAGTTTGCTCTTCAGGGAGAGGAGAGACAAATCAAGAAACAGACTCTTCTTAACCATTGAGAATACGTTGGTGGTCACCAGAGAGGAGGTAGAGGGGAGGAATGGGTAAAATAGGTGATGGGGATTAAGGAGTGCACTTATGATGAGCACCAGATGATTATGGAAGTGACAAATCACTATATTGTACACTTGAAACTAATATAACGCTGTATGTTAACTATACTGGAATTAAAATAAAAACTTTAAAAAAATAATAAAATAATTTTTAAAATATTTTTAAAGTTTGCCCTCTGATTCTTTTAGGAGATCTTCACCCAAGTGCACAAGTTTATTCTCTCTAATTTCCATCATGTAATCAACTAACAACAAAAGAATCCAAAGAGATGGTGGTGAATCATTATATCTACCAAATGCTGGGCAGTCTGGATAGTTTCTCAAGTGACACCTAAGGCTCCCTTTGTATACTCTGAGTTTCAGTAGTGCCAAAGGAGATCTTGATTTATTATTTTTAAATCAGGTAATTCTGGGTTGTTGTTGTTATTGTTTTTATAACTCAAACTAGAAAGAATCAAAGGCTTGGAGGGAGACCTGGGTGACCTAGTGGTTGGGTGTCTGCCTTCAGCTCAGGTCGTGATCCCGGGGTCCTGGGATCGAGTCCCTCATCAGGCTCCCTGCGAAGAGCCTGCTTCTCCCTCCGCTATGTCTCTGCCTCTCTCTGTGTGTCTCTCACGAATAAATAAATAAAATCTTTTTTAAAGAAGAAAAAAAAAGGCTTGGATAGTTATTTTGCAGCAACAACACTGCCACGCCAGTGGGCAGTGACAGCTTCCCAGAATGTCTTATCTTATCCTCCCCAAATTACTCTTATAGGTCCCAAATTAAGGGAAGTTTCAACTTCAGCAGGTCACAGCAATTCAGAGAAGCAATGCCCTGGCCTTTGACAAAGATAATTAGAAGTTGGTCCTTCTCCATTTCTTCTGTTAGCCAAGATTCTCTCCACTTTGAATTTTACAGGGCCCAGGGACCACTCCAGAGATCCCAATCCCATGTTTACTGATGGAACAGAGAAAACATTAACTGCATGATGGAGAAAATCACAAATGCCCCTTACATCTGTTCAAGCACAGATGAAGCTCTTTCTAGGTCCATACACTGTGTGCCAAACACCAGGGGCATCAGAGATGGTTAAGAATAAAGTCTTCCTTCTAAGAGCTAGCAGTCCAGTGAAAAAGTAGGCTCAAGATACAAGGCCCCATGGGATATGGACAAAGATCATGAGCATCTATGGCTATGACTAGTGAGGTCTGGAAAAGCTCTTGGGGGAGGTAAGATTAGATCCAGGCCATCCAGAAATGAGATGGTGCTTTTGCAAAAAATCTTTTGCATGGAAATAAAATAGGTAGGAATTATTGAAAGAATAACGTAATGTAATAGACTTGTGGGGTGTAGAAATATTGAGGTGTCTAAAGCCCAGGAGGAAACATCTAACCAGCATCCCTTGCTGTCACCTACCCCCAAGTCTGGAACATCTAGAAAGAACACCAAAATTGCAAGCAACTGTGATCCTCTAGACTCCTCTTAGTGCATTGTTGATTCAAAAGTACCTACTGGCCTCACCTGACCATTTAAAAAGCAATTCTCAGTCCCTTGTCAGTGACTCAGTGAGGATATTGTGAGATGGAGTGTTTCTTTCTGAAGTCAGGGCAAGTTATCAAAGAAGTCCAGTGGTAAGTCATAAATTGCAAAGAGACAGTGCATTTATTTGCTGGACAAATTTCCTAAATAAAGATACCAACTAACCCTAAAGGGTTTCCACAGATGTTTCAGAAAGGTTGCAGATGTGGCTGTGGGGCTCTTCCACCTGGAGCTGCTTCTAAGAGTCTTCCACCTATGAGCCAACATGATAGGAAGATTACTGTATAGTAGTCCCTCCTTATCTATGGGGGATACATTCCAAGACTCCCCAGAGAATGCCTAAAACCATGGATCGCACAAAACGCTCTCTGGCTCAACACATTGCCATCAATAGGAACACATCTGTTTGTCTTCCACTCACAGATTTAATGCCTTTTCCACCTTAACTGAGTACTTATCACATGCTGTGGCCAAAACCTTTACAGTTTGAGGTTCAACAGCAAAACCAGCACAAGTTTCTTTTTCCTTCATCACAGTTTCACAGATAGAGGATTCATTCTTACCATAGATCTTAGCAATCCTAGCATATGATTTTTTTCTTTCCTTATTAAGTCAAGAACTTTCACCTTTTCACTTAAAGAAACCACTTTAAAGCTTCTCTTTGACATATTTGAATTGCCAGCATCACTACTCACACTTTGGGGACATTATTGAGTAAAATAAGAGTTACTTGAACACAAGCACTGTGATACAGTGACATTCAATCTGATAACCAAGATGTCTACTAAAGCGACTGACTAACAGGTACGTAGCACATACAGTGTGGGTATGCCAAACAGATGATTCATGTTCCAGGCAAAATGGAGCCTGACAACACAAGATTTCATCATGCTCCTCAGATTGGCGCACAATTTAAAATTTATGAATTGTCTGTTTCTGGAATTTCCATTTAATATTTCAGATCACAGTTGACAACAGAGAACTAAAACCATATAAAGCAAAACCATAGAAAAGAGAGAACTATTGTAATTCTTTTTTTAAAGTAAAGCAAACACATTAAAATAAGTTCTTACATAATTCATAATAAAACATAATTGGTGAAACAGAAATTCATGCAGACATGTAATTTAAGTAGGAAATTCAGCAAGTAATGAGTTTAATTTTTGTCCCAACTAAATTTTTGTCTTATTTTCAAATAGTGCTCTGTTTCCTTAGTGATTTCCAAAATGCTATCTCAGTTAGCTAAGTGTCTTTTAGTACAGTACCATTTTAATGTTGTATGCCCTATTTTTTAAATTTTTTTGAAGTGAAGCTGTCAATACATGTATTGCTAAATGAACTGTATGTTTAAGAATAACATATCAATAACTAGGGTGACTTGATTAATTGGAGGAGGAACATATAGTATTGCTATATTTATGACTGTCAATGTTTGAATAACTGACACTTAATGCTTTAAGTTACTAGGTTAGATTGATTCTTTTTACAAGAAGATCAAAATATACAGCTCATCCTTTTCCAAAGTGAATCTTCTATGTAGGCCTTTTATAATATTTAATTTCCCCTCAATGTTACAGTAGAAAAGTTGTTCTAAATTCAATACAGAACATTATATACTGTTTTACTACCTGAAGGAAGATCAGGATAGTGTGACATTTTTGTAAATATTTTCTGAAGGCACAGAATGATATGATATGAGTAAATCATTACTTATGGTACATAGTAATTAAAAATATGTATTTGCATCATTTAGGATTAGGTTTTTCCACAAGTAACAGAAGATACAAGATTGCTGGCTTATGTGTCTGCAGTAGCAATGTAAGAGAATCAGCCTATGGCTGTTATGGAAGCTCACAGTGTCCCCAGAATCCCAGCCCCATCGGTAGTGCTGATATATCATCCTTAGCATGAGATTTCTGTATCTTACAGGGTGGCTGCTATATTTCCAAGCACTGTGTCCATAGACCAGGATGGAAGAAGGATGATAGATGTTGAGATGAAGGACAGAGGGCCAAAGGCATGGGCCAGTCCTATCTGATCATAAGAAAAATTTTTTTTTTGCTTTAAGCTCTACTTAGTGACTTCTGTATCTATTCAAAAAGCAAGGATTGGGTCATATGTCTGCCCATAGCCATTAGGGCATCTATAGAGTTGATGACTTTTCAGTAGGCGTTGACATACCAAAGTTCTAGTAGTAAGAAAGCAGAGGAAAATGGGTATTGAGTAAGCAATTGGCTGTTTCAGCTACAATGTCATTTTTATTGTTTCTACAGTAGAACCTTTGATTGCTGGTCCAAGTTGCTAATGTTCTGGATTTCTTCTACTTCAGGTACACAGAAGGATACTTCTGTGCTCCCTTGAAGTTAGGCACAGCCATAAGTCTACTTACAGCTAATGAAGGTGAGCAGAAGTGACAGTGGAGTGCCCAGGCTAAAGGACCAAGCTGCCGTACTGCCTGGCACCCTATCTTTCCCGCAGTTGCAACCATGAAGATCAGGGTCGAGAAGAAGCCAGGTCTTGGAGTGGTGACCATGAGCAGAGCAATCTTACAATCTGCACTAGATATGGCACTTGAGCTACATATAAACTTCTGTTCTTTGAAACCACTAGGATTTGGGTTGGTTTGTTACCAATGGAACATACTGATGGCAATGTCTCCAGGCTCTCAATTATACATGTTCTGTTTGTTTAATAAATAGGTGGGGATACATCAAAATATAGTATACATTTACCAAGACAGAAGTATTTTTTTTAAATATAAAGGGTTAAAAATTAAATACCATTATTTTACAGTTTACTTCCTAAGACGATAGTGATCTGGATGAGGGATTATCTGTAGGTATATCAAGAGGAGTATACACATTTTGAAGAGTTAAATTGTCTCTTTGAAGAGAATGTAGAAGGAAATGACCCCCATAAGGGAAGGTCCCTATGATGAGGGGCAGTTATTCAATATGGAGAGGTGGTCTCTCTTCCATCCTAACAAAATCCTTAACAAAAGTGATTTTTTTTACTGTATATATTTTTTAAAGATTTTATTTATTTATTCATGATAGTCACACAGAGAGAGACAGAGAGGCAGAGACACAGGCAGAGGGAGAAGCAGGCTCCATGCTGGAAGCCCGATGTGGGATTCGATCCCGGGTCTCCAGGATCGCGCCCCGGGCCAAAGGCAGGCGCCAAACCGCTGCGCCACCCAGGGATCCTTTACTGTATATTTTGAAATAATTTCAGACACAGAACAATGTTGCAATAGAGTACAAAGAATTCCCCTCAACCTCATTCATGCCATACTCCGCTGCTCTGCCTCCTGATGATCTGGAAACTTCTCTGCCTTCCTGGCAAGTTGGTCCTCCTCAACTTAAACGTGGAAGTTGGAGTTCCTCAAGGCTGCCCCGAGCCTCTCTTCTCCATCTACACCCTTTCCTCAGATGAACTTGTATGCCACCAAGACTGGTTACCACATGCCAGGGGATTTGACAGGCCACTCCTCTGATCTCTACATTTTAGTCTGTGTATTCTCTTTGATATATCTAGTAATATTCAATTATCTCCATGATATTTTCTCTTAAATGTCTTGAATGTGGTTCCAGACTAAAATCCCGAGCAGAACTTATTTTTTCCACCCTACCGACACCTGGTCTTCTCATTTTCTGGCATCCTACAATCCATCAAGTAGTGCAAACCAGAAATCATATAGCCCTATTTGACACCTCTAACATTCATCTTTCTGATCCTGTGTCAAATATCCCTTCCCTCAGGGAGCCTTCCTTACCCTTCCTAACAGACAAATCTCCTAGAACTGTCCACTCACCTTCACTACACTTATCAGTTATGATTTTATAATTAATTATTTGTTTGGCCACTTAATTAGCATGTCATCTAGACCATGAGCTCGTTTGAGGGAAGGACTTTTCTATGTGCTATCTCCACCTCCTAACTCACTGTCTCAAATGGTCAGTGCTCAGGAGGTATCTTTTGAATGAATATGTGAATAAGCATCTTTCCAATATGTGATTTTGCTCCTGAAAGTTCTGGGTTCCCTTCTTCTCCTTGGTGGATCACTTAAGGGAGAGGAGATCAATTCATGTCCCCCTTGGGGACTCACCTCTAAGTATTCTCAAGAGATTTCATAAGGTCAGACAGACTCAATTTCTCTAGCTCAAGACAAAACTTTTCCTTGCATTACCAATATTCTAGAAATAAAAGTCCTCGGATTTGGTAAATGACAGAGAGAACTCATTCTTGTTCAAGCTAACAGTGTGTATAGCAGAGTATGCACACACTTGGAGGGAGAACATCCCAGGAAGATGGCACAGCAGATGCAAAGTCCCTTAGGCAGGAACTCACCTGGTGTATTAAAGAATGGGCCCACAATGGAAGGTCAGCACCATGACGCATATGCTTAGTCTGTCATGTCACCACTGGATCCCCACAGCCCAGCCCAGCACCAGCATGCCTAGAAGCACAATAAAGCCTTGTTGTTGATGTTGAATATCAAGCACTCAATATGGTCTCTATAATAATTGGCATGACAGATTTAGGGACTGAGTCATCTGTCTGTGACAATTATTGATCCCCTCATGCATGTAGGAAACAGTCCAATGCTTGGTTGGGAGGAGGGGCCACTGAACTCTGACTTGTTCCAAATGTCCTGGGGGAAATGACCTCTGCTCCCCCAGCATTCCACCTGGATCCCAGCTCCAGAGGGTTTGACTAATTAGCATCTGGCAAGTTGTCTGAAAAGAGCTGCAGGGCAGCAGTGAGGTAATGGCCAGGCACATGCCCCACCTCCCATTCCACTGCTGAGAAATCCTCTGTTTAATTAGGATGCCAGAGGATTACTTTTTTATTTTTTTAATTCCCTTGTAGGTTCTGGCCCCAATCATGCTCCTGGAAAGGTTTGTACTCTCCTTCCTGCTCCCACTGCCTCAACAACAGCAGTGCTCCAATTAAAGTTACTGTTCCCTGAAGAGGAGCCTATGTCTTCTCCAGGCCCACAGGCTCCTCCCCCTGCCCACAGCCCCTCCCACACTTTGGTGACCTGACAACTTGCACTTGGGTTCTGTTGTGTACCAGGAGTAGTGATGTTTAGCATGGGCTGTTTTCTCTACTCAGTAATTTTCAGGTAGTTCTAATGGCCTTTTTTATCACCTCACTGGTTCCTGGACTCTAGAAGTAAAAGGCAATTTAGATTCTTCAAATGGTTGATGTGGTTCAAACATTTATATTCCTGGGAATAACTGACTCTATCAATTATGAATAAAAAGCTTATGCTCATAGAACTGTACAACCCAAAGAGTGAACCCTATTAAAAACCATGGACTGTAATCTATCATAATTTTTTTCAATCTATAATAATTTATCAATATTGGTTCATCAGTTGTAACAAATGTACCACACTAATGCAGATATATGAGAACTCTACCATAGTATTTGCTCAATATTTTACAAAACTAAAACTGTTCTAGGGGCACCTGTGGCTCAGTGGGTTAAGCATCTGACTCCAGGCTCAGGTCATGAACTCGGGGTCCTGGGATCAAGCCTCATGTCAGGCTCTGTGCTTAGCACAGAGTCTGCTTGTCCTGCTCCCTCTGTCCTGCTCCTTTTGCTCCTCACTCTGCTCATGCACTCTCTCTCTTTCACTCTCTCTCTCTCTCTCTCAAATAAAATCTTTAAAAAATAATAAAAAATAAAAATAAAACTCTTCTTAAAAAAATAGTCTGTTAATTCATAAAACTATAATATGGGTGGTGGTAGTAGATAAGGGCAGAGATAAAACAAGATTAGCCAAGAGTTGGTCATTTATGAAGCTAGGTAATGAGGCCACAGATGGAGGTTCATTATATTATTCTATGTCTACAATAAAAGTTTTGTTAATCTTATGCTATTTCTATTATGTGTCTTTTCTTATTATAAAAACAATTCATGCATATTGTACACACTTGGAAGATATTGTAAAGTACCTGTAATAGAGTCATTCAAAATACGAATGGAGTCACTATAACATTTTGCCATGGACATATACACAAATAACAAGACTGGGATCATACTGAATAAGAACTTTTAGATCCTATCCTTTTTTAAAAACTTAATATTATACCATGAACAACTTCCCATGTCTTAAAATAGCTCCAAAATCATGCTTTTTACATAGTTGCAATATGACTTCATGGTGTGACTATATTATAAAGTCTAGAAATTAAATACCCACCTAAACGGCCCTCATCCCATCTGGTTAAGATTGTCAGAGGTGTGAGATCTGCAGTGCACACCAAGTCCTGCAACTGAGCAGCCTGACAGCAGCGAAAAAGCCATTTGGTCTCAGTCCCCAGCTGGTGGTGAATTTCTCACACTTCAGGTTGTAAATGCATCTCTATGCTATTTAACACAGTGGAAGAGTCTCTTTCTTTATTCAGAATGTACATGATCTCAGGTGGATGTGCTATTTATAAAACAAAAGAGGAGCAGGATTTGAGGGTTCAAAGCCCTGGCATGTGTGCTATTGCTCTCCCTGGCCCCATGAGCCAGCACTCTCTGGGGATGTCCAAGAATAAAGGCAATTCCTACAATGAAACACTCTGACCCCCTCCTCCTGCTCAAGAAAGCACATCAGAGGGCAAATGAGTCAGAATGGTGTTATGACAATAAAATTAAAATTCACTTAGTAACTGTAGCAAATCCTCAAAATCAACCTTGTTCCTGACTGTGACCCTGAACCACCTAAGGGGGAGCCCAATGGCTCTAGATGGCCCTGCCAGATCACAGCTGGGCCTAGTGATAGGTCTCAGTTAACCATCCACCTCTTGGCTTAGAGAATCAAAGTTGGAGCAGGGTTGCAATGGGACCAAACAGCCATGTAGATAGAATGTACACTGGCCGAAGGATGTTATGTTTGACTACAGATCACACAATTAATGAGACTTCTAGATCAGATCTGGAAGAAGCAGGCTTTTCCTGTAGGAGCCAGTTCTCCCTGAGGCTGAGCAGATACAGGCGCCAGCCCACCCAACTTTGCCAAAGGTATTTTCCTCCACAAAGCTGGGGAGAAAAAAGGGCTTAAAACTTTAAATATGAGGAAATGTGTTTTCTAAAATCCAAGTCTCCTGCCAGTATATCAGGACCTTTATCTTGGGGAATTTATCTAATCAGATAATTCTAATCTGCAACGTGATGCAAAGACTGAGAAGTCATATTAGTGCTTTCCTAAGGGCTTGGCACTGTCAGAAAACCCTACTGGACCCATGAGACCAGGGAAGCCTCAGTTTTCACTTCAGTTCTCCTGGGTCTGGACCCTGGGAACTCTTCCAGGTCAACTCATCCAAGGAAAGATGAATCTATCAATTGAATTCCTGAGAATCATTGGCTTTTGAGGTGCCTAGCCCAAATTGAGAATTGGCCCCATGTGAAGAGTTCATGGATATCCCTAAGCACCATGGAACTGAGCAGTGGATGAGTCAGCCAGACACTCAAGTTGCCATCCGTGCAGAGGGGCTGAAGGGAGGCTTGCTCCAAAGGACAAGCATTTGTCCAGCTTTGGAGAGAAGAGAAAATGCTTTTACCAGGAGACATAGCAACTCCTGGCCCAGAGAAAACAGAGGGAGAAGTCAATGGGAAAAGCACTCATGCAATACAGGGAGCTCTGGCCGTGGACATGACATGAAGACAGAGCATTCCTCAGGGTCTCGCTTTCTCAGTCAGCACCCTGCCCCTCCTTGACATGCAGGAAAAGAGCATCCCACCCACAGCCATCTCTCCACACGTTTAAGAAACAAGCTTCGTCTTTAAGACTGCAATTTGGGCAGGTCTGCTTCATTCCTTAGGATCCCAGATCTTCTTGGCACTGAGGACCATGGGAGTAATCCCAGCTCCAGCCAGCATTTCCTTGAGCCTGATGGGGAGCAAGGAGAGCAAAAAGACTCAAAATTGTTACCCTGCCCCAAAAGGAAATCAGTGGAAAACTTAAAAGTGATAGAGACAGAGGTTAAGGGAAACATGATACCTGTATTCTGGCTACACACGCTCCACAGAGCAGCTTCCCAAGACCCATCTGCCCTTTACTTCAGGCTGGGTAACACGATGACATTTCCACATCCCCCATGCCTGGGGCTGTGCAAGCTGGAGATTCTAGAATTCAGAGTGTTTGTCACATTCAGGCCCGAACGTGATTCCAGAGGATATTGTAACACTGGCCAGACCAGTGAGAAAAACATCAGTATTCTGAGGAAGTTCTTTAAAGGAAGGGTTCTCTGAGAAAGCCAGGATAAGACTAGGAGGAGATAGCCCAGAGGACCACAGCAAAAACACTATAAAATATATAATATAGGGAGAAAATAATTTAGAAGATACAAAGAAAGTAAAACAGGTAAACTCAGGAATTAAAGGTAAACAGGCACAATGTTAGACAACTTAGAGAAAATGGCATTTTAAAAAATCACAAGGACAAAAGATTAAGCTCTGATGATGACATATAAGTAAAATTTAAGAGCAAAATAAGGTAAAAGAATTAGAATAAATGAAAGAGCAGTTTAAAACTAACAAACCAAATAGGTGAATGAAATTTTCATTCAAATGGAAATGAAAAAATATTTTTAAAATCTCCACAATAGCATCTAGTGGAACAAATTGTGATGGATTATATGGTACACTATAAAGATACCTCTGACCATTATATTTTAGAAAAACAAGCAATGAGGGCACCGACTGAGGGTAGCTCAGTCAGTTAAGCATCTGCTTTCTGCTCACGTCATGATCCCAGGGTCCTGGGATCCAGCCCCAAGTCAGATTCTCTGCTCCTTGGGGAACCTGCTTCACCCTCTCCATCTGCCTGAGGCTCCCCCTGCTTGTGCGCTCTCTCTCTCTCTCTCTCTCTCTGTCAAGCAAATAAGTAAAATCTTTAGAAAAACAAGCAATGATGCATAGTATGCTTCTAGCATACTACACGATAAAATTAAACATAGTACAATCTCAAATACACATATATATGTAAATACATAAGATGATATATTTACAGAAAAATTTATGCATACATGCACATGTGCATGCTTAGATGAAAATGTGGAAGGAAATACATCAAAATGCCACCAATGGTTAGCTCTGTGGGCTCATTAGTAATTTAAATCAGTTGTACTTTTTTGAACTTCTTACAATGAATCAATATTCCTTTTATTGACAGAAAAAAAATGTTTTCCAAAAAATAAAAATAAATCAGAGAACAGCTTGAAGGGGTGCCTGGGTGGCTCAGCGGTTGAGTGTCTGCCTTTGGCTCAGGTCATAGTCCTGGGGTCCCGGAATCGAGTCCCACATCAGGCTCCCTGCAAAGTGCCTGCTTCTCCCTCTGCTTATGTCTCTGCCTCTCTCTGTGTCTCTCTCATGAATAAATAAATAAAATCTTTAAAAAAAAAAACAGCTTGAAAATGTATCTGTAGGAAATGAAATTTTTGTGTTGTTTTAAAGTTATTCTGTTAGAGACATTGGATTTTTACTTGAAGAGATTCTATGGAGGAAAGAATATCTTCAAGTGAATTCTTAATTAAGAGGATATAATGTCTAATGTCCATTCATTCATTAAAACATATTCATTTCACATTAATTCTCACCAAACACTCACTCAGTTCCTGGGTATAGAACAAACCAGATAAAAATCTTGTCCTCTTAAGGCTTGCATTCTGGTTGGGAGAAATACACAATAAACAAAATAGAAAGTATGTCAATGGTGGTAAGGAGTTTAGAGAAAAATAGAGCAGAAGAAGGTTTAGTCGTTTTGGGGAAGCTGTGTTTTTATAAAAAGGATGATGGACAAATCCCCGAGAAAGTGACTTCAGGACAGAGACCCAAGGAGGGGAGGGCACCATCCTGTGGACATGTGAAGGAAAGCGCTCAGGCCAAGCGAACACACGCTGAAAGGCACAGCAGTGGTGAACAGCAAGGAGTCCTGTGTGCTGAACAGAGTAAGGGAGAAAATAGAGGAGGATGTGAGAGCAAAGGGTGACTTTGGCTGTGACTGTGAACAGGGTCAGCAGAGGGCCATAAACTGAGAGGAATATAAACAAAGGGTAATGACTGGTTCAGTGTTGTGCACTCTCAAATGCACTTGTGTCAATAAGTGCTCATCCTCTCAAGGCTCCTCATTATGTACTACTTGAAATTTGTGGCTTAGGCTTGAACTATGGCTTTAGCTAAGGGGGATGCAAATAACTGGGGGGTTATAATCATTTATTCTGTGAAATAAATTAGTCATTCAAAGTAAAACCAATTTCAAACTATATAATTTGAAATAATAAAATACGCTAAGAGAATGTAGACAAAGATATGGAATTTATAAGTAGGTAGATTACAAAAGCCATAGGTCAATTAAGTGGAAATGGCTAGAAAGCAAGTGGGGAGTTCAAAATCTTAAAATCTGGGATGTTGTAAAGCTGATGCTTCTGTTAGGTGAAATCCAGGACTCCCCAAGTCAAAGGCAGCAGGTCTTCCAAGGCGGCCATTGTCGTAAGGTTTCCTGAAATGGACTGTGTACATCTAAGTGGCCTCACAGCAACCAGAGCAGGACAGACAGAAATGAGCTGCTGGAGCAATTCTTTGGCCAGAGGCTTCAAAAAGAAGCAGAGCTGTGTTATACTCAGGCCAAGGTACACATACTATAACCAGGTAGGAAGGACCAGGGTAGCAATGGGCCACTGAGCTTGAGAACCATCCTGGGTCATGAAGGTAACTGTTAACCTAATGGAATATCTTTATCCAAAGATGTGTCATTGCTTCCCTTTCTCAGCACACAGCATTGCCACATCTTCCCACTAGGCCCAGAGTGAAACACAGAGCTCACCAACAAGCACAGGGACACTCTGACCTGTGGTGGCTTCCTCACTGTGGCAACCCCCAGTGGTATACTCCAAGAGGGAAACCTCTCCAGCACCAGGAGAACCCAGGGACCAATGCTCACACCCTAGAATGTCACAGAGCTGGGGGAGGAGAAGGCCTTCTCTACCAGCATCATCATCTGTCATCCAAGGGGGATTCCTCTGGCCAGCTCATTCAGCAGAGTAGAACTGGATGGACTCCAAATGTAATTCCCCATGATTTGAATGGATTGGAGCTATCTCAGGAGGAAACTAGGGAAAGTGGATGGACTCAGGACCTGGAAAGACCTGTGTAATCATTTCAGGTCTTTATCTCCATCATTATTGGTGAAGAACTTGTCATGTCTAAGCAATGAGAGTTCTTAGGATTATAGATTGAACCATGGATGAAACCCTTTATAAGAGAAGGGCTAATCTGCTAAGTCTTCCTTTAACCAACCTTCAGCACAGCTGTACTTTCCACAGTCTCTGAGAACCATTTTAGGGAAAGTCTTTCCTTCCATTCAGAGAGATAACCAACTCCGTCTTTCTGGTGGCTGGGACCCTTTTGGTGATTATGTGACTAATAGACCAAGTCTAACTATTGTACAGAAGCAGACGCTTTCTGCCGGGGAGGATAAGAGGCTCTAACTGTGAAGTGGCATGTCCTCAGTGCACTGGTGGTTCCCCTTCCTGTCAGGTCAGTGCCACTCAGCTCAGAATTTCTGGTGAAACATAGTACTTGATGCTTTTCCTGAAGAGCTCAAGGCTGGAAACTCAGAGATTAATCCAGTTTTATTCCACAGTCACCAGAAGTAGGCAATAGCTTCACAGTTCACATCATCCCTTTCTCAGGACTAACACCCTTTATAGTTAGTTGCCTAGCACTTTGCCATTTACAAAGAACTTCTACATTAATTATTCCCTTTGAGACTGAGACCAACTATGTGAGGTTGTTAAGTGACAAATACATCAGGAGAGTTAAGTGGCTTGCCAAAAGCCATGAGTCTCAGAAGTGGTAGGTCCTGAACTTCTGACCCCAAGTGGACTCACTCTAGGGAGCAGCCCTGTCCACCAGACCACCCTGCTGTTCATGACCTCACTCTGTCAACATCATCCACCAGTGCCTTGGATGTGTGCAAATGCCCTTCTTAAAGAATTCTACATTGATTGGTCTGAGCCTATGTATCTTTTAAAACAGCAAATCTGCCCTGACTCAGATTTCCTCCTACCTCCCAAAAGTGAGCTGGTACCCTCTCCTCCGTGTTATACCTTACTTTAAAATGTTCCTCTATTATTTCTTATTAATGTGTACTATGATTAATTGATTTACATGTTGAGCTATTAGCCTGTGAAGTCCTTAACAGAGTGAATATTTCTGAGGTAGATGGAGGGATAAGGATTCTTGAATACATGGTTTTTGGAGCCAGGCTGCCTAGGATGGAATCCTAAATGCACCACTTATTGGCACTTATGAGAAAATGACTTAAACTCTGCATCTTCATTTTCTCATTTGTTAAATAAGAGCAAAAACAAAATTGCCAACCCATAGAGTTATTGTGAGAGCAGTCAATACATATAAATCACTAGAATAATTAATTAACATTATGAAACAACCCAAATGTGAATTAATAAGGAAATTGGAAATTAAATGCAATATAGGCATACCATGGAAAAATAGTCTCCATGTTAATAAAGGAAACACACCTTCACACATCCCCACTGTATTCAGTATCATCACTATCAACATCATCACCATCATCATTTTCAACAATATTATCGTTACATCCTAGCTCCTATCAAGACTGTCACACAGCAAGTGCTCCATAGAGTTCTGTCAAATGAATGAACAAATAAGTGTACTGATAGAACAATGATTTGAGTGAAAATAAAAGTGTTACCTGCTCTAGTTTGAGGAAGTCACAGTTGCCTAGACCTCCACAAAAAACACTAGGATCACTGCTTTCTTCAACAAAAGACAGGAAATTCAAAGAATTGAACTTAAGTTTCCTAAATTAATTTACCCAGATGAAAAGCACAGGCCTCCAGGCCAAAAAATCAGGCTTCCTTATTTATTAATAAAATATTATGCTAACTAAGAAACTTGGTTTCAGTTCAGGCTAAGTTGCTTGGCTTGAACTGTTAGGAGCCTATTAGAAACCCCAAAAGCATGGATATTGGGTGAAAAAGCCTGAAAAGAAACCCATCATACCTTTCTCTTTTTTTGAGAATGTTTGATTTAGAACAAACTAGAAAGATAACCACCACAGAAACCGCCAACAAAGAGGATTTCACACAAAACTCTATGGTGTGTTGAGCCATTAAAGGGAAAGGTAGCAGATTCAAGGAACTTGTAAAAGGGAATGAGATGTTTACTTTGATAAGCTGCAACTTAAAAAAAAAAAAGTCAAGTCTTTTTTTTTTTAATATTTTATTTATTCGTGAGAGACACAGAGAGGCATAGACATAGGCCAAGGGAGAAGTGGACTCCCTGCAGGAAGCCTAATGTGGAACCTGATCCCAGGACCCCGGGTTCACAACCTGAACTGAAGGCAGACACTCAACCACTGAGCCATGCAGGTGCCCCATGTCAGGTCTTTTCTATTCAAAAGAATGGATATCAAACATAAGACAGCTTTTATAAACATTGGAAAAGGCCAGAATTGAAGTTAAAGTGCATAATATTTGTATATAATATTCTGCTTATAAAACTTTTCCATGTTACCTAAATTCTAAAAGACTGAAGATAATTTTGTATAACTAAATATTACAACGCTCACACATGAGGAGTGTTGTGCCCAAGATTGCGAATCCGAGAAACCACCAAGGAGCCGACACCGATGCAAGTACATGAGGATTTATTTACAAGCTCGAGCTTGTATACTCCAAGTATACTCCATACAGCAGAGCAGGGACTTGGACCCCGAGACCAAGAAGCACAGCAGTGTTATAGGGGCCAGTGGCCAATGAGATTGTAACACACGTAGGAAGTTGCACAGTCATGTCGGTCCACACGCATGGGCTAATTGAATCACAATTTACCCTATAGCAACCATTTGAACTAGCCTATCATTCTGGTTAGAATTGGCGCGCAGGTTTGGCGGGCAAAAGACGGGTTTACATTTTAAGGGCGGTTAGAGGTTCCGCATTCCTATGCGGGCTGGTTTCCGGTGAGAGTGTGCTTAATAGTTAGACTAGGGTGAGGGAGTGCCTTAAGCAATAGGCAGGTCGTGTGGGGGGTTTTACATGAGATGGCGGGTGTAGCACAGAATGGAGTTAATCCTGCTCTGCTTGTCCAGGGGTAGGGGATTTTTGTTAGATTTCCTGGGTCCCACAGGAGAAAGAGATCAGAATTTTATTGCAGTGTGTTTCGTTATAGTGAACATTTTTAAATAACTGAAATGCAAATCGATAGGTAAATTGGTAAATGAAATGTAGTTTATGGATACAATGGGAAAATATCAGACGGCAATTATAAGAAATTACATATACATATGTGTGTGTATGTATCAACGTGGATAAATTTCAAAACCATTGAAGGAAATTCATAATGACAGCAATATTTATGATGTAATACTTCTATAAGTTAGGAAGAAAAACAGCCATGAACTTCCAATAATATGACTGACCATAGCAGCAGAATAGATTTTTTTGAATCTTCTAAACTCTTTCCTAGAACTAAACAGACCAGGGCCTCCTGGATGGCACAGTCATTTGGGCCTCAGACTCCTGGTTTCGGCTGCAGTCATGATATCGGGATTGTGAGATCGGGGCCCCCACTGAGCCACCTCAGCTCCACACTCATTGTAGAGTCTGCTTGGGACCCTCCCTCTCCTTCTGCCCCTCCCCCCTGCTCGCTCTCTCTCTCTCTCTCTCTCTCTCTCTCTAAACTAAATAAATCTAAAAAAAAAAAGAAAAGAGACCTAAACAGACCAAACATAAAAGAAGGAAAAATAAATCCATAAACAATATCTTTAATAACATTGGGCTGTGGAATTCTCTATAAACCTAAGGGTGGTGAATGAGCAGGACTGCAGAAGATCAGCAGTTGTGGGATTCAAGCTAGGGAAATGAGAAGGCCTCAGTACCCTACAAGTGGTGAAAACAAAAACAAAAAACAAGTAAATGAAAACACAGATAAATTCATCCAAGATTTTTTAAACATACTAAGAGGATTCTAAGAAAGAGCCACCATGGCAGCTATGTAGGCTGTGAATCATCCTGAAAGCTTTTTCTCCTTATAAATAGAGCAACTAGGATAGCAAAACCAAAAGCCCACAGGCAATATCTACCAAAACATCAAGATGACAACACATCTTCATGAATCCCAAATTAAGAGTAACAATTCATTTACAGCCCCATGACCTGCATTAGACAATGAGACATCTCATAACACTGATAATCAATGAACAAAAAAAATGTCCAAAAGATACTAACTTAGAAAGGAGAGGCCAATCTGAGAACAGTAGTCGAAACTGAAAAAGGTGTATTAAACTTAAAAGAATTATTTTGTTATCTAGATAAATATATCAAGTAACTTAAAAGAAAAAAGAAATCAAATTGGCATCAGAAATTTTAAAAAACATTTTTTGCCAAATGGCCATAGGGTGACATATTTAAGATAACCTAAGAAAGGAATGAAACCAGGATTTTACATCCAGCAAAACTAATCTTTAAGTATGCAAAGGCTGAACACAATCTGTTATAAAAAAGTTAAGAACTCAAAAATATTGTTCCCACAAGTCATTCATAAGAAATCTACTGGAAAAAAAATGAACATATGGACTGATAGTGATGATTGTCAAAGGCTATTAACATCACAAAACAAAAACTCAGACATTATGTGAATCTTGATGGCAGTGCATACCACCACCTATAAAATATTCTTGTCAAAAGAGAGAGAGAGAGAGAGAAAGAATCTGATTCTGATCAAGCTTTCAGACCTATCAATTTACATGAAATACAGGAACTAGAGAAGAAATTGGCAAACGCAAACAGTGGAACTCTCTATACAGAAACAAACCACTTCCTTCAATAAGCAATATAAATGATTCAAAATGAGATCGAAAATAAAATAAAAAACAATGAACACATCATAAGTAACCTGTGGGACAATTTCAAGCCATCTAGTGTACATATAAATGGAGTCCCTAAAGGAGAGGGAAGAGAAGAGTGAAAGCAAAAAATATTTGATGAAATCATGGCTGCAATTTTCCAAGTTTAATGAAAACTATAAACTTACAGATCTAAGAAGTCAAATGAACCCCCAGCACAAAAAAACATGAAGACGAATCATAAACAAATTGCTTGAAAGCAGTGACAAAGAGAAAATTTTTAAAACAGCCAAAGAAAAAAAGACATGCTTCATACTGATAAACAAAGATAAAGATAACAACATATTTCTTATTGAAAATTATTCAAGTAAGAATTCTGTGGAGCAAATCTTTAAAATATAAGAGGGGGGAAAACGGCCAACCTAGAATTCTATATCCCAGATAAACATGCTTCAAAATTGAGGGCAAAAAAAATTCTTTTCAGATATGCAAAAGTTGATT
Source organism: Canis lupus baileyi (assembly GCF_048164855.1). Classification (NCBI taxonomy): domain Eukaryota; kingdom Metazoa; phylum Chordata; class Mammalia; order Carnivora; family Canidae; genus Canis; species Canis lupus. The sequence continues at coordinate 37,966,068 of NC_132866.1, read as the reverse complement.
AAAGAGCAATATACATACTAAATGTATGACAATAATAGCACAAGAACAGAAGACAAATGGAAGTATATTACAATGAGATTCTTAGAGTATTCATGAAATGATATAATATTACTTAAAGGTAGTCTATAATAACTTATATACTATAAACCCTAAAGTAAACACTAAAAAAATAAAAATAAAAAATAAAGTAATCACTAAAATAACAAAACAGAAGAGCCCACTAAAAAAAACAGCAAAGAATATGAAATAGGAAAAAATAAGTAATCCAAAAATGTCAGAAAAAGAAAAAAGAAAGGCAAAAACAGATGAGACAAACACAAAACAAATAGGATGACAGATTTAAATCTAACAATAACACTAAATGTCAATGGTTTATATATCCCAATTAGAAAGCCAAAATCATCAGATTAAATCAAAAAAGCAAGATCCAACTATATGCTACCCTCAAGAAATACACTTTATACAGAGACACACATTGGTTAAAAGTAACAATATACCATGCTAACCCTAATCCAAACAGGCAACAACCTTTTTGAACTCGGCCACAGTAACTTCTTGCAAGATACATCCACGAAGGCAAAAGAAACAAAAGCAAAAATGAACTATTGGGACTTCATCAAGATAAGAAGCTTTTGCACAGCAAAGGATACAGTCAACAAAACTCAAAGACAACCTACAGAATGGGAGAAGATATTTGCAAATGACGTATCAGATAAAGGGCTAGTTTCCAAGATCTATAAAGAACTTATTAAACTCAACACCAAAGAAACAAACAATCCAATCATGAAATGGGCAAAAGACATGAAGAGAAATCTCACAGAGGAAGACATAGTCATGGCCAACAAGCACGTGAGAAAATGCTCCGCATCACTTGCCATCAGGGAAATACAAATCAAAACCACAATGAGATACCACCTCACACCAGTGAGAATGGGGAACATTAACAAGGCAAGAAACAACAAATGTTGGAGAGGATGTGATGAAAGGGGAACCCTCTTGCACTGTTGGTGGGAATGTGAACTGGTGCAGCCACTCTGGAAAACTGTGTGGAGGTTCCTCAAAGAGTTAAAAATAGACCTGCCCTACGACCCAGCAATTGCACTGCTGGGGATTTACCCCAAAGATGCAGATGCAATGAAACGCGGGGACACCTGCACCCCGATGTTTCTAGCAGCAATGTCCACAATAGCCAAGCTGTGGAAGGAGCCTCGGTGTCCATCGAAAGATGAATGGATAAAGAAGATGTGGTTTATGTATACAATGGAATATTCCTCAGCCATTAGAAACGACAAATACCCACCATTTGCTTCAACGTGGATGGAACTGGAGGGTATTATGCTGAGTGAAATAAGTTAATTGGAGAAGGACAAACATTATATGTTCTCATTCATTTGGGGAATATAAATAACAGTGAAAGGGAATATAAGGGAAGGGAGAAGAAATGTGTGGGAAATATCAGAAAGGGAGACAGAACGTAAAGACTCCTAACTCTGGGAAACGAACCAGGGAAGGTAGAAGGGGAGGAGGGCGGGGGGTGGGAGTGAATGGGTGACGGGCACTGAGGGTTATTCTGTATGTTGGTAAATTGAACACCAATAAAAAATAAATTAAAAATAAAAAATTTTTAAAAATTAAAAAAAATTTTTAAAAAATTAAAAAATAAAAAATAAAAAAAGAAAGTTGAAGAGGCCAAATTAATATTAGACAAAATAGATTTCAAAGCAAACTATATTACCAGAAATAAATAAGGTCATTTCAAAGTGATAAATGGATCAACTCATTTAGAAATATAAAAATCCTAAATGTTTGTACACCTAGTAACAAGCTTCAAAATACATACAGATTCAGATGGAAACAAAAATAGTTATACAAATAGGAACAGGAAAAGATAGCATGCTAGCATGCATCAAAAAAAGGTTGGACTGAGCTTCCAGGTTGGTGAACGCATCAAATTGGGGAGAGTGGTATGTCTGGAGAGGGCCTGGCCTTTTCCCATACCTCACCCTATGTATCTCTCCAACTGACTGGTGACTTGCATCCTTTACCACATCCTTTAATAGACTGGTAAACATAAAGAAAGTTGGACTGCCTATATGAATACCAGATAAGGTACATTTCAATGCAAAGGTTTTTTCTAGAGTTAGAGATAGTCATTTCATTTTAATCAGAGCATCATGAGGACACAACAATCCTAAATACCTATGTACCTAATCAGAACTTCAAAATATATGAAGCCATTATAATCAATAATTATAATATCCTTCTTTCAATAACCAATGGAACAAAGAGATAGGAAATACATAAGGATTTAGAAGACCTGAATAAAACTACCAACCAATATTACCTAGTTAACATTAATAGTCCATCCAACAGCAGCAGAATTCACAATCAAGTGCACATAGAAGAGTCATCATGAAAGACCATATATGGTCTGGACCATAAAATGGATTTAATAAATGTAAAAGATTTCAAGTTATGTCAAATATGTTTTCTGGCCATGAAGGAATTAAATTAGAAACTAATGAAAAAAAAAAAAAAACTTCTGGAAATTCTCCAATATTTAAAACTAAATAAAACACTTTCTGAATAACCAATGAGACAAAAAACGAAACTAAAAGAAATTTTTAAAGTATTCTGAGCTGAATGACGATGAAGACAGAATACACCACAATTTCTGCACGCCACTAAAGCAGTATATAGACAGTAATTTATAGCATAGCAAAAAATGCCTGTATTAGAAAAGAAGTTTCAAATCAATTTTCTCATCTTCCATCTTTAAAAATTAGAAAAAGAAGAACAAACTAAGCCTAAAGTAAACAAAATCAAGGCATTTAAAAAAGTCAGGAGGGCAGGGATCCCTGGGTGGCGCAGCGGTTTGGCGCCTGCCTTTGGCCCAGGGCGCGATCCTGGAGACCCGGGATCGAATCCCACGTCGGGCTCCCGGTGCATGGAGCCTGCTTCTCCCTCTGCCTATGTCTCTGCCTCTCTCTCTCTCTCTCTCTGTATGACTATCATAAATAAAATAAATAAATAAATAAATAAATAAATAAATAAATAAATAAAAAAAAGTCAGGAGGGCAGCCCCGGTGGCTCAGCGGTTTAGCGCCGCCTTTGGCCCTGGGAATGATCCTGGAGACCCGGGATGGAGTCCCAGCGTCGGGCTCCCCGCATGGAGCCTGCTTCTCCCTCTGCCTCTCTCTCCCTGTGTGTCTCTCATGAATAAATAAATAAAATCTTTAAAAAAGAGAGAGAAAGAGACTGTCTTTTTTCCAGTGGATAGTCTTTCCTCCTTTGTCGAATATTAGTTGACCATAAAGTTGAGGGTCCCCTTCTGGATTCTCTATTCTGTTCCATTGATCTATGTGTCTGTTTTTGTGCCAGTACCACACTGTCTTGAGGACCACAGCTCTGTAGTACAACCTGAAATCTGGCATTGTGATGCCCCCAGCTATGGTTTTCTTTTTTAAAGACCCCTGGCTATTCGGGGTCTTTTCTGATTCCACACAAATCTTAAAACAATTTGTTCCAACTCTCTGAAGAAAGTCCATGGTATTTTGACAGGGATTGCATTAAATGTGTACATTGCCCTGAGTAACATTGACATTTTCACAATATTAATTCTGCCAATCCATGAGCATAGAATATTTTTCCATCTCTGTGTCTTCCTCAATTTCTTTCAGAAGTGTTCTGTAGTTTTTAGGGTATAGATCCTTTACCTCTTTGGTTAGGTTTATTCCTAGGTATCTTATGCTTTTGAGTGCAATTGTAAATGGGATTGACTCCTTAATTTCTCTTTCTTCAGTCTCACTGTTAGTGTTTAGAAATGCCACTGACTTCTGGGCATTGATTTCGTATCCTGCCACGCTGCCAAATTGCTGTATGAGTTCTAGCAATCTTGGAGTGGAGTCTTTTGGGTTTTCTATGTAGAGTATCACGTCATCTGCAAAGACGGAGAGTTTGACTTCTTTGCCAATTTGAATGCCTTTTATTTCTTTTTGTTGTCTGATTGCTGAGGCTAGGACTTCCAGTACTATGTCGAATAGCAGTGGTGAGAGTGGACATCCCTGTCTTGTTCCTGATCTTAGGGGAAAGGCTCCCAGTGTTTCCCCATTGAGAATGATATTTGCTGTGGGCTTTTCACAGATGGCATTTAAGATGTTGAGGAATGTTCCCTCTATCCCTACACTCTGAAGAGTTTTGATCAGGAATGGATGCTGTATTTTGTCAAATGCTTTCTCTGCATCTATTGAGAGGATCATATGGTTCTTGGTTTTTCTCTTGCTGATATGATGAATCACATTGATTGTTTTACAAGTGCTATACACTGGAAAAAAAAGACAGTCTCTTCAATAAATGGTGCTGGGAAAATTGGACGTCCACTTCCATCCATTTCATCCATGCAGAAGAATGAAACTAGACCACTCTCTTACACCATACACAAAGATAAACTCAAAATGGATGAAAGATCTAAATGTGAGACAAGATTCCATCAAAATCCTAGAGGAGAACACAGGCAATACCTTTTTTGAATTTGGCCACAGTAACTTCTTGCAAGATACATCCATGAAGGCAAGAGAGACAAAAGCAAAAATGAACTATTGGGACTTCATCAAGATAAGAAGCTTTTGCACAGCAAAAGAAACAGTCAACAAAACTAAAAGACAACCTACAGAATGGGAGAAGATATTTGCAAATGACGTATCAGATAAAGAGCTAGTTTCCAAGATCTATAAAGAACTTATTAAACTCAACACCAAAGAAACAAACAATCCAATCATGAAATGGGCAAAGGACATGAACAGAAATCTCACAGAGGAAGACATAAACATGGCCAACAAGCACATGAGAAAATGCTCCACATCACTTGCCATCAGGGAAATACAAATCAAAACCACAATGAGATACCACCTCACACCAGTGAGAATGGGGAAAATTAACAAGGCAGGAAACAATAAATATTGGAGAGGATGTGGAGAAAGGGGACCCCTCTTGCACTGTTGGTGGGAATGTGAACTGCTGCAGCCACTCTGGAAAACTGTGTGGAGGGTCCTCAAAGAGTTAAAAATAGATCTGCCCTATGACCCAGCAATTGCACTGCTGGGGATTTACCCCAAAGATACAGATGCAATGAAATGCCGGGACACCTGCACCCCGATGTTTCTAGCAGCAATGTCCACAATAGCCAAACTGTGGAAGAGCCTCGGTGTCCATCGAAGGATGAATGGATAAAGAAGATGTGGTTTAGGGATCCCTGGGTGGCGCAGCGGTTTGGCGCCTGCCTTTGGCCCAGGGCGCGATCCTGGAGACCCGGGATCGAATCCCACGTCGGGCTCCCGGTGCATGGAGCCTGCTTCTCCCTCTGCCTGTGTCTCTGTGCCTCTCTCTCTCTCTGTGACTATCATAAATAAATAAAAATTTAAAAAAAAAAAAAGAAGATGTGGTTTATGTATACAATGGAATATTACTCAGCCATTAGAAACGACAAATACCCACCATTTGCTTCGACATGGATGGAACTGGATGGTATTATGCTGAGTGAAATAAGTCAATTGGAGAAGGACAGACATTATATGGTCTCATTCATTTGGGGAATATAAAAAATAGTGAAAGGGTATAAAGGGGAAAGGAGAAAAAATAAGTGAGAAATATCAGAAAGGGAGACAGAACATGAGAGACTCCTAACTCTGGGAAAGGAACTAGGGGTGGTAGAAAAGGAGGTGGGCAGGGGGTGGGGGTGACTGGGTGATGGGCACTGAGGGGGGCACTTGATGGGATGAGCACTAGGTGTTATTCTATATGTTGGCAAATCGAACACCAATAAAAAATAAATTTATAAAAAAAAAGTCAGGAAAAAAAGAGAAAACAGAAAACCAATGAAGAAAATGTAAAGAAACCAATAGAAGATTTAAAAATCCTCAATATCAGGAATGATAGAGGTAGTATCATTACAGATTCCATAGATATTAAAGAAATAATAAAAAGATATTATGAGCAATTTTGTCAATAAATTTGATAGCTGCAATGAAATAGACAATTTCCTTGAAAGACATATACTACCAAACTAAATCAAGAAAAAATAGATAATTTTTTTAAATGCTTATACTTATAAAGAAATTGAATTTGTAGTTAAAAATCTTCCTACAAATAAAACTACAGGTCCAGAAGTTTGGTAAAATCTATCACTGGTAAATTCTAGCCATTGTTGTAAGCCAAGGAAGAGGGGGTGGAAAGGCATTCAAATTGTAAAGGAAGAATAAAAATTGTCTTTATTCACAGAAAAGATGATCACACAATCAAAAACTCCTATGAGTCTACAAATATATTTTTAGAACTAATAAGAGTTTATTCCATTTATACAGTACAAGATGAATATAAAAAGTTAATATTTCTACATAGCAGCAATGAAAAATCAGAACTTGAAATTTTAAAAAAAAAACCATTACCAATGGCATAAAATTAAGAAATACTTAGGAATATATGAGAAAAATATAAGACCTGTACACTGAAAACTATAAAACATCACTGAAGGGCATTACAGAAGATGGAAATAAGTGGAGAGACTTGATGCATGAATCAGAAGATTCCATATTATGAAGATATCAATTGTTCCCAAATTCATCTATAAATACAGCACACTATCCAAATCAGATTTCTATTTGTATGAAAATACAAAGGATAGAGAGTAGTCAAAACAACTTTGAAAACAGAAGACATGATTCACAACTCATTATAAAGTTATAATTATCAAAACAGTGTGGTATCGGTGTAAAGACACTAAGGAGAGATCAATGTATCAGAATAGAGACCAGAAATTGACCTATATAGACAACTGATTTTCAACCAAGGTGCCCAGAAAATAAATGGATAAAAGGTTATTTCAGTGAATAGGGCTGAAAACAATTAGACAGTCATATGCAAAAATAATAATAATGATGATGGGGACACCTGGGTGGCTCAGCAATTGAGCTTCCGCCTTTGGCTCAGGGCGTGATCGTGGGGTCCTGGGATAGAGTCCTACATCGGGCTCCCTGCAGGGAGCCTGCTTCTCCTTCTGCCTATGTCTCTGCCTCTCTGTGTGTGTCTCTCATGAATAAATAAATAAAATCTTTAAAAATAATAATGATGATGACAATGATAGCCTGATCCATTCCTTACACATACACAAAAGTTAACTCAAAATGGATCATAGGCTTAAATTCTAAACATAAAACTATATCAGGACACCTGAATGGCACAGTCAGTTGAGTATCTGGCTCTTGGTTTTGGCCGAGGTAACTATCTTAAGGTCCTGAGTTCAAGCCCCACAACCAGCTCTGAGCTCAGCATGGAATCTCCCTCTACCTCTTCTGATCATGCGCTCTCTCTCTCTAAAATAAATAAACAAGTCCTTTTTTTTTCATTTTTTAAATATAAACAAATAAATAAAACCTAAAACTATAAAACTTCAAGAAAAAACATAGGAGAAAATCCTTGTGACCTTGATTTAGACAAGGATTTCCTACCATGATTTACAAAGGGAAAAAATTGATGAATTTGACCTCATCAAAGTTAAGAATTTCTGCTCTTCAAAGAAAGCAGAGAATAAAAAGATTGTTAAGAGAATAAAAAGATTAAGTACAGACTAGGAGAAAATATTTGCAAGTAACAGTTTTAAAATAAATTTGTATCAGGAACCGCCCAAACTCAATAATAAGAAAGCAAAATCTCAATTTAAAAAAAAAAAAAGAGAAAAATATTTGAACAAACATTTCATCAAAGAGTAGATGAGGAAGTAAGACAGAGTAATGTTAGCTGAAGGTAAAAGAAGCCACTGAGGCTGACAAGTCAAGTATAAAAAGCTTAAGTAAATTGAAGAGTACAAAGATTAATAGTAAGATAAAATTGGTGTCTAAAATTCAAAGCTTAGAAAAAGGTAGGGAAGAGAAGTGGTTTCTATAATTTTCATATTGCTCAAAGTAACACACCAACAGATAGTATCTAAAGAAAAAAATGACTAAGGTTTTTATTACAGAAATCATTGGTATAGAAGTAATTAATAGGACATGCACACAATTTTTCCTAAATACAAAAGTCAATATCCAATAAAAGAGCAAGTAAAATGTGGTATTGTCAAGCTGAGATTGAATATGTCATTCATATCAGCAAATAGAAAGGGCTTACTTTAGCTATTAAAAGAAAAGTTTTGGCGCACCTGGGTGGCTCAATGGTTGAGTATCTGCTTTTGGCTCAGATCATGATCCCAAGGTCCTGGGATCAAGTCTCACATCAGGCTTTCCACAGGGAGCCTGCTTCGCCCTCTACCTGTGTCTCTGTGTCTCTTATGAATAAATAAAATCTTAAAAAAAAAAAAAAAAGAAAAGGTTTATCAAGCTCACTAACAAAGCAAATCCCAACTCTGTGCTCTAAAAAAGAAAGATAAGTAACAAAGACATTCAGAAAGGATGAAAATTAAAAAAAAAAATGAAAATTAAAAGATAGGAAAATTCATACTAAGCATATCTTACTATCAGACAAAGTAGAATTCTAGCGAAAAAGCAATAAACAGGAAAAAGAAAAATACTTTTTTCATGCTAAAGGCTATAATTCATAATGAAAATACACTAGTTATTAATATCTGTGCACCTGATAGCACATTGGGTTTGCCAAGCAGATGTTCATAGGAGATGAAAGAAATATGCAGACACATGCTGGAGACTATAGAACACAGTTAAGCTATCATCAGAGAAAAAAAAAAGCATAGTTTTAAATATCTATAGCAATAAAAATAAATAAGAAAAAAGGAAAACTAATGTAATTCAACAGAAGTAAATTAACAAGGATAAAAATCAGACACTGAGTTAGGAAGCTGCAAAGTAACACATACATCACAATGGCATAAATACATCAACAACCTGTTGCTTTAGGGGAAAAAAAATCCACAAAGTGAAGAAACACTAGCAAGAAAAAAGCAAAAATATGCAAACAAAATGAGACAAAGGGGAAATCGCCATTGAAATAAGAGAATTTTTTTAATGTCTTGAAATAATAACTTGCTAACTTTATGCAAATAAAATTGACAACCTAAATAAATAGTTTTTAGGAAAATATAATTTACCAAATCTGAACCTTAAGAGATGAAAAATTTGAAAAGATCAATTACCATAGAGGTTATAAAAAAATGTGTGCATTCTCACCAAATAATACACCAGGCCTGGATGGTCTCACTGGGGAATTTAGCAATCCTCTATAGTCAGACAAACTGCATGCTACTTAAACTATTACAAAACATGGAGGAAACAAATTATAAATTCCAAATTCCTTTTATGAAGCAAATTTAACATAGATATCAATACCTGATATTTTCCTAAAAAGAAAGCTATAAGTCAATTTGACTTATAAATACTGATATAAAAATCCTCAATAAAATATGAGCAAACCATATATTAAGAAAATGTTAGGGTGCCTGAGTGGCTCAGCCGGTTGGGCAACGACACTTGATTTTAGCTCAGGTCATGATCTTAGAGAGGAATCTGCTTGAGATTCTCTCTGTCTCTGCCCCTCCCCACCACCCCTGCACTCACTTTCTCATCCTCTCTTTCTCTCTCTCATTCTCTCAAATAAGTTAATTTAAAAAAAAGAAGAAAGAAAGAAAGAAAGAAAGAAAGAAAGAAAGAAAGAAAGAAAGAAAGAAAGAAAGAAAGAAAGAAAAAGAAAAAAAGAAAATGTCATCATGGCCCAATGGGATTCACTTCAGGAAAGAAATCAGTATTAGGGACACCAGGGTGGCTCAGGGGTTGAGCGTCTGTCTTTGGCTCAGGGCATTTATCCCCATTCAGGGATTGAGTCCGGCATCACGCTCCCTGAGAAGAGCCTGCTTCTCTCTCTGCCTATGTCTGTGCCTCTCTCTCTGTGTGTGTCTCATGAATAAATAAATAAATAAATAAATAAATAAATAAATAAATAAATAAATAAAACCTTTTGAAAGAAAGAAGAAATCGTATTAGAAAGCATAGTTATGATCCCTGGGTGGCTCAGTGGTTTAGCGCCTGCCTTTGGCTAGAAAGCATAGTTATGTTAATATGTAATTCGTGATATCCATATCTACAAGAAAACAATTCACATCATTTCTGCAGGTATTGTGCCAGTTATCCCATGTCCACCCTGTGGTGGGACCCTGCAAACCTGGCTCCTGCTTACCTGCTCCCCCCTGTTAGGCTCTGCCAGTAGTGCAAGGCTGAGGGATGAGAGGCAGAGGTATGCTCCTTCCTGTCTGCCTCTCTTCCTGCCCCTATCATCCCAATCTTCTTTCTTCACCTCACAGCTCATGGGGTTTTTCTAGCAGCAGCTTTTGAATTCAGTATGCTATTTTCCAGAGCTTGCTCTTCCAGCAGGCTAGGGCCTCCTTCCCAAGTGTATGGGTCCAGCTCTTCAGAGCCCCTCTCTGAGCTCAGGTGCAGGCATGCAGTGGACTCCACAGATGTCTGAATCCCATGGGGTCCCTACTCTTCCCTGTGTCCCCCTAACCCTAGGTCGGGTAGTTACTTCCTGCAGTTTCTGCTACCTCCCACATGCCTTAGTAGTCTTTTCTATTAGTCAACAAAAATTTGTGTTAAATTCTCTTTATTAAAATAACAGGCATGTGGGACACCTGGGTGGCTCAGTGGTTGAGCATCTGCCTTCAGCTCAGGGCATGATCCCGGGGTCCTGGGATTGAGTCTCACACCAGGCTCCCCACAGGGAGCCTGCTTCTCCCTCTGCCTATATCTGCCTCTCTCTCTCTGTGTCTCTCATGAATAAATAAATAAAATCTTAAAAAAAAAAAAAAACAGGCATGGTTTGGTTTCTGTGTCCATTTGACAAAAATCTGGCCCCCATTTCTGATTTTAAGAAAGTATTTCCCAAAAGAGGAAATAATCAATTAAGGAAGAACTGATGGATATATTATTTCATATATATGCAGCTCCACCCCAATTGAGCCAGTATCTTATTGAGTGGGGAATAGAAGTTCCTTGACTGCTGGTTGTGTTGGGAGTAGTAGACAAGAGAGTGAGAAAAACTTATCTATGCCATATGCTGATGTGAACCAATCTCAAGAACACTGGGAAAGAGCAAAGCATATAACAGTAAATATAATATCTACCTTTCATATAAGAAATAGAGGGAAATACAGTCATAAATGTATCTTCTCATCACTACAAAATGAAATACTGAAAAAACAAATCAAGAACTAATTTTTAAAATGTGTTACATAAAAAGGGAAAGAGAAATGAGGTAGAGAGGATAGGAATGGGAACTAGATTTCTCAGAATACATCCAGTTACAGTTTTGACTATGAGAACGTTTCATCTACTAAAAAAAAAAAAAAAAGTGAAATTAAAAAGCAATTCCTGAAACAAATAAATCTAGTTATCTAGCTTGTTGCTTGTAGTGACATCAGAACATTATTTGATTGTTAAGAGTTGCTTTTTGGTGCAGAGTTGGTGGACCATACAGCCCATCTGTAATTCCAAATACAGTGGTGATTGAAAAACACAGTTTTTAGCCTTCTATATTCTGCACACAGGACTATGCATTGGAAAAGGAATTAACCAAATCAATGCATACTGTCTATTACCTTGTAAACTCAGGCCCCTCACATGTCTTTGATTAGCCTCTTGAAGACTTGGTTTGGTCTTTTTATATAGGGACTTTTTAAGAAAACAGTCTAGAAATCCATTACAAAATTATACCAAGTAGCTCAAAGTTACGTCAGCCTTTTATATGCTTAGAATCTATGAGGAAATCTGTGAGAATCTTTTACTAGTTGTAAAATAGACACTGTGCCCCAGGCAGCAGCAGGGTCGTTTAGTCACTCAGGTAATCCTGCAGCCAGTCCTGCCATGACTGCAGCTCAATCACACATGGAGGGCTCTAGTCTGGAAAGGCGGGTATACAATTTCTGGCTTCTGAATAATCCTAATGGGATGATAATTTTATTATTATTAATAATATCCCCCAAATTTCATTCATTATAAATTCTCATAGGAATAACCTTTAAAATCTGTCTGAATGGAAAAGAGAAATAAAAGCTAAGCTTCTACTGTTGGTGGGAATGTGAACTGGTGCAGCCCCTCTGGAAAACTGTGTGGAGGTTCCTCAAAGAGTTAAAAATAGACCTGCCCTACGACCCAGCAATTGCACTGCTGGGGATTTACCCCAAAGATACAGATGCAATGAAACGCCGGGACACCTGCACCCCGATGTTTCTAGCAGCAATGTCCACAATAGCCAAACTGTGGAAGGAGCCTCGGTGTCCATCGAAAGATGAAGGGATAAAGAAGATGTGGTCTATGTATACAATGGAATATTCCTCAGCCATTAGAAATGACAAATACCCACCATTTGCTTCGACGTGGATGGAACTAGAGGGTATTATGCTGAGTGAAGTAAGTCAGTCGGAGAAGGACAAACATTATATATTCTCATTCATTTGGGAATATAAATAATAGTAAAAGGGAATAGAGGGGAAGGGAGAAGAAATGGGTAGGAAATATCAGAAAGGGAGACAGAACATGAAAGACTCCTAACTCTAGGAAACGAACTAGGGGTGGTGGAAGGGGAGGAGGGCGGGGGGTGGGGGTGACTGGGTGGCGGGCACTGAGGGGGGCCCTTGACGGGATGAGCACTGGGTGTTATTCTGTATGTTGGCAAATTGAACACCAATATAAAATAAATTTATTATTAAAAAAAAAGCTAAGCTTCTAAAAACAAAAACATCCAATATCCTTAGACCTAGTTATGAATCAGCCCCAAATCACCCACAGTACTTTCAGGAATCAGAGAACCAATCCCAGCTTTGATGCCCATTCAAAAATAAGTGTTGGGGGATCCCTGGGTGGCGCAGCGGTTTAGCTCCTGCCTTTGGCCCAGGGCGCGATCCTGGAGACCCGGGATCGAATCCCACGTCGGGCTCCTGGTGCATGGAGCCTGCTTCTCCCTCTGCCTATGTCTCTGCCTCTCTTTCTCTCTCTGTGACTATCATAAATAAATAAAACTTTAAAAAAAATATTTAAAAAAATAATAATAAGTGTTGGCCAGTGAATTTCTTACTAGTTCAATTTCCTGACCCAACTTCTGTCACCGAATCATGTGTGTGAATAAATGTCCTGAGTATATGAACATCTCTCTGTGTCACACACACACACACACACCCCATGTACACACCACATACACATACAAGATATTCTTCACAGGAGCAAGAGTTGGATAATCTCTGATTCTACTTCCTGGCTGTGTACCCTCAGATAAGCTTTTTAACCTCTCTGTGCCATAGTTTCCTTATCCGTAAAATGAAAGTAACAATTGTTGCTAACATTTGTTATGAGAATTAAATGAGTTGGTAAAAATAAAATGCTCTAAAGGCTATCTGACACATACAAAGTGCTATATCATTACTAATTATGATCCTTATCATTATGCTTATTCCATAGTTACTCTATCTTAGCAGACAAGACATCAAGATAATAGACCCTAAATATGTTCAACATTCATGGATCACAAACACTGGCAGAATGAATGCTGAGATAATATTTCCCCTGTGAGGAAAAAAAAGAAAACATTGCCTAACTAGCAAACAATACAACACTTTGAATTCCTCATTAATGTTCAAAGGAGAAAAAGAAAGAAAATAATTTTTCACAGCACAGAGCTGCAAACCGAGAAGCTAGGTCAACACGGTCCCATTCGCTTTGGCTATGGTGATGAACTGTTGTTTCCTGAGAGTGGAAACTAGGTTCCTATTTCACCTAACATTCCTCTTGGGTCCTGGAAACACAGTAGTTAAAAATACATCTGACTGGGGCTCTTGGGTGGTTCAGCCACTTAAACAGCTGGCTCTTGATTTCAGCTCAGGTCTTGATCTCAGTATCATGAGATCGAGCCCTGTGTCAGACTGCATGCTCAGCAGGCAGTCTGCTTGAGATTCTCTCTCCTCCCCTTCTATCCCTCCTCTTGCATTCTCTCTCCCTCTCTCTCTCTCAAATAAACAAATAAAATCTTTTAAATTATATATATTAGACTGACCACATAAAGACAATATTTTCCCTAGCAGTGATTAACTCAGCCCAGGCTCCTCCCTCCCTCATCACCAGGTCTGGACATCATTCATTGCTCAGAAGTACAGTTGCTGGTCCTTCGACAGGTCTCAGAGGCTGAACCATCCAACCAGCCAACTCGGAAGTAAAGGAATGTTAAGCAACATTAATAAAATCAATTAATTAGAATGTAAGAAGAAGGCCTACTGTCTGACACTTTCTTAGATCCTGACACCTCAAAATGTAGGAACTGCAATAAGTAAAAAGAGATGGAAAAAGACAGTCACTCCTCAAATCTCACTGGTAATTGGGGCAGGGTGAGGGTTGGAGAGGGCTCAGAGTAGAAGTCGTGTGGTGGCGACTACATCACCTTGTGAGGATACACTCATTTCTCTGTAGTTATTTCTAAAATAAAAAACAGAATTAAAAGGCTAATACTTAGAAACAAATGTAAAGGATTTAAAAATCACAGGCAAAGCTCAGATGACCCAGCCAGTCACATTTAGACTTGAAGGTGAGGAAAACTTTTCCAGTAAATATGTCCATCTCTTTAGAATTTTATATCTCCGAATAAGGAGACAGAAAACTCTCAATAAAGTAAAACTTTTTGCAAATAGTCAGTTTTTCCAGAACAATAGTAAGGAAATGGAATCAATATTAAACTCAAGCTTTTTTGCCCTCCAACAATTACCACAGACGAACATTTCCAGCAAAAGTAACTGGATTACTTTTACCACCTAGGCATACCACTTTTTTCCAGCTTGTGGTACATTGTTAAAATTTCTCAACAAAATAAAATTGCCTTCTGAGGACGGCTATTTAAGGATCTTTGGGTATAAAACATATCAAGCAATCCCTAGCAGCGGAAATAATGCCTAGAAGATGTGGAATTGGAATAAAAGAAGTAGAAAGCCGGAGGGCTTATAGTGGACTGTTTCTTATACTATTTTCATGAAATATACTTATAGACTATCAAAACGTAAAGAGTCATTAAAAGTCAGTTTTTTTTAGAGACTTATTTGAGAGAGAAAGCATGCACATGAGAGCATAGGGGCGGAGGGGAGGAGCACAAGAGGGAGAGAAAAGCTCAAGTAGACCTCACACTGAGCACAGAGCCTGACATAGGTCTTGATCTCGACCCTGAGATCCCGATCTGAGCCAAAACCAAGAGGCAAATGCTCAACCAACTGCGCCACCCAGGTGCCCCAAAGTCAATTTTTAATATGTGTCTTTGGGATCCCAAGAATAGAGTTGGTTTATATGCCTGCTTCACACAGTTCTCTTTGTTGTTAATATATCCCACACATTTCTTTTTATAACACACCTATATCACCTTATTTGTATCATGGATTTTTCTCTGTTGTGTGTAGTGAGACTGTGACCCTGTATATGTGGCTTCTAAATACAGTAGAAAGGGAAACATAAAGAAAAAAAAAACTTCTTTGTAGAGAAAAAAAAATGACTTTCTGCTCTTTATTAACTATAAGACAAGAAGGAACACTGTTCATCTCTAAAGTAGATGGTGATTTTTGTTGAACAAGCATTAATATGGTGATAGAGATACATAATGCAAAATTACATAGAAAGCAAGAATGTAAACAGATGAAGAAAAGTCAGTATTTCTTCTTAGGCCTTTAACGAATCACACAAAAGCAAGAAGTTGAAGCAATAAACACAATTGTAAACTCCATCCTTGAAACAGTAGGGAAAATGCCGAAGTTATGAAGCACAGAGTAGGAAGGTCTTCTGGAAGCACGTAAGGTCAAACACAGGACAACACAAAAAAGAAATGCAGTCTAACAGCTGCAAATCTTTAAAATTAAAAATCTGCAGAAGCAGAGTTCTCAGGGGTGAGGGATCCAAATTGAGGTGCAAGATCTATTCTTGCCTGCTTCCAAGGGTTTGGGTGCATGTCTGGTGATAGGAGCCCCGCTGGGCCTGGTTTGGTCCTGGGGAGCCTGCATCAGAGACCAGGCTATATGGAATCACATGGCTAAGCCATATTTGCAGGAAGCAGATAGTCTATAAGGCAGAGGATAAACAAAAAGAAAAAGAAAAAGAAATATGAATAGCTCTTTAGCTTCCATTCTCTTTGGGCTGAGAAGTAAAGGGGTGGTAGCCAAAAAATAAAAACCTTGTTCTCAGAGAGAGAAGAGAAAGAGAGCTACCAACAGCCCAAAAGAAAACTAAGAAAATAGCATGGTTCCTAGAAACAAAATGCAGATGCTTTCAAGTATGCAAGAATTGTTTCAATCTCTTAAAAGGAATGCAAAGTAAAGCTATATATTTTTCACTTATGAGATTGGCAAAATTCAGAAACTGTGATAGCAAACTCTGTGATCAACAGTATGGGAACATGGACACCCTTACATGTTGCACTTTGAGCGCCAGCCAGCAATCATACCCGATATGGGAAATCTTTTGACCCAATAATGCCACTCTTAGGAAATAAGAAATGGTATTTTTTTAAACATTAAAAGTGTGGAAACAAGCTAAATATTCATAACAGGGGACTGAATAAATTATGCTGCAATCATACAGTAGAGTATTATGCAACTTTTTAAAAGAATGAAGCAGATCCATACATACTGAATGGAAGGCTCTCCAAAATATAGTGTCAAGTTTAAAGAAAAAAGAACCCAGAGAAGTATTTTGCTATACTACCACTTGCATATGAAAGCATAAATAAATACAAAAATTCATAAATACATACATCCATAATTGCTTGTGTGTGTAGAGAGTAACTTTTGAGGCTGGCAGCAGTGACTATGTGTAGTAAGAGAAAACAGGACTAAAACAAGAGTCCGTCAAACCATTAAGGAGTGGGGAAAGGAGATGTGTACATGACGGCATGCACATGGATATGAATAAAAGAAACATTGAAAATTCCCACAAAGCATTTGCTGCAGTTCTTTCTGTCATACCAGATAAGAGGTGATTTCTTTTTTCTTTTTTTAATTTTTTTTTTTTAAGTAAGCTCCACACCCAGCATGGAGCTTGGACTCACAACCCTGAGATCAAGAACCACATGCCCCACCAACTGAGCGGGCCAGGCAAGCCCTGAGGTGATTTTTTTTCCTTTGTTGGGTTTTGCATTCATAAATATTCCATAGTGGCATAATGTGCTTTGAAAAACAACAGGATTGGGACACCCGGGTGGCTCAGTGGTTGAACATCTGACTTCAGCTCTGGGTGTGATCCTGGAGTCCTGGGATCGAGTCCCACATAGGGCTCCCCACAGAGAGCCTGTTTCTCCCTCTGCCTCTCTCTCTCTCTCTGTGTGTCTCTTATGAATAAATAAATAAAATCCTTAAAAAAAAAAAAAAAAAGAGGATTTGTTTTCCTCTTAAAATTATCATATACCTCCACAAAACTAGAATACCTGGTCAGTTCATTGGGTAAAAACACATCATTTACTTGTGTGGCTTTCCAGGTGGCCCAGGCCAGTCCCTGAAATCCCCAGCTCTCTGTTCAGGTGTGCCAGGCAGCCCAGCAGCCCCACACCCCTTGTGCTCGGTAAGGCCCTGTAGGCCAAAGTATTTGGGGGCAGAGTTCCATTTATTGTTCCCTTCAGGTAAAGGACTCCCTCAGATGGTGCTGCTATCAGAATTAAAGTCTTAGAGCTATTTTGGTTGCATTCCTGGCTTTAAGAGACAGGTTTCCTGTTAACACTGTTTTGACTAAGATTGTTTGGGTCTCTCCAGCAGGAGACCAGATTTAGATCAAACGCGCAGGATTCGCCTGCTGAAACAAGAAGAGCCTGCAACACCCAGAGAAATCAAAGTCCCCATTTTCAGAGGGTGGGAAACGAGACTGTGGTAGTTTCTCTGCTGTCCTGGGACGCCTCGATGAAGAAAGGCCCGCCTGTCCGGAGCCACACAAAGCCAAGGCTACTGTGCCAGCAACTTAGAGGTCAAAGCATCCTGCCTCCCTCACCCTACCTGCCAATGAAGGCAAGTCCCCTCTTCAAAGCCCTGGGCCAGAGTAAGGAGGCCCACACACCTATGTCTGCGAGCCAACTCTAGCAGGGTCCCGGCATGGAGACTCCCCGAGGGCTATTTAGGGCTTGTCACTGGCAAGCAGCGGTGTAATCTGACAGCCAGGAAGCCTGAGAACATGGAGCAAAAGAAAACATGAGCCAAAGTCTATCCTCACCCCTCTCACACTTGATCAACTTGGCAGATGCCCCAAGACACTGATGAGGGGCCTGGCATCACAAGGTCTGAGCTTTTCATTCTCAAAGGGAAGAAAGAAAATGCTCCCCCCAGAGCAGGATGCAGACAGCAGACCTGCCTGCCCAGCCTAAGTGGGGAGAGAGGGACCCCACGTGTGTGCACACCTCTGCAAGATGGCTCTCAGGCCACTGCATCCTGGGCTAGCCCAGGCCTCTGAGGCAAGCAGGAAGGTACCTAGCTGGTAAGCAGAGTCCTTGGAGCAGTTGAGTGCTTTCTGTGAGACCCACTGTTTATTCCATATTCGGGCTCCATGCTCCCTCTGCCAACGCTGGAAGAGTGATGGCAGAGAAATTTTCACAAGAAAATTCGTTTTCGCAGAGCATGTCCTGATGAACAGTGGAAACCTTCAAAATGGGCTGGAAGTTGGCTGTATCCATGTGACATTTTGTTTATAAAAGGAACAGGCAGAATTGTTTCCAAGGCCTTTCCCTTCGAATCTTTGTTGTCACGCAAACTTGGGAATCGGCATCAACAGCCTCTTTCCTAATGAAATCTTAAATCATCCAGGTGACTGTGGGAAGGTAGCCCATGCCTCCCAGCCCTCAAAAAAGTATGCAACTCTTTAGCCTGGTTGCCATCCACCAGCAGTAAACAAACAGCAGTCAAAAGACTAAAGTACAGTTCTCTTTTTTTTTTTTTGAAACCAGGGGAAACTGGCCAACATGCCTTCTCCTCCCATCATAGATGACAAACTGTGAAGAAAAGTCTTGGCGTTTGGCGAAAGTTCCTCTTCCATTGTAAAGCTAATAAAAGAAAAACATGTGTTCAAACATGTCAGCCTTTTGCTAACAATCCTGCATCATTGGGCTCCAAATGTCAGAGAAATATCTGTGCTTCAGTTAAGCAGGGAGATAGAAATAATGTGGCAGGGTAAAAAAGAATTCAGATTTCAGGAGACTGGTTCCATGATACATAGGTACGTGAAAAGGCCTTTTTACACAGGCTGAGGCTTGAACTCTTTATGCAAATGGCCCCCCGCTTGAAGCTCCACGTTTATGGAGATGTGATTCCATGTCCAGTATAAGGATGGGCCAGACAGTCTGAAGCCCAGCAGTCTACTCCATTCCCTTTACCAGTCATCAGTTTTCATGGGGTTAGTTTAGTCATGTGACCTGAGCAGCCCAAGCAGTGTATGCCTCATAACTACTGCTTAAAATGTTGAACAAAGAGAGTCTGCCCTTCTTCTGACATCATAACATCGAGAGGTAAAGCCTGGAACATTTGCCACCAGCAGGAAAACAGTTTAAGAATTAAACACACAGGAATGCAAACTTGTACATCCACTCTGGAAAATGGCATGGAGGTTCCTCAAAAAGTTAAAATGAGAACTGCCCTACCATTCAGCAATTACCTGCTGCTGGTGTTTATCCAAAGAATACAAAAGTGCTGACTCAAAGGAATACATGCACCCCCACTTTTATAGCAGCATTATTTACAAAGGCCAAGACATGGAAGCAGCCCAACTATTCACAGATTGATGAATATATATATATATATATATATATATATATATATATATATATATGCCACTTGGGATATTATTCAGCCATAAAAAAGAGTGAAGTCCTGCCATTTATAAGGACATGGGTGGAGCTAGATAGTATTATGCTAAACAAAATCAGTCAGTTAAAGAAAGATAAATACCATATGATTTCACTCATATATGGAATTTAAGAAACAAAACAAACAAGCAAAGAGGAAGAAAGAGGAAAACAAACCAAGAAAAAGACTCTTAACTATAGAGAATACACTGATGGTTAACAGAAGGGAGGGAGGAGGGGGATGAGTTAAATAGGTCCTGGGGATTAAGGAGTGCACTTGTGATGAGCACCAGATGATTATGGAATTGTTGAATCACTATCCTGTACACCAGAAACTAATATAACACTGTATGTTAACCAGAATTACAATTAAAACTTTAAGAAAAGAATTAAGCCTACAGTTGGTATCTAAAATGGTGCAGCAGCTGTGGAAAACTCTGGTGGGGGCCTGGGTAGCTCAGTGGTTGAGCATCTGCTCAGGTGTGATCTTGGGGTCCTGAGATCAAGTCCCACATCGGGGTCCCCGCAGGGAGCCTGCTTCTCCCTCTGCCTATGTCTCTGTGTCTCTCTGTGTGTCTCTGAATAATAAATGAATAAACGAATAAAATCTTTAAAAAAAAAAACAGAAAAAAGAGAAGTCTAATGGTTCCTCAAAAAATTAATCCTACAATTACAATATGACCTAGCACCTCCACCTCTGAGTATATTCCAAAAGAAATGAAAGCAGGGACTCAAACAATATTTGGACACCTATGTCTGTAGCAGCACTATTCACAATAGCCAAAAGGTGGAAACAACCTAAGTACTCATCAATAGATGAATATATAAATGAAATGTGGTATATACACCCAATGGAATATTATTCAGCCTTAAGAAGAAAGGCAATTCTGACCCATGCTACAATATGGATGAACCTTGAGGACATAATGGTCATTGAAATAAACCAGTCACAAAAAGACTAGTACTGTGTTTCCACTTATAAGGTTCCTCTAGTGGTTTAATTCCTAGAAACAGAAAGTAGAATGGTGGCTGCTAAGGCTGGGGGAGGGAGAAATGGGAAGCTGTCGTTTAATTGGGACAGTTTCAGTTATGAAAAATGAGAAAAGTTCTGGAGCTGGATGGTGGTGATGGCCACACAACAATGTAAATGTACTTCATGCCACCAAACTCTACACCTAGAAAATAGTTAAGATGGTGAATTTTATGCTATAGGCCTTTAAACAAATTTTTTAATTAAAAACTTTTTTAAAAAGTGATGAAATTACATACAGATGACAGCCATATTGAGAGAGACGAGCACAGAAAAAAACAGACCTGGCATGTCTCAATTAAGCTGGCCCTGAGGTTGATCATCTCATCAATTTCCATGATGTTTAAGTCTTTTGGGGGAGGTAATGCGGGGAGAGTAGCTTTCTGATACTTACAAACTAAGTCACCCTCACTGCAATACTGTACATGAAAGAAGACATTACATTAACTTCCAGAAAACCAATCCAGTGGAGCTTCCAGCCCAGCACCTTCTTCTCCATCATGTAAGTTAATGGATTTGTCCAAATGAGAAAACATCCTGTGAATGGCACATGCCAGCCCCATCCTTCAATACTTCTCAAGCCCTGGACTCCAACTGAACTTCATCTGCCAATCCTGGACTTCTGTTGAAGGTCATCACATAGAACCTCCAAAATTGTGTGCTGATATTATGACTTTACTAAATTAACATTTAAATGTTAACATTTAAGTGACAAATGGTGAACCACACCTCAACAACTGACCACAGAGAAATTTAAATAGAGAAGTTTATTACTGACAGGTCCTAGAAGAAGTACACAGCACAACTTGAAGGACCCCATCAGGAGATCAAGGCAGAGTGCAGGCAGAGAGAGCAGGAGGACCTGGGGCACATGCTTTTACTGCAGTCTATGAGTGTAGTTCTTTGGAGTACCTGGATTAAGACTGGAATGGTCAGTTCAAAAGAGCAGGGTTTCAGTAAGCCCCAGGGTTTAGGGACACATAAGGTATGCAGACCCTGGAAGGCAAAGGAGAATTATGGGGGAACTGTGGGAAAAATCATATCAGGAGTTTACATTTGCTGGTGACTCTTCAAGCTGCAATTGAGAGCATGTGCTGGCACAAGGGGGCCAATGTAATGTAAGGTCTCTGCAGGCCCCTGGCCAAACAGAAGGGATGCCAAGGCAGCAATCCCATGGAGGAGCTTAGCTAACTCCCAACAGCCCCTTTATCATAATCAGCTACCCTCTACCCTCTTCTCTTCCTTGTCCCTGCACACCCACTCTATGGCATTCAAACTTTGGTCTTCACTTCCCAGCCTGAACTTGATGATATAATAGATCAGCTAATAACTCCCGTACACACCTCACTTCTCCTTTCCCTAAAGTGGCCCTGCCCTCAATGTTCAGGCACTCCCTCCCCATCATGCCACTCTACCCCACCCCATCACCTTTGTTCAAGTCATCTCTCTCCCCCTTTTCTCTCACACCACACTCCTATTTCCAGCTTCTTTCCCACAATCAATAAACACACTCATCTT
Source organism: Canis lupus baileyi (assembly GCF_048164855.1). Classification (NCBI taxonomy): domain Eukaryota; kingdom Metazoa; phylum Chordata; class Mammalia; order Carnivora; family Canidae; genus Canis; species Canis lupus. The sequence goes on along the minus strand of NC_132866.1, from coordinate 37,943,693 downwards.
CCCATGTGCCCCACAGTTAAATAAATATGGTTCTTGACCTGCTATTCCCTTCTAGCTGCCATCTTATCACTTGCCTTCCCTTCACAGTCAAGTAGCTCAAAATATTTGTCTGCATTCCACGCCTCCATCTCCCAGCATTTCCAGGCTGAGAGTCAGGCTTCCCAACCCAACCACCCCAATGGGAACAGTCTGTTAAAAATGCCACTCACCCTCTGATTGTTAAACCCAATGGATCTGTTTTTGTAGTCATTCTCTTATCTAATTCCTTGTCTTACCTGAATTTCTATTTGTTATGTTTTCCTTGGTATTTCCTTCTCCTTCCACTTCTGGGACAATAAGCTATCCTCCTACCTCTTTGAAATTCTTCCCAAATCCCTTTGTGAGATCCAGTTTCTCTGACTCTGCTTGAGAAGTTGGGGTGCTCTACAGTCCTGCCCAGGGCCCTCTTCTCTTTTCATCCTATATAGCTGTCCCAGTGACTTCATCCAATCCTATATGTGTAGGAAAGGCTTGACTCGGGAGATCTGGGATCCTCAAACCCTGCAACTTTCAAAGAAAGGTCAGACCCTTGCCTGCCTCCTAGAAGATAATGTCTATGCTCTTAGAATATCCTCCCTAACAAGTGTCTGTTTTTCCAGGGCCTTGGGCCATGCCAGATCGGTATGCAAACAATATGATCTATGGTGTGGGTCTTGGGTAATATCATCTCTGGAAAGGCTGAAAGTAGAGTAACTAAGGTCAATCAGATGGGCTCCCTATGCCTACATGACCAACCACCCCACCCCCATAAACAAAACCCTGGACACAGGTGAGGTTCCCTGGTGAGATTCTCTGGCTGGCAATCCTCCATACATATTGTATTGTCACACATCACTGTGGGCATCCACTAGAGGGAAGAACTGGAGCTCGTACCTGAACTCTGCCCTCACAGCTCTTGCCTTTGCTGATTTTCATCTCCCCCTTTCACTGTAATAAACCATAACCATGAGTATGACAGCTTTTCTGAGTTCTGCAAGTCCTTCTAGTGAGTCACTGAACCTGAGGGTAGTCCTGGGGATGCCCGACATAATACACTATGTCACTAAAAGTCATATGCTGATGACTCAAGGATCCATATTTTTTTCTCTGTTCATCCTTCCTGGGCACCAGTTCTACACAGACATTACAACCAAATGTTTCAATAGTGCTACAAATTCTCATTGTCCAAAATTTATCTCCTTAAATTCTGCTCTAAACACATTTCTCCTCCTGTTTTGCTACAAACCCAGTCAGCCATTTCTAAAATCTAGCAGATACCTTACACTCCTACCTCTCCCTTGACTCCTATGCCAAGGGGGCAGCTTGGGTGGCTCAGCGGTTTAGCGCCGCCTTCCGCTCGGGGTGTGATCCTGGAGACCCGGGATAGAGTCCCACGTCGGGCTCCCTTCATGGAGTCTGCTTCTCCTCTGCCTGTGTCTCTGCCTCTCTCTCTCTCTCTCTCTCTCTCTCTGTCTCTCGTGAATAAATAAAATCATTTAAAAAAAAAAAAGACTCCTATGCCAAACCTTTGAGATCAGCTTACTGACATCTCCAGTCCTTCCCTTCTTTCCACATATACTGTCCCCTTTGATATAGGGCCCAATCGTTTCATCTGGAGCACACAATAAATACTCTCTGAAAAGGTCTTTCTATCTCCGGGCCACACTCTTACAATTATCCCCACTATAGACAAAAAAGAACCTTCTGAAAAAGAAAAACCAGACTTTAAGTTCAAGAAGGTGAAACTTAAGTAAAAACTAAGGTATCATGAAAATAAAAATGGTATAAATCTATACTAATGAAGAGAAAGTCTATTAGTGAAAAAGACATGTCAGCAATTTTTAGAGAATTAAAAAGTGGATGAGAGCAGGTTCACAGATAAGTCAGAATGAAGAAATATTCACCGCATTGTACAAACCTTGGAGAAGTTTTGGCCCCTGAGTCTTTCAATAAGAGTTGACCAAAATGTTTATTTAAAAAAATTGAATTTCAGACCACTGCAGCAAGGTTGAGATGGCAGATTCAGCCTCCCCTCCTTCAGGAATTTAGGGAATCTACACCCAGATTCTAGCATTCTGTCCTCACACCCTGAAGTGACACTCATCCATTGACAATATCCTGTCACACACTGAGAGCTTACAGCCAGACTGTCCTCCTCAGGAAAAGAATGCCACCTGTACAGACAACATTAAGAGAAACTACCACTATCTGCACTACACAATTGAATTCTTCATTCCCAAATAGGTACTTTTTGATTTGTTAACATGGGAATATGTTACATTATTTTGGCTTAAAATATTGTTGCAAAACTAGTTTATGGACTTTCCAGTTTAAAACCCTTCAATGGCTCCCCAAGGCTTACAAGATAAAATTCCAACTCCTTTCTTGGCATCAAGAACTGCCTAGTCCAGACAAATTCTCAAGCCCTCCTGGCATTTTACATTCCATAAATACTGATGATCTGGCAATGTTATGCTTCTTGGCCTTTATCCATGCTAGTCCCTCTGCTCAGAATGTACTTAGCCTAATCTTTCCAGTGGGCAAACACTAACATGTCTCAAGATTTAGCCCCAGTGAACCATAAGTGACACCCCCCTTTCTCCCAAAACCATGTAAAAATCAGTCCCTTCCACACATATTTCTATCAATGCTCTTATGATCTTTTATTGCATTTATAAGTTTACTGTCTATACCTGTGCTCCATGAGAGCAGAAACCTCTATTCCCCAGGCCTAGAATGTGAGAGGACCTCGTAAATCCCTGATGAATAAGTGAGTGAATGGCATTTAGGGATGGGCTTGTCATCCACTGTAGGTCTGATATTGGCTCCATCAGTTGTCTTATGCAAATAACATTTTATCTATCAGTCAAACAGAAAGAATATTGCCAATGACAGTGGATGATTTTTACAAAGATAATAATAAGAAATGCAATTCATGAAATACAGATGATGCCAAATATTACCCAAGACACTTGATATATTTTTTAAATTATTTTCATAAGAACTCTGCAAGATTGATACTTTGCCCTCATTTTATAGTTGATGAAATTAATATTCAAAAATTAAGTAAAATAGCCATTTTAACATGTAGCATCTGGTGTACCATGGACCTTCAGGAGATGCTAGCTTCCTTTTCTATCCCAATCCTCTCAGCCCTAAGACATTAGGATAATATAATAGAAGAAAGGAGTGTCTGGGCCAGGACACAATATGTGGGGTTAGGGTGACACTAATATACTGAAAATAAGGAGATGAAGTCAAAGTTTATATACTGAATGCTAAAATTCTCCCCCTATCCAGCCTTCTTCCCCATCTTGGGCCTCATATTTCTGGTAGCCAGTCTTTCTGACACCATGCAGGAGATCATAGTGCCCTCTCTGGGCAATCTGATGAGTGCTTTAAAAAATGCCATCAAAATGGGCCAACCAGGTCACCCTGCAATGAAGCTGCTGTGTTAATAAGCTCATTTGTGCCCTATTCTTTGCTGTGTACATACAATCACGGTTAAGAATAGTGGTCAGTGCTCATACAGCACGTATTATGTGCCAGAAACTATAGCAGTATTGCCGTTCCCATTTTATAGGTAGAGAAAGAGACATGGAGATGTCAAGGAATGTGTCCAAGTCCACACCACTGGAAAAAGAGGGGCAAAGAGCCCACACTCCTCTTCTTTTATTGGCATATAGTATTATTTTACATGCATGCTTTTCCCTGCCTTGCACCATCCCTCTTCAATACTTTCCAATGTTTCTCCCACACAACCTTCTTCAGGAAGCTCCAAGAGGATGGGCTTTACCAAATAAAGCAGCAACCCAAAAGAGAGGAAGAGGAGGGACCAAGGAGACCCAAAGCTAGAGGAGGAGGATGGAAATTCCCAGGAAGTAGTGTCAGCAAGCTGCAAGGCAGCTTCTGTAGATTGGAGCAAGTCAGAAGGCTCCAGGAATGACGTCCTTGAGAAAACCTACTCTGTAAAATACTAATTTGTATGAGCATATTGAGAGGAGATACTTATATCTGAAGCAATGTGGTGGTGCATTGGTAATTACTACAAAGGAAGACTAAACAAAAAAGAAGACAGTTATTCATTACAGGATCAAAAAAAAACAGTGCAAGAAGGAAAATTAATTTACATAATTTATGAAATGGTTCAGTTGCAAATAGTGTTTGCATGGTCAAAATAATATACACACTGAATATCAATCCAAAAATAATAGACCATAACTATAGTTGGAGATGTGAAAGGATGTATGAGTTCACCCAATTTGGGGAGTAGAAAGAGGGCTAGAATCTAAGCCTCCATATCAAGAAGTCAGTGGATAATACCAAAAACTAAAAATATAGGAACTACAATACAGTATGCTTTATAGAAATACAGAGGTAGATATGAAACAATCAGCCAAAAGAGGTGCAAGTTGTTCACTCCAGGAAGCAAGGGAAGAGGTACAGAGCTATTGGGCTTTGTAACAAACCCTTTGAGCTATCTCACTCCTTAAACCAGACAGATACATACATACATACATACATACATACATACATACATACATGTATCTTTAATAAGTATTAAACTTAATTTTTAGAAATAAATAAAATGTAGTAGGAAGTAAAATCCATTTAAAATAACGGCAATAATGTATATCCTCAAAAAAGAAATCCTAGAGGGACACCTGGGTGGCTCAGCAGTTGAACGTCTAACTTTGGCTCGGGGTGTGATCCCAGAGTCCAGGGATCGAGTCCCACATTGGGCTTCCTGCATGCAGTCTGCTTCTACCACTGCCTGGGTCTCTGCCTTTCTCTCTCTCTCTCTCTCTCTCTGTGTGTGTGTGTGTGTGTGTGTGTGTGTGTCTCATGAATAAATAAATAAAATCTTTATTTTAAAAAACCCCAGAAATAAGTTAGAACAAGTATGCATACGCTCAATATATAAATCTTTAAATATCTTGGGGCACCTGCCTAGCTCAGTTAGTAGGGCATCTTTATCTCAGGGTTATGAGTTTGAGCCCTACATTGGGTGTTGAGATCACTTAAGTAAATTTAAAAACTTTAAAAAACTCTAATGAGTAGTGTTTAAAAAAAACTTGATTAAATGGAAAACTGTCTTTATGTATAGAAAAATGAAATATTGTCAATATTTAATTTCTGCCTAAATTAATCTAGACATTCATATGGCCGCAATAAAAATAAGAAAAATATTGAGGGGAAAGGTGTCTTAGTCTGCTCAGGCTACCATAACAAAGTAGTGCAGACAGGGTGGCTTAAGCAACAGAAATTTACTTCTCATAGGTCTAGAGGCTAGAAATGCAAAATCAGGGTGCTGGCAGGGTTGGTATCTGGTAAAACCACTCTCCCCCAGCTTGTAGATGGCCATTTTCTTGCTGCGTGTTCACTTGGCATGTGTGGTCCCAGTGTTTCTACTTCTTTTAAGGACACTGTCTTATTGGATCAGGGCCTCACCCAGCTGATGTCATTTAACTTAATCATATCCTTAAAGGCTTCATCTCCAAATATAGTCACATCAAGGGTCAAGGCATCAACATATGAATTCTGGGGGGATAAAATTCAGTCCTTAAGAGGGGAAATTTGACAAAGAGACACCAAATTTATCAGGGGGGAAATGTGAGAATAGCCAGAAAAATTATATTTTTAAAAAATATTGGAGTAGAAAAAAGGGGGTATGCAGAAGTGACCCTATCACATTAGGCTGAACCTTATAAAATTACCATTTTTATATCAAAAAGTGCTTGAATATTGGTATACACTTCAACTAATAAAATTTATTCTACCTTTTATTTTTTTAAGTAAGCCCTGCACCCAACATGAAGCTTCAACTCACTACCCAGAGATCAAGAGTCATAGGACCTACTGACTGAGCCAGCCAGGTGCCCCCATAAAACTTTTTCTAAAGTTATAGTAGTTAAAAAGTTGGAAATCAGAAATAGACCCAAATATAAACAGGAATTTAATATATGACCAAATTGCTACTTAAAACGATGGATGAGGGATCCCTGGATGGCTCAGCGGTTTAGTGGCTGCCTTTGGCCCAGGGTGTGGTCCTAGAGTCCCAGGATCAAGTCCCACATCAGGCTCCCTGCATGGGGCCTGCTTCTCCCTCTGCCTGTGTCTCTGCCTCTCTCTCTGCATCTCTAATGAATAAGTAAAATGTTTAAAAAAAAAAAAATGACGGATGAAAGTATGGACTATTCAACCAATGGTATTAGGATGCATGACTAGTAATGTTAAATCAATAAAGTGGATTCTGACCTCATTCCTTAAAACAAAAAAATATTTAAAAACTTCTATAACTGTATAGTGGTGATGATTGTACGACATTGTGAATGCACTTAATGACACTGAATTTTACACCTAGATTATTTAAACTGACAAATTTTAGGTTATGTATATTTTACCACAATAATAATAATAATAATAATAATAATAATAATAATAATGAAGGGTGGAGGGTAAGGAATAACATCTAAAATCTGGTGTTAGGGAGATAAATCATTCATGAAGAGGTGACAGCCAACACACTCCAGTGTCACAAGCAAGCCCTTCAAGCTAGGCTGATCTTCCTGACTCTCAATATTCTTGGGGCATTTAGCTCCTCAAAGGAAGAGTTTGAGAATAGATCCAGGGATCAGAATACAGACGCTGATTCAGTAAGTCTACATGTGACCAGAGATAACTGCATTTCTTACAAGCCACCAGGTGACGCCTGGCATAGCCAGACTGTAGAGCTGTGATTCTTAGCTTTGGCTGCACGTTGCACTATGGGGAGCTTTTTTAAATGTCACTGTCTAGGGGCCCTCTCTAGACCATGAATAGAATCTCTAGGGGTTGGACCAGATATGGTATTTTTGGAGTTCCCCAACTGGTTCTAATGTGCAGCCACACTGCAGGACTGCTGATCCTGAGACACAGATAAGGAGACAAAGTTTGAAGAACCTTTCTTCCCAGCATCCAATGTCTCCTTCCTCTATGAAATGACAGAGTCTTTCCCCATTCTTACTCATACCATCCGGGTAACTGAAACTTGGCAAGAAAAACTAAAACAGTTCAGTTCAGCTCTGCCCTTTTCTATCTTTGGAGTGACACTCCCCACAGAGAACACATATTTCACCTGTATTCCTCTCTTCCTTGAGCCAGTGTTTCTCAAAGTGTGGCCTCCAAACCAACAGCATCTGTATCATTTAGGAACTTGTTGGAAATGTAAATTCTAGGGCCTTATCCCACACCCACTCAATAAAAAATTCTGAAGCGGAGGCCCAACAATTCTTGTCTTAACAAGCCCTCCTGGTGATTCTGATGGTCACTCAAGTTTGGGAAGCCCATTTCAGTGCAGTTCTACCCAGGACTAATGGGGAAATCTGTTCAATTCTGACCTTCAGGATTAGAAGCTGTCTTGGCTAACAGCCTTAAAGCCAAATTCTCTAACGAGGCTTTTATTAGTAATAAAGGTGATGTGACCTCCAAAACAATAATAGTAATAATAATAGGAGAAGCAAAGAATTCAAAGAAAAAAACATGAAACCATAAACACAGTTTTGACACTTTGAGAGTGTTAAAGCAAAACCGGGAAGCTGAAAAGAATAAATTTCTCTACATACAAGTTAAAATCATTCATTAATCAATCTACTGACATTCCCCAACAGTAAATAAGATCAAAAGTGAAGGTCAAGGGGTGCCTGGGTGGCTCAGTAGGTTGAGCACCTGACTCTTGGTTTCAGCTCAGCATATGATCTCATGGGTCATGGGATCAAGCCCATACCAGACTCTGTGCTCAGCGGGGAGTCTGCCTGGAGATTCTCTCCCTCTGCCCCTCCCCAAACATTCTCTCTCTCTCTCAAATAAATAAATATTTTTTTTCAAAAGTGAAAGTCAAATTGAGAAAAAAACAATTGCTATACACATAATGAGCAAAGGGCCAAAATACAGTAAGTTCTTAGAAATCAATAAGCAAAGAAAAGCAGCCCAATTGAAAAATGGGCAAAACAATCAGGGAAATACAAATCAAAACCACAATGAGATACCACCTCACACCAGTGAGAATGGGGAACATTAACAAGGCAGGAAACCACAAATGTTGGAGAGGATGCGGAGAAAAGGGAACCCTCTTACACTGTTGGTGGGAATGTGAACTGGTGCAGCCACTCTGGAAAACTCTGTGGAGGTTCCTCAAAGAGTTAAAAATAGACCTGCCATACGACCCAGCAATTGCACTGCTGGGGATTTACCCCAAAGATACAGATGCAATGAAACGCGGGGACACCTGCACCCCGATGTTTATAGCAGCAATGGCCACAATAGCCAAACTGTGGAAGGAGCCTCGGTGGCCATCGAAAGATGAATGGATAAAGATGTGGTCTATGTATACAATGGAATATTACCCGTTAGAAACGACAAATACCCACCATTTGCTTTGATGTGGATAGAACTGAGGGTATTATGCTGAGTGAGGTAAGTTAATCAGAGGAGGACAAACATTATATGGTTTCATTCATACAGGGAATATAAAAAAATAGTGAAAGGGATTATAGGGGAAAGGACAGAAAATGAGTGGGAAAAATCAGAGAGGGTGACAAAGCATGACAGACTCCTAACTCTGGGAAACGAACAAGGGGTAGTGGAAAGGGAGGTGATGGATGGGGGGGATGAGGTGACTGGGTGATAGGCACTGAGGGGGGCACTTGATGGGATGAGCACTGGGTGTTATACTATATGTTGTCAAATCAAGCTCCAATAAAAAGTATACAAAAATAAATAAATAAAAAATAAAATAAAATTATGTATGTGGCTTGCATTTGTATTTCTTTTGACAGTGCTGGCTTAGAGATACAAATGGGCATAGATTAGTATACCAAAAAAATAGGAGGATTCAGAGCTGATTAGAGTGAAAAATTTTGCGAAACATTTTGAAGAATATCTATTAATATTTTTATATTTTTTTAAGATTTTATTTATTTATTCATGAGAGACACACAGAGAGAGAGAGAGAGAGAGAGGCAGACACATAGGCAGAAAGAAAAGCAGGCTTCCCACAAGGAGCCCGATGTGGGACTTGATCCTGGACCCCGGGATCATGCCCTGAGCCAAAGGCAGACGCTCAACCGCTGAGCCACCCAGGCATCCCAATATCTATTATTATTTTAAAAACTCATAGCATTCAGAAAATTCTCTTCTAGGATTTTACTACAGACACACTTAGATACATGCACAGAGATATATACAAAAGAATGTTCATTGCAATGCTATTTGAGCCAGGAAGAAAGAAAAGAGCCTCATTGTCTATTAAGAGGAACATGATTTAAATACATACTAAGAAGTCCATCCAGTGTAATACCATATAACCAGTGAGTAGAAAGAGGTACGGAATGCCTGGGTGGCTCAGTTGGTCAAGCATCTGACTCCTGGTTTCAGTTCAACCGTGATCTCAGAGTTGTGAGATTGAGCCCCGAGTCGGGCTCTGTGCTGGGTGTGGGGTCTGCTTGGGCTTCTCTCTCTCCTTTTCCCTCTGCCCCACCCCCACCCTCCACCCTCTCTTAAAAAAAAAATGAGGTAGAGAAACATGCACTAACACAAGTGTGTCTCCATGATATATGTGAAGATTATTTCAGACAATATATATAATCTACCTAATTTTTGTTTATAAAAAACCCTATATATGTTCTTTTAGAAGGCCTTACAGTTTTTGCTTTTATGAGCTTCTGCATTTTATTATCCCAATGAGCACATATTACTTTTGTGATTTAAAAAGGCAGCTGCAAAGAAACATAAAGTCTCCTGGGAACTGTTATCCATTGCACCAATTCTTCATTTTGTAAGTTAGAGGAATACTGAGGGGAGTAGAAAAATACTCGGTTGCCAGATTCCCCTCCCCAGAGGCTACTATCCAAGTTCCCACTCTACCCACTTCAAAATGGCATTACCACCAACTCTGCCACCAACCCAACCAATCGCTTTCCTTTGCTTCACTTGGGACCTCCTACCCGGCCCTTCTGTCGGGCATGGCAGTCTGACCACCTCAGTGATTTCCCTAAACTGCCATCAGTGGGTCAGCAGGTCATCCCATGACTGGGACCACAGTGCCACTCTATGCTGCTGCTGGATAGGGAATGAAAAGCTGGAGGACAGAAATGAACCCAAGGACTGGGGCTCAGGCTCCCCTCTGGAAAATGGGAAATCCACTTTCGAATGGCAGGTCTCTGATTATACTTCCACTTGCTTCTCATCCTCTAGTATTCTCACCTGCAGAAATGCCAGTAAAAACTTATTCACAGATCAAGGATCAGAAGAGATTTCTCTAATTCTCTCCTGTGACTTCAAAAGCAAGAAGGAGGTATGCCTGGGTGGCTCAGTGGTTGAGAGTCTGCCTTCGGCTCAACGTGTGAACCTGGGGTCCTGGGATTGAGTCCCCCATCGGGCTCCCCACAGGGAGCCTGCTTTTCCGTCTGCCTATGTCTCTGCCTCTCTCTCTCTCTCTCTCTGTGTCTATCATGAATAAATAAATAAAATCTTTTTTTAAAAAGGCAAGAAAGAAGTTCACAACTTTTTAGGAGCTGGGAACCTAGTCAAAGAATCTGATGGGATGAGCACCCACAATAAATGCCTGACACCTAAGGTAGAGAGGCAATGTCGGTAGAGTCCATCTTCAAAATCTTACATTGTGTTTCTTAGGACCATTTCTAGTACTCAAGATTTAATGCAAAAGTTGGGAGTTACATCTATTAGAAGTGAAGGAAGCAAAACTGAGCTGAGGAAGAATTTGAACACAAGTTGGTTGCAGCAAAAAGCTCAGCTAATTCTGTGGGAATCTTTGGAGCTGGAATGGCCCTTTGGTGTTCCTCTTTTGAGGCCAGAGGTCTGAGCCTTGATCCACTTCTCCTAATCAACCAGTCATTGGATGCAGGCTACCCACAGGAAGTGGGCAACCTGGAGCAAGACAGAGGGCAATGCCCAAAGAGGAATCCAGCTGAGAACTTTCAGCTGCCAACATGGAATGCCTCACTCCTAGAGGGGGATCTGGGTGGCACACAACAGCATCTGCTACCCTCACCATAACCCTGTGAGTTAAGGAAAACAAGTTGTTTTGCTACCTTTTTACAAGTGGGAGTGGATAAAGCCTTACCAGTATTTCCTTTTCCCAGCCCAAGGTTCTTTCCACTGAGGGAAAGGAGAGGTTGAAGAGTTTAAACTGCTCTAGACTTAATAAAAACAAATGAAGACCAGATGGTGGGAGGCTCCAATCCTAATCCAGTAGAAGTATCTTTCAATCTGTCTCCCTGCCTCCATTCTGGTCTAAATAGGCCCACAGAAGAGCCCACAGTCTTGCTGAAAGGAAATTGAATAGTTATGCTGTATTTAATAGGATTCAACCTATAAGCAGCTAATATTTAGAGAGCACTTGCATGTGTCAGAGCTCATTCTAAGTGCTGTGTGTGTAAACATATATGTGTATATGTGCATACATATTATGTGTACTACATACATACATACATTGATACACATAAATGCATGCACATATATTCATCTAACTCTCAGAAGAATCCTTTGTGGAATTTACATTATGGATGAGGAAGCAGAATACAGAGATGCTAATTTGCCCAACATTCTGGTAAGTTAAATGAACCTTTAGCTTCTAGTTCATTTATCCTTCCTATATGTCGTTTGAGCACTTGCACTTTGCCCACTCTAGAGCTAGAGACGAGTCCTTGAGTGCCCCCATAAATGTGATCATCTTTCTATGTATATAAATAACATAAAGCTTCTATTTACGGGCTCGGTTAACTCTGCAGGAGATCAGGGCAGCATTTCAGCATGAATAGCACTAATGGATCACAGTTACCACAGCACCAGCTTAATGACCACCACCAGGTAAACCCCTGGGGTTAAAGAGTGTGGGTGGGCACAAGGACATGCTCTTCCATGGTAGGCCTGGGTGGAACTCTGTGCATAGGAAGGAAAGTTAATTAGATGGAATGTGCTCAGGAGGAGAGAAAGAGCAACACAAACAGGAAGGCAGCAGGCTGTTCTGTCGATTTCTGTATGCCTTGCTTTTTACTCTCGGGTGATGGCATGCAGGAGCCCCATTCTCCTCTATGATCTACACATTGATGACCCCCAAACATCCAGCCTGGACCACTGATCCAGCCCAAACCTCAATCCCAAATGTCAGACCCAAACACTGAACTGCCTGGCAAACTCCTCTACTTGAATGTACCAAAGAAATACAAATATCTTCAAAAATGATCTATGTTTCTTTTCCCCCAAACCCATTTCTTTGGCTTTTCAGTTCTGGCCATTGGAGCCATCATCCAGCCAGCCACCCCAATAAAAACAGAGGATCATCCTAGATGTCATTCTCCAACGTTGCTGACATTCTCCTTCCGTTGGCTGACAATCCCATTAACCTTCCAGCAGGAGCAGACCACATACAAAATCGCTGCCAGTAAATCCTTTTGCCTACCCTCAAGGCAAATTGATGGCATCTGTCTATTATGAATTTCCTCTATAAATTATAAATCCTGGAAAATAATGCTTTCTCTAGTCTCATGTGCCAATGAGAGACAACATCAGTTGTCTCAACATCAGTGACAAGGTCTCCAGATTCAAAAATTAAATAATGATGTAGAAACTTACCAATAATTGAAGCAAAAATGGAATCTAGTAAATTACTTATGTGATGAGAAGAACCAACTGAAGGGCCTATTTAAACAATACAGTCTCCTGGAAGATACCCACATAAGGCCGCCAGATAAAATGCAGGACACTCATTTAAATTTGAATTTCAGATAGGCAATGAATAATTTTTATTGTATGTCTCATGTAATATTTGAGAGACATATTTTTTAAACATTGTTTATTTAAAATTTAATCTAGCTGAGCATCGTGTACGTTTATTTGCCAAATCTGGCAAACCTAACAGGCCTACAGAATTAAGTCTTTCTAGAGCCCCTGAGGCTTAATAATCTAAAATTTCAAACTAATCCTCATATAATTCTGGTGATCAGTTCTGATCACTGCAGGACCCCAGTGAAGAGTGCTTTTCCAAACTCCCGCCAGAGCTGCACAACACCCCCTCAAATTCAGGGGGACTCAGTACATCATACTGATTAGCATTGCTGAAGCTTCTTATGGTGCCTCCATGCAGGCAAAGCTGGTTCAGTGATCACTTTGTGGCTTTGAGAAGGGACCGTGGTATATCCAAATAAACAAACAAACAAAAAAATTTCTTACCGAAGTATAATTGATACACATTAGTTTTGGTTGTAAACACAGTGATGCAACAAGTGTAGCTACCATGTGTCACCATATAACGCTATTACAATACCATTAACTATCTTCCCTATGCTGTGCCTTTTATTCCCATGACCTATTCATTCCATAACTGGAAGCCTGTATCTCCCATCTTCTCTTATTTTGCCCATCCTCCCGTATCCCTTCCCTATGGCAAAAAAAAAAAAAAAAATTTTTAAATTTAAAAACTGTATTTATTTCTACATTATCTGTTTTTCCAGCCTTACCACCTTGGAAAACCACTTAAGTTCTGTGATCCTCATTCATTTACTTTTTTTCATTCAAGAAATATTTATTGAGTGCCCTTTCTGGGCAGGTTCCTCTGCCAGGCCCTGGGAATACAACAATAAATGAAGCAGGTGTGGTCCTGCATTTATGGAGGACACAAACATATAAAAGACAAGAAACTAAAAATATGAATGCTGTGAATGACATAAACAGAGCACTGCACTGGAGCATGATGTGGGTGGGGGCATCTGGACTTGATGGTCCCAAACACTGTCTCTGAAAAGATGACATAAGCTGCCCTCTGCAGGATGAAGAGAAGCCAGCTAAACAAGGAATGAGGGAAGCCCATTCCAGACATCAGAACCAATGTAAGCTATTGGGCCTAGGTGCACAACCGTGTCTTTTCTTTTCGGTACACTGATGCTTTGAATTCTGAGTCCTTGCTGACCCTGGGGGGACAGCCTCTCCTGCTCTCCCCCTGCTCCATCTCCCCCACCCATTTGCCAATTCCTAGAGATAGTAAACAACCTGAGTGGGTCTTTCATATGCAAAACAACCAAAACAGAGCCCACACACCCAACCACCTCCTTTACGGAGTTCTCCTGCAACACTGTTGAAACTCACTTATTGGTTTCTAGGAGCTTTTTCCGCATTTTCTTTAGGATTTTCTATATAGATAATCATGTTATCTGCAAATAGAAACAGTTTTATTCTTTCCTTTCAGATCTGTGAACCTTTTATATACTTTTCTTGCCTTATTGCCCTGGCTAGAACTTCTAGTATTTGTTTAATAGGAGTAATCAGAACAGACATCCTTAAGGGTCTTTTTCCCTGTCACAGAATGAAAGTACCATGAAGTATATAATGTTAACTATAGATTTTTCTAGTAAACACTCTTTATCAAGTTGAAGAAGTCCCCTTCTATTCTTACTTTTTGAAGAGTTGTTACCATTAATGGAATTTAGATTTTGGCAAATGCTTTTTCTGCCTCAATTGATCTGATCGTGTGTTTTTCTTCTTTAGTCTATTACACTGATTACATTGATTTTTTTAATAATATTGAACCAGTGTTATATCCCTGGGGTAAAGCCTGCTTGGTCACAATGTATAATTCTTTTTATAAAGTACTGATTTTATTTGCTAATATTTTGTTAAATTTGAGTCTATATTCATAACAGATATTAGTGTATAGTTTTTGTTTTTTGTTTTGTTTTATTGTGTTTTTTTTTTGGCTCTTGGTTGGTTTTTTTTTTTTACAGTCTGGTCTTCGGTATCAGAGTATTAGTAGCCTCATACAAACAAATTGTAAGGGGTGCCCTTCTCTTATATATTATATCCCTTATGTTTTCTGGAAGAGACTATGTAGAATTGGTACTAATTCATCTTTTAAAATTTGGCAGAAACACCTAGTAAAACCAGCTGGGCTTGGATATTTCTTTTTTAGGAGACTTTTTATCACACATTCAATCTTCTTAAAATTTTAGGGATAATCACCTAAACTATTTTATTTGGGGTGAGTTGTAGAAGTTTGTGCTTTTCCATTTCATCTAAGTTATCAAATTCATGTGTGTGGAATTGTTTGTAGTTTTCCCAGGTCTGCAGACCTGTGGTGACGTGCCAGATCTCACTCTTAATATTAGTAATTGGTGTGTCCATTCTTTCTCTCTGTCAGTCTTTTTAGAGTTTCATCAATTTTATTGATCTCTTCAAAGAAACGGGTTTTTATTTCATTGATTTTCTTTATTGCTTTTCTGTCTTCAATGTCTTTAACTCTGTTCCTATCTTTATTTATTCCTTTCTTCTGCTTGCTTTCTGAAGTTTTCAAAGCTTGATGTGGGAACTTAGATTATCAACTTGTGACTTTTTATTTCTCTACTGCATTCATTTTGTGATATAAACCTCCCTCTCAGTCATGCTGTGCCCCCACCCATTTTGAAATGTTGTATTTTCATTTTCACTCAATTCAGTGTATGTTTTAAGTTCTCTTAGGACTTTCTCTTTGATGCAAAAGATTTTTGCAAGTATGCAATTGAGTTTCCAAGTATTTGGAAATTTTCCTGCCATTTTTCTGTGGTGATGTCTAGTTTGATTCCACTATGTCAGAGAATGTTTTCTGTGTGATTTCAATTCTTTTAAATCTGTTGAAGCTTGTTTTCTGACTTAGAATATGGATTCTCTTGGTATATATTTTGTGGGCCTTGAAAATAATATGTATTCTGCTATTGTTGGGTGGAATATTCTGTAAGTACCAATTATAGTTGATTGATGGAGTTGCCAAGTTCTATATCCTTACTGATTTTCTGTCTAGGTGTCTTAGTAATTAATGAGAGAGGGGCATTGAAGTCTCCAACAATAATTGTGGATTTTATCTATTTATCAGTTTTTGCTTCACATATTTTGTAGCTCTTTTAAGATTACCTTGCCTTCTTGGTTAATTGACCCATCATCATTATATCATGTTCATCTGTGTCACTCGTAATTTTCTCTGCTCTGAAATCTACTCTATCTGATATTAATTATAGCCACTCTCACTTTCTTTTGATTGTTTGTATGGCCTATCTTTTGCTAGTCTATTGCTTTCAACTGCCTATATCATTATGTTTGAAATGAAGTTAATTAATCATGAGAAAACTTTGGACAAATCCAAATTGAGAGATGTTCTACCAAATAACTGGCAAGTATTCTTCAAAGGGTCAAGGTCATGAAAGAGAAAGGAAAAATAGAGAAACTTCCAGATTTCAGGAGACTAAGGAGACATAATGACTACATGTGGTGTTCTGGATAGGATCCTAGGACAGAAATAAGACATCAGTGGAAAAGCTGGTGAAAACAAATAAAGTCTGTCATTTCTTTTTTTTTTATTGTCATTTCCTTAATAATATTGCACCATTGTTAATCTCTTAGTTTTGATCATTGTGTTGTGGTTCTTTAAGATGACAAGATTGGTGAAATCTGGGTATACAGGAGATCTCTGTACTATTTTTGCAATTTTTCTGTAAATCTAAAATTATTTCCAAATAAATTTTTTTTTAAAAAATCTCCACCCCAGGGCAGCCCCGGTGGTGCAGCAGTTTAGTGCTGCCTTAGGCCCAGGGCCTGATCCTGGAGACCCGGGATCGAGTCCCACATCAGGTTCCCTGCATGGAGCCTCTTCTCCCTCTGCCTGTGTCTCTGCCTCTCTCTGTGTGTGTGTCTCTCATGAATAAATAAATAGAATCCTTAAATCCTTAAATTTAAAAAAAAAAAAAGTCTTCCTGCAGGACAGCGAGGGCCCGCCCACTCCCCAGGTAGAACCACCTGCAGCCTGGCAAACTTTGAAAAAAAAATTAAAAAATAAAAATAAAAATCCCCACCCCAAGCTCAGTCACTCAGTCACCAGACCAAATATCTGAAGCGGGTCCACACTGCTCTTGTGTAGGATACTCAATTAATACAGCATAACCCTTGTCACTTGTAAATGTGTGGTTGTGGATCAGCTGATGCCCTTTTGGATATTTCCACTCCTCTGCCCTCCTACCCCCACTTCAGTGGAGACACACTACCACCTCCCTTGCCTCTTCAGTGGTACCTCCAGGCATCACCTACTCCCCGCCCCCACATGGGCATAGGTAAAAATGAGCTATCTTGTGACTAGGCTCTCAGGGATACTAAGGAACTATGATTCCACATAGATTTTTAAAGGGATAGGAGGAGAGAGGAATCAGTATTGCTAGAGTGGTTGTAATGATTAATTTTATATGTCAACTTGACTGGACAAAAGGATGCCCAGACAGCTGGTAAAATATTATTTCTTGATGTGTCTGTGAGGGTGTTTCCAGAAGAGATTATCATTTGAGTTGGTGAACTGAGTGAGTAAAGCAGATTGCCCTCCCCAGTGTGGGTGGACATCACCCAATCCATCCATTGAGAACCTGGATGGAACAAAAAGGCAGAGGAAGGAAGAATTTGCTCTCTCTGCTTGAGCTGAGGACATCCATCTCCTCCTGCCCTTGAATATCAGTGCTGCTGGTTATCAGGTTTATCAGACTCAGATTGGGACTTACATCATCAGCCTCTTCCCCCAAATTCACAGTTTGAATCACACCACTGGCTCTCCTGGTTCTCCAGCTTACAGATGGCAGGTAGGCTATGGGACTTCTTAGCCTCGTTAGGCCATAAGAGCCAATTCCTATAATAAATCTCACATGTTCTGTTCCTCTGGAGAACCCTGATCATACAGTCACACAGTGATCATTGTTAAAGGTAACCCTAATCCAGACTCCTCTTGGCTACAATGCCTCTAATGTTTCCTGCCTCTTGGAGTAATGCTCAAAAGCTTGGTCTGACATTGACATCCTTGTACAAGCTGGCCCCAGTGTAGGTACCTTAGAGCTGGTAACTTTCCATGCCAGGTAACAGTTTGTCACCTTTCCACCCCTTGGCCGAGATTAGTCACCCTCAAACCTCAGGCCTTCTCCCTCACTCTTTTGCTTTCTTGGTCAGTTGTCCCCTCTATTACCCACGCCACCTTCCACGCGTGAAGCCTTGCCTCTGAAGACCCAGTTAAACCACTCAGATTCCAGCCCATAGGAAGCACACACTTATTTTCCTATTACCTAGTTCTTTTCTTGTCTTAGTTGTGACCTGGAGCAACCAAAGAAAAGTCCTTCCTAATCACTTTCAGGCTTCCCCTCTGGGAGGTGGGGGGAGTGGCGGGTAGATGGCAACTTGCTCTGAATTCTAGCCTCCATGTAAACCCATGCACCAGCAAACAGTACCAACAGAGATGTTGCACATCCTGTCAGCAATGGCTAAATATAACTTAATTTTACATACAAAATTTTAATTCGAAACTGATGAATCAGGAACTGTTTCAGACATTCCCAACTTCTCTAAAGATTCTGTTTTCCTTCCAAAATCCATCCCATCAGCTCCTCAATTCAGCTCTGCACTTTCTTCCCAGACTCCTTAAATCACTCCACTTTCATTTCTTCCCTCATTTCCCCATCATTAGCCTCTCTTTCTGATTTTAAGATTTTTGTTTTCTTTTCACCGCCCACCAAAATAACTTTGTCATGTTCAGCATTGTTCTTTCCAGAATTACTAAATCATACTTCCACTTTCACTTGTTTCCTCCATTTCCCCTGCCTGCTCTCACCCTGATGGCATCCGTTTATTGACTTTGGATCTTCTGGCACTTTAGATCTTCAGTAGATTGGAGAGGAGACTTGCACGTTTCCCTCCACGTGTTTAGCTAGCAGACTGCAGTTGGAAGCAGCTCAAACACTGCTATGTAGCCTCTTGCGATGTTTGTTTGTCTGTTTGCTTGCTCTTGGGTTGCTTAATAGGGGTCCCTTGCCAAGATACTTTAGAAGAGGATGTGTGGCTATATGGCCTTTGTGTCACCCCATCCACTCACCACTCCCGTTTTCATCCCAAGTCCTCCCACATGCCCCAGTCTGCTCATGCCTTCTCCATCCTATCACCACAGGTCTCAGTGCTGTCAGCCCTGTTTAAGATTCAGCTCTGAGTCCACATGACTTGACCTGACCCTGTGTGACAACAGTCATTTCCCCAAATGGACCAGTCAGGCCTTCTGTGTAAATCTGGCACCCTCAAGCTTCCACGGCAACTTGTGCATGTGCATTTTCAGCTCTGAAAATGGTCTGAAGAATATTCTGCCCTATTTGCTGTGTGTGGCTACAGAGTGGAGAGCCTGCAGGGCTGCCCGCCCCGCTGTCACTAGGGGAGCTGCTGCCTGCTGTTCGGGCGCTGTTGCTCTCTCCCAGGGCAGGCGATAGCCCACGTGCCTACAGCATGTGAATGGGCACAGTCTGACCACTGGGCGGGGAGCCAGAAGAAAGACCTGGGACTAGTCCTATACCCTTCTACTTCCCAGGCAAATAAGATCACTCTCTGAACATCACTTAATTTTTTTCAAACAGGATGACAGTGACTCCTGTGGTTATTTCATAAGGCTCTAATGAGAATCACATGAGATAACGTGTGTTGGGAAAATGGTGCTGAAAATCTTCTATAATGATAAGATATAATTATTTCCATTATCATATTGGTTGTTTCAGATAAGTGACTATGCTTTCATTTGTCAAATTCCAGCCCTTGATCTCAGGCTCCAGAAGTGATATAACCATCTCCCCCCGTATAAAGGATGCTCATAGGCACTGAGGGCTCTTTCACCAAGAGAGGGAATGGTAGAGAACCTGTCATCACTGTCAAACATCTCAAACTATTCCACACAACAGGAGTTAGACCTGTTCTAATTTCATGTTCTATGTGTACAAGAGAATCAAGTTTAGCTCAGCTACCAGAAGGTTTAGTTCAGCTTGGATTAAGGACACATTTATAGCAGTAGGAATGGTGACCGTGGATGGTGGTTCCCACACTGAGCGATGCCCATGCCAATTCTGCCTTTCCAGATGGCTGGCGGCAAAAACAACCAATATCTAACATGACTGTATACTTCATAAATATTACTTGACTTAACTCCTGCCACTACCCCACATGATAGGTCTTATAGTGCCATCTCTCAGCTGAGGATCAGAGAGGTTGAATAACTTCACCAAAGCCACACAGCAGAGTAGGACTAGAGCTCACATCTGCCTAACTAGAAAGCCCAGGCTTTCTCCACCAGGCTCCATTCCTCATGGATGTGCAGGGGGCAGAGAAGGCTATCTGCTCTTCAGGCCATTTTAAAGATGCCCCCAGCACAAAGCCTCAGGGCTCCCCACATCCTTTTTCCATGCTGTGCTGTTTCTTTTAACTGTCATCTTTCTTTGACTATAGAACTTGTGCTTCGAATTCTGAGAGTCAATGGTACACAGGTGTCCCAGTGGTGGATACCCTTCTTGTCCTCCCTTAGGTCCATGAAGGAAATTTGTATGTGATCTGTCCTCCTTCCTTTCATACTTTTACAACCCTTGAAAGTTCCTGAGGGGCATTGTTCTTCCCTGAGTAACAAGTCTGCTATGTTCTTTTTCTTTTGGAAAGTCCACACTCTCTTCCCTTCCCAGTAAATGAAACCTTGAAGGCTGTGTCCCACGTCTTCATCGGTCTGCTTGTCATTAGCACAGGAGAGGGAGCAACAATAGTAGTTTCTGTTGCCGAAACTAGGAGCAGGCAAGGTCCCAAGCATCTGTCAGATCCCGTTGGTGTCTTATCTGGTCTAATGCTTCCTAAATCCCCAGGTTGTTGCTGATGAAGAAAGCGACACTTGAAAATCTGCACATAGGATGTTTATAGCAGCTTTATTTGTAATCACCAAAATCTGGAAGCAATCAAGATGCCCTTCAGTGGATAAATGGACAAATAAACAGTGGCACATCCAGATGATGGAATAGTATTCATCCCTACCAAAAAAATGAGCTATCAAGAGATGAAAAGACATGAAGGAACCTTTTTTTTTTAAGATTTTATTTATTTATTCATGAGAGACACAGAAAGAGAGATGCCAAGACATAGGCAGAGGGAGAAGCAGGCTCCACAGAGGAGCCTGCTTCTCATAAAAGCAAGAATTCTGATGCGGGACTCGATCTTCGGACCCCAAGATAACACCCTGAGCCTCCAGACATCCTGACATGAAGGAACCTTAAGTGCATACTACTGAGTGAAAGAATCCAATCTTTGGATTCCAGCTATATAACATTCTGGAAAAGGTAAAACTACAGAGATAGTAAAAGATCAGTGGCTGCCAGGCTTAGGGAAGAAGGAAGGATGAATAGGCACAGAAGACTTTTAGAGCAGTAAGGCTATTTCATATGATACCATGATGGTGTATACCTGTCATTATACATTTGTCCAAACCCACAGAATGTACATCAGAGGTGATCCCTAATGTACATTGTGCTCTTGGTTATGATGTGTCAGTGTGGGTTCATCACTTGTAATAATGTAGCACTCTGGTGGGGATGTTGGCTGTGGATTAGGCTATGCATGTGGAGGTAGTGGATATGTGGGAAATCTCTGTACTTCCTCTCAATTTTGCTATGAACCTAAAACTTCTCTAAAAAATTAAATCTATTAAAAAGTGACACTTGGAGAGTTTAGGTAACCTTTGGTGGCCTGCCCAAAGTCACATGCCAGTGACCAGCCGTGTTAAAATCTCAAGTTCCATCTTGCTGGCTCCCTCACCCATTCCTTCTAATGAGTCCATGAAAACAAAGTGATCCCTGATTTAGCTTTGCCTACGAGGATTGGCCTTGCATAGACTTCTGTACCACAGGCAGTTTCCTTTTCACAGTCTCTAGGCTGATTCTGTGTGGAAAGCAAGAGGTGACGGCCCTCAGAGTGCCCATCTGATGAATAAGAAGGAACCAGCCCAGCCCCTGGGAGGCCCCTGCCTTTCTGTCTGCTGGTATTGTAAAAGTTGAAACAGGTACCTTCCATCTGTTGAGGAATAGAGTTTGGAAGATCAAGATCCAGGGCAGAGCCAGATTAGACCTGACCTGGTGGGGGTAACCCTCTTATTGACCATATCAGGGCAGAGCAAGTGCTAGAGCTGCATGAGGTCACACTCAGAAAGACATGGGTATCAACACAATAGAGTCAGCAGACTTTATTTACTGGACAAATAATTTCTTCATAATCAGGATAATTTTATCCATCACCTCTTAAGGGTAAGACATGACTGGTTTCCTTGTACAACCAGAGGAAATTCTCCTTAGAAACCTGGTGCTTGCTGGGGAAACTATTAAGTATTCTGGGTGAATATAATACTGATTTCAAACAACCATGGCTGAAGTCATCAACAAGCACAATGGTCATTGTACATACAAGAATCAGGGCCATATTTTATCTCTAGGTAAAAACTATTTTTAAGGTATTTCATAAATCACTGGCAAGGTCAACCGTACTAAACATTCCAGAACACACAGGGGAAATCTCCGTGGGCGTGCCCAGACCTCTGGGCTATAGCAATTCATTGTTCTGACACTTCCTGCTCCCTGTTCAGAGCTGTCCCGTCGTCAGCAAGTCTGCAGGGCTTGC